>NW_028274809.1:15865000-16172115 GCF_037043125.1 Eumetopias jubatus
TCCAGAGCTAAACCTAGTGGCACAGTTTCTTGGAAAGACCTTTTTCAATGCCTGGGCAGCCAGTTCCATGCGCTCTTGCCTCCACCGCAAACTTCTCTTCTTTACGACAGAGCCTGTACCAAGAATACTTTTCCAGACTCTATTCACACATAAAGAGCAGAAGAGAGACAGCTGGGTGGCTCAGTCTGTTAGGCGTCTGCCCTCAGCTCGGGTTACTATCCCGGGGTCCTGGGATCAAGTCCTGCATGGGGCTCCTTCCCCAGCGGGGAGCCGGCTTCTCCCTCTCCCTCTGCCTGCCACTCCCCCTGCTTGTGTTCTCTCTCTCTCTTTGACAAATAAATAAATAAAATATTTTTTTTAAAAAGTGGGGGGGACAAGAGGACAGCACTAAAGTGTCACCACCTAACCTCATCCCCCAGTTTAGGCAGACCAACGTGCTAATCCCCCACATGGGTGCTAATTCACACACATGGATAGCCACCCAGTCCTTCCGCTAGAAAAGCCAGCATGTTTCCATATGGCTACTGAGCTCAGCCAAGACACTGGACACTTAGTTCTCAGGCAAAATGAGTCATCCGTGGAAGACAATTAAATTCTAGCTCTAGGATTGGGAGTAATGGGAGGCTGACTGGACCCCAAAGGCCCTTTGTGTTGCCAAGGTTGTGTTTTCCAGCAATCTTCGGCTAAACAGGCTAACAGGGAAGGTTCCTAAGTGCTGGGAGGGAGCATGAAAAGGAAAATAAACAGAATGGAGAGACAGCTGGAGTGTGGATGCCCGAGTTCCTTCTGAACTTTGTACAGGGAGACCTCACGTGTTCTCTCTTCCCGCGGAAGCAGGGACAGACGGACATTGCCCTGCCACACGGCCAGACTGGGAATTCCACTCGCTCTTTGGAAATCCATGGGAATTTTTCTCTCTGGTCCTGAACCCAATACATGAATCTAAAAAGGGATACCCTTGTTTTCCTTTCTTTTCAGTTCCCATTATCAGTTTCGACACTGGAATTTCTTCTAATTTCTCCCCCTCTCTGTCGTTCATAGCTCTGCTTAGCGGCTTAGCCCTCTACCCTGTTCACACCGAAGATGGGAAAAGAATTCTCAGGAGGGAAAAAGTATAACTTTCTCATCACAAAAATAAACTTTTGGCATTTGTCCTTAGGGCTTATCTTAAGTAACATAACACGTTTTTACGCATTTGCTAAGTATTAAATATCATCTTCGTACCCAGCCCTCTGCAGAGGATATCGAGGTGGACAAAGTACAGATCCTACTGTCCTGGAATCCCGGTGTTATAATAATTTGTTTATGTGCCTTAACGTTTTCATACAGATAGGAGCAAGGCATTGTGGGAATACAGTGGAATAAACCCTTAATTGTCCCTAGAGATATCAAGGAAATCCTCTTGGAAGGGGTGACATTTGAGCTGGCTCTTAAGGGATGAATAGTAATTCTCTATGCAGTCAAAAAAAAGGAAAGAGCTTAGGAGGCTAAAGTGAGATCATCTTAGAGCAAGAGAAGATGAAAAATCACTTTTGTCTTCAGGAGACCGCATTCAACAGCAGTCTAAGAGATGAGCCTATGAAAGTATGTAGAAGCCAGGGCAAGGAGGGTCTTATGCTCTCTATTTAGAGCCTTGGACCGTGTCTCTAGGAAATTAGAGAAATGGAAGGGTTTCAAGTCACCAAGCAACCTGATCAAATTTGCATATTAAAAAGATTCCTCTAGCTGTGGTGATGGGGGTAACTTGGTCAGGGCAAGACCAGAGGCAGGGGAACTAGTGAGGAGGTACTGAGAAGTCCAGCCAGAGATGGGGAAGGTCTGTAGGGCAGTGGCGTGAGTTTGGAGAAGAGAGCTTCATCTTATTTGTGGTTCAGTTCCCAAGGTAACTGTTTTCCCTAATATTGGGATGCGGGATCAGACAAGAGGATATCTACATCCTAGGGCAAGGATTCTGTGTTTTCTTGGCTTATCTTTATTAAAAATTATCCTGTCCTGAGTCTGAACTAGGCTCTTCCACACCAAGTGAGTGGTGGTGGTGATGGTTTGTCATTGTTGATGATGATGGTGATGACAGTGATGGTGACAACCCATGCAGAATACAAAAATAAACTTCAAACTATCCTGAATTAAGATTGCACACCAATTATTCTCTCAAAAGGTTTGAGGTTATATCTTCAGAGATAAAGTTACTGTTATGGGTTGAGGCTATTCTTGTCTTCAACTAGAATGCCCCCCAGGTGGAGGAAAGAAGGACAGAGCTATGGGCCTGACATGTACTTGGTAGGGCAAGAATGAGATTTGGCAGTGATAACTCTATACCTCTCTCAGATGGCCTGGGAGTTTGCAGACTTGACAGATTTTCATAAATGGAATTCAACCTCCCTCTACTTCCATTCTGACTGCCAGCTAACCTTTTTTGACCATTTACAATGTGTCACAAACTATTTTAAGCTCTTCATATGCACTATCTCCTATAATCTTTTTAATGATCTAGGGGTAGGTTTTATTACTATCCCCATTTTGCAGAGGTAGAAGCTGAGACACAGAAGCATTGACTAACTTGCTCAAGGTCACACAGCTAGTCATCCATGATTCCCTGCAGGCCTGTTGACCCCAGACCTTTGGCTCTTTTCCTCAACACCAATACCACTGCTCCTCTGTGGGACAGAGGTAGGAGCAGAACTTTTGTACAGTCCATATTCAGATGACGAAGCTGTAGGATGGCCAGCCAAATAAACAACGGTGAAAGTTCAAGATTGCAGAAAGTCAGAGGCACATATTAGCATCAAAGAGAAGGTCATTGCTATGTGGAGAGGGGTCTTCCCCTGGCCACACAGAAATGGCTCCCATGCTGGCAACTGGAATTCTGTGAAAAGTCTGCTATTTAAAGCACTTTGCTGAGAGAGGGAAAAGCAAAAAACTCCTCGAATGAGGCACTCAGAGCTACTGGAAATCCCCGAAGAATCATGAGTGAGATGAGTATTTCTCCACCTCTGCTCTTCCCCCTTATGAGGACATGACGCAAAGTCAAATTATTGAGGGAGCAGGTAGAGGGAGAGGCAAGTGGTGTGGACAGTGACTAATATGAAAGCAGCAGAAAAGATCAGCTGGGAAGACTGGAAGGAGCAGGAGACAGGGGGCAGGCATCCAGAGGAAGTGGTTTTGTTAAGGCTCGCTAAGAGCAACAAAGGTTCTGGGAAAACTAAGGACGCCGTGGGAAGGTGAGTGACCCAGAACTTACAATATGTGTTTCTTGAGATCAGAAGATGTCTACTGACTGTAACATTTTTCAGATTGGAGCCCTAGCAGATAAACAAGGCTTCAAAATCTCAAAATCTTCATGTTAGTCAAAATATAGCCTGATTCCCTCGAAGGCCATCTTGTCATGGCTTCGAGACTCCTTCGCTCACCTGGACTTCAAAGCACAGATGTCAGGTTTCCGAACAGGCCAGTCTACCTTCGAAGATTAGAAGAAAAAGCAAGAGCAGAAGAGATGAAAACCACAGTTGGTGTGTTGCAAATGGGAATTGTTTGTGTAAGGCATGGGGCTGTTCTCAGTTCTCTGGGTTGCATGTGAAAATCAAAATGATTACACCAAGTGCAAGAGGCTGACGTGTCCTCCACCGGCCAAACAGGTGGCCTCTGGCTTCCCCACTGCCCTCAGCCTCACTGCAGAAACGGAACTTGAAAAGACGAGAGTTTTCTGAAGTTGTTCCATCTTAGCCCCTGGGGTCGAAGTTGTAGCCAGTGGGAGAAAACTAGTTGGCAGTGTCGTTTTCTTTAATCTGAGCTTTTTTACTTTACTTTATATGGGAAATTCTCTTTAATCTTACAACATAGAGGTTTATTTTTAATCTTTTGAAAATCCCTTAAATTAATATTTGAGCCATAGGACCAGAAATAGAAACATGCTATGTTCAAGAAATGATGGTAGAGTTGTCTTGTATTAGCTTGTCTTGTTTTCTTTTGTTTGTTTGGGTTTTTTTGTCCCCCTCCCTTCTGAATCTCTTTCCTTGCAACTTTTATTTGCAATCTGTTTCGTAAAAGATGAAAACAGCCCACTTTTGCAGATGAAGCTGAAAGAAGACTCTTTTCCCCCAGTGAGAGTATGTCCTCACTCCATGAACACTGGCTCAGCAGACCTGAATAGCAAACGGAGGGGGTAACTGATGTCATAATTTACACCTTTTCATATTGTCTATCCATTAGCCAATTTTGAAGTTAGAGACATTCTTAATTCTTTTGCCTTTTAACTTTCACACTAAAATTAAGAGTGATTAACATACAACTATTACACTAGTACAATATTCTGCATCTGCCTTTATATTTACCCTTATAAAGTGAGTTTTAGGGGCATCTGGGTGGCTCAGTCGGTTAAGCATCTACCTTTGGCTCAAGTCATGATCTCAGGGTCCTGGGATCGAGCCCTGAAACGGGCTCCCTGCTCAGGGGGGACCCTGCTTCTCCCTCTCCCTCTGCCGCTCCCCCTGCTTGTGCTTGTGCTCTCTTTCTCTCTCTGTCATATAAATAAATAAAACCTTTAAAAATAAATAAATAAATAAATAAATAAACAAAATAAAGTGAGTTTTACACTTTTGTATGCACATGTCCAAACTCATCACATCCCCTACATTGAATCTGTGCAATTTTTTGTTTATCAATAAAGCTATTAGAAATAATAGTTATCATGAAAAAAAAAAAGAGTAGGGAGAGGAGTCTCAGGCCACCTCCTACACCCTTAGGCACACGGAGAGGAAGGGGACAGAAGGTCTTAGCACAGGAGAGAGCGCGTGGACTCACTACCATGGATGGGGCCCAGCATGCTCTTCAGGGCCGAGTTAGGCAGAGGGGTGAAAACTGGGTTGGAGGTGGTCCGAGAGCCTTGGAACATTTGCAGAAGCCATGCATGTGATCACAACGTCTCACGAGGACAAGCTTCACAGGTCAGGGAGCAGCAGTGACTTCCAGCAAGGGAAACAGCATCCACAGTGGCTGAAGAACAGTTGTGTTGGGTCAGGCTGCCCCACAGAGGGGGCCGGTGGGCTGCCCCTTTCAAGGCATGAACTGGATGGACACAAGGCTGCTTGGCAATTACGGGATTGAGCTGCCTGGGCACAAATAACCCTCCAAATGTCTCAACTCAAATGACTAAAAAGCAGTCACACTATTCTATTTAAAAAACATAGCATTTACTCCTAAATTCTAACTTCTGCACTATGACAAAATGGTGTCATCTTGTTTTCAATTTAAAGTCTTAAATCACCAGTGGCTTATTGGAGAATGTGGTGTCCAAGAGAGAAAGCCTAATGACAAAGACCCAGACATACAATGGGCTAAGGGTTGGTCCCCAGGAACCACTCTCCACACAGAACTTTAGGGTAAAATCTAGACCTTCCTGGGGGTCATGAGACCTGATGTCCCAGGCAGTTTTTCCACCAGCTGCAACCAGACGTTAGTCCAGTCACTGCCTCTCCCGGGAGCACCATCTCCCCATCTGTCCAACATCCAAAGGCACATCTGGAGCCCTAACCATTCTCTAGGTTCAACAAGCTAGGATGTCTTCCAAACCTTTTGGGTAGAAAAGACCATATCTTAACACCAGAAAATGTTCAAAGCCCTTCATTTTTTTAAAACTATCTAAATGGCAGAAAGTAGTGGACTCCATGGTCCTCTTAAGACGTATATTTGTTAATTAGAAGAGCATCTACACAGATCAGAAAAGTAGCGGTCAACGCATCTTCCAGATGCAAGATTCATGAGTCTAGTTTCTGGTGCACAGACTGATCCACTGGTCCCTCACAGGGACTGGAAATTCCTGGGGCCATAATGTCCAATCTCTGCTCAAAGTCTGCTGTTCTGGTCTAGGCGTCCAACAGCTCAACCACATTACACCAAAGCACCGGGGCACTGGATACTGTGATGGGGACATTGTCACTCCCCCAGGAAACACTCCCCCCCAATTTTAAAGTACCACTAGACTCAAAGGGCCACCTGGCTGGAAACAGTCCTGGACTATATTTTAACTCCCAAAGACTCATCACTACCCGAAATAGTCTTAAAGCCCTTAAAATATCTTGGAATTCCCAAGCCCTTAGAGTCAGCAAATTCAGCGTTACGTATATTTCTAAGTGCAACTGACCATTCTGTGATTTCCCTCTTCCCCTCCGCGGCAGACTTCATACTCATGAAACACTGCCTCTTTCCTTGCAACTTTTATTTGCAATCTGTTTTGTAAAAGATTGCTCAAGGTCACACAGCATGGGTACTGTCTGAAGTGGCTTCTGCAATTTTCTATCCACCTGTAATGGTTCCTCTCTCTCTCTCTCCTGTCCCTCCCTTCCCCCTGCCCTCCCAGTCTTACTCCAACCACAATACGTGCGTACTCTTCTCACTCCCCCCACTTTACCATTCTCCAGGCCCTAGATCTTCTAGCATAGCCACGGCACACTGGAGCTCACATTTGGGATCAAAGAGGCTTCTGATTCATACAAAATTCCAGAGGGGGAAGGGCCTCCGGCCCCACAAGTGGGTGTAACCTACACAGAATGGTCATTTCGTCGTCTGGGGTTTAGAAGTTAGCCGGCCGATCTAAAACCGGCTGGAGAAGCACCAAGTGTCCATCCAAGCTGAGTGTGAGTCCTATGCAGGCAGCATGCTCAGCATCCGGGGCAAGCTGGGGGCTCATTCTTCCAGGCCCTTCAGAAATAGCCCCTCAAGGGCCTGTTTCCTCCTGGCCATGTTTCTCCCTGATCCAGACAACGGGGTGAACTTCAGGGGCACCGGGGCAAATGCAGAGAAGAGAGGAGCTGAATGGAGGAAAAGGGGTACTGACAAATGCCTGAGGTTAAGTGAAATGACTGGATTTTCAACAAACCATCACTCACAGCAGAGAATTACAGTCAGGTCTTCAGGGCCAATGGCGAACTTAGCGCTGGGCTGAGTGCCAGGTTTCTGGAATGCATCTGAGGGACATGGCTTCTGTGGGTGTACGTTCTCCTCCTCTTGATTTCTGTAGCACTTTAGTGAAAAGCTTCCTTAAGACATCCATCCATTCTTCCTTGTTTGGTGTTTACTGGTACACTTTTGCTCCCCGTTGGGGTGCAAGCTCCCCGAGGGCAGACCCCAGGCCGGTTCATGTTGTTTCTGCTCACGGCCGGTGGCTGCGCCCACCCGGACCCCCTAAGGGGCAGAAGCAGCAGGTGTCCCCGGAGCCCAGGCAGCACGTTGCCTGCGGGACAGACCCTGACGGGGAGTCCACCTTGCAGACACCCAGTCACACTGAGTCCCATCATCTGGAGCCTGGGGCATCACTGTTTCTCTGAGACAGGTAAAAATAAAGCGTTTAAAATTCAAGAAGACATCTCAGCAAAGCAGGGACTCGGTGAAGACGGCCCTTGTGGCCGTATCAACAGCAGACAGCAAAGGATGGAGACAGAGCGCCAGAGAAGACAGGCAAGGTTGCCTTGTCCTTGGGTCTCATTAGTGGAAATAAAACTTCCAGGAAAGTCACATCGTTTAACGTTGTTTGGAAGTTTCCTGGGTGATCATGAAAGTGCTGGTGGCAGTATAAAGTTTTCAGTATATACAGAGCCTGCCCTGAGAGCAACTGGATTGGCAATTAGGACAATGTGGGGTCAGGAGCTCTCTTCACTTCTTTAGCTACTAATTAAGAAATCAGCTACATGTCAGGGGCTTGATGTTACCTAATGGGCTAAAGCCGTCCATGGTGATGACTAATAATATTGGTGTGTTCTGGAGTTAATCTTGAACTGGATTTCCTGCGGTGATGAGATTAGATCATGCTATTCTTTGACAGAGCCTCTCTATGGGTATACGGAAGACACAGCTGAGCAAGAGGAATAAAGGTTTTACCCTCTTGCATTCACCCTCTTGCATTCTCCCTCGTTCCCCCCCTCCCCACCCGCCCAAGAGCCACCAGGTACCATCAGCTGTCTTCACCTGCACATGGGTGTTCTTGGTACGATGTGTAGGAATCACAGGGCCAGGCTGCCTGTGGACCCAAAACCTTCACTGTCATGATCATGTCAAAAGCTCAGAAAGGGGAGCGTCGCAAAGATGTTTTGCGAATACAAATTAATAATCCAGCAAGTGTGGTTTGACGTCTCACTTTGCCCCTTGCCAGCCTCAATTAAGCTTCTTAACCCCTCCGAGCCTCAGTTATATTCACCTGTAAAATGGGAGTAATGGTAGTACCTAGCTCATGAGTGTTTGGAGAATTAAATGAGATAAAGCAGGTATCAGGTTTCGTGTAGTATCTAGTTCCAATAAGTGCGAATGGAACTATTTTTATTATTCTCTGAAAATGTCTCTTTATTTAACCTTCTTTCTTTTACAGAGTATAAACCATTTTACAGTCGTTCCACCACCCAGGGAGAGAAGGGATCTTGGCTTATGGAGGAAACCACAAATAAGATGGTCATACGTACAGATTTCTACCTTCAAGCTTAGAAGACAGCACTTTGATGGAGGCTAGTTAGGATCTCACAGGAGACTCTGAGGCCCTGAGGACACACTCCTTTAAATATCACATACCATTGGGGCGCCTGGGTGGCTCAGTCAGTGAAGCATCTGCCTTGGACTCAGGTCATGATCCCAAGGTCCTGGGATCGAGCCCCAGGTCAGTCTCCCTGCTCAGTGAGGACCCTGTTTCTCACTCTCTCCCACCCCGCATGCTCTCTCTCTCTCACTATCTCTCTCCCTTTCTCTCAAATAAATAAATAAAATCTTTAAAAAATATATCGCACACCATTATGTGTTTACAGTTCCAAAGTAAACCAAGATCTTTGAAGAGTGCTTCTCCATCAGTCTTTTCTTTCTACTGCTAATGGAGAAGGATCTTTCAGATTTGTGCCAGCCTGTTGCCTTAAAAATAGACAAGGCAGACACAAAGCAGTCAAGGAATATCCTCCAAGCTGAGTGGGGTTTTACAAAGTTTGCATAATGATTAATGAAAAAGTGATGGAGCAGGAGTGACCATAACTCTTGGCTTTTCCCATCCCTGATGAATGGAGTTATCCATCCTTATCAAGGATGCTCTAAATGGTATGATATGAGAGATGGGCATTTCTTTGAGGCTGATCGACCTCAAAAGAGAGAAGGCATGAAGTCACATCACTGTAGGTGAAGGACGGATGTACATCAATATATATAAGCCACTTTGGTTAGCAGAGACCCAGTGACTGGTTCTGACCTAGGCCCCAGGGTCATTTGACACAGAGTCATGGACCAAAGCACAAATAGTGCTGGATGCTCTATGTGTTCACCGCCAAGACAAAGTGGAAGAATAAAAAAGAGGAAGGCAGAAGTTTACCACATGCTCGACAGAAGTCATCTTAAAACAAAGAGCCAATAAATCATTGTTCTCAGCTGTACATCTGCTCTCATCTTGTCATCTTCATTTAGATATCAATTTGATTTAAAAAAAAAAATGGAAAGTCATGGTCACCAAGTTCCAGAACCTCATCCTTGTCTAAGACCTAGAACCCCTTCATTTTTATGAAAATTGGGCAAATAACTCCCAAAAGCCAGTGTGGAGTCCAGGGCTGGTCAGAATTACCTGGGGAACATTTACAAATTACAGATGCTATGAGGTTACCCCATATGGACTGACCTAGAAGTATAGGGGTAGGCCCATTGATTTAAGCATGCCTGGTGATTGTGATGGGGGACCAACTTTAAGAACCCCTGGAATGGGCCATTTCCATGCCCAGCTTTACGGAATTTGCACCTGAATGCCATCTCCTCATTAATGGTCCTCCTTATAATTCACCACTGGGAAGCCTGCCCAGCAAGTTCCAAGAAGATAACATGACACCAATAGCCAGTCTCTTCTACTGCTTAACCAGGGGTTTTCCTGCCCCTCTGCTGCAAAAAGTCATTCCAACAATCAACAAAGCTAAAAAGCAACTTACAGAATGGGAGAAGATATTTCCAAATGACATATCTGACAAAGGGTTAATATGCAAAATCTATAAAGAACTTACAAAACTCAACACCCAAAAAACAAATAATCTAATTAAAAATGGGCAGAAGACATGAATAGACATTTTTCCAAAGAAAACATACAGATGGCCAACAGACACATGAAAAAATGCTCAACATCCCTCATCATCAGGGAAATGCAAATTAAAACTACAATGAGATATCACCTCATACCTGTCAGAATGGCTAAAATCAACAACACAAGAAACAAAAGGTGTTGGCAAGGATGTGGAGAAAAAGGAAACCTCTTGCACCATTGGTGGGAATGCAAACTGGTGCAGCCACTCTGAAAAACAATATGGAGGGTCCTCAAAAAGTTAAAAATAGAATGAACCTACCATCCAGCAATTGCACTAGTAGGTATTTACCCCAAAAATACAGAAATACTAATTCAAAAGGATACTGCATCCCAATGTTTATAGCAGCATTATCTACAATAATCAAATTATGGAAACAGACCAAGTGTCCATCGACTGATGAATGAATTAGGAAGATGTGGGGTGTGTGTATGCATATTACTCAACCATAAAAAAAAAAAAAGAATGAAATCTTGCCATTTGCAAAAACATGGAAGGAACTACAGAGTATTATTATGCTAAGCGAAACAAGTCCGTTAGAGAAAGACAAATACCATATCATTTCACTCCTGTGTGGAATTTAAGAAACAAGACAGACAAGCAAAGGGGAAAAAAGAGAGAGGCAAACCAAGAAACAGACTCTTGACTACAGAGAACAAACAGATGGTTACCCAAGGCGGGGGGGGGAAATAGGTGATGAGGATTAAGGAGCACTTGTCATGGTGAGTACTGGGTGATGTAGGGAAGTGTTGAGTCACTGTGTTGCACACCTGAAACTAATATTATACTCTATTTAACTAACCAGAATTTCAATAAAAACTTTTTAAAAAGTCCCTTCCAAAGTCCTAACACCTTCCACTTAAACTGGCCTTTACCTTCATCTGTATCTGGACTCCTCCCCCTCTCAAAATGGAATCCAATGACCTGTTCTCATGCTGAACACTTTTCCTGTTGAGAATCTTGTAAATGCAACATGAGTTTGTCCCTGAACATAGTGGCTAAATGTCCAGAAAAAGAATCACTCCCATAGGTGCTCAGGGAAATTCCTAATGAGCCCGTGGAGTACTACTTTAAAAAGAGAGAGAGAAAGAGAGCTATATTTCAACTCTGAGTATGTGTGTGTGTGTGTGTGTGTGTGTGTGTGTTGTAGGAGAGGAGAGATTTTGAGTCAGATTTAAGCAAAGCAATAAATTAATCTTTTATTCCAACAGGGGAAAAAAAATGATCTGACCTTGTATCTGGAAGCTGGGGAAAAGACAAGCTTCTCTTTTATCATTTTGGAAAGATGCCAGGGATGGGGAGGGGGAGGAGTAGTTTTTCTTTTTTAATCACAGTTTTTAAAATGGTATACCATGTCTTGTCAGGCCTAAACCACCCTAAACCATCTTTCAGAGGAAAAACTCCTGTAATCTCCCGTCTTCCTTTGTGGGGAAGAAAGATGTCATGGAAACCATGCCTGTGCCTAAAACAAGAGATGGTGACAGTGATAACGTAACTGTTTCCATGACTCCAAAAGGAGATGCTTGTCTCTACATGGAGGCGTTTTATCAAGCATCAGGAACTTTCCCCGGGCTGAGACGCCTGTGCCCACCCTGCCCCAGTTACTCTCTGTCAGTAGTCTATCCAAGCTTTAAAGTCAAATTCTCCAGAAGCTTTTTCTTCTCTCCTTGGTTGGAAGAGATCCCGCTTGCCCTGAATGTGAGCTCTTCAGACCTTGAGCGGTGGTTCTCATCAGAAGGGTAGGACTATCTGGAGACATTTTGGTTGGCGCAACTGGGAAGGAGGCATCTAGTGGTGGAGGCCAGGGATGCTGCTAAGCATCCTGCAATGCGCAGGAGGACCCCCATAAAAAAAAATTATCGACCCCAAACTTCCACATCACTGAGGTTGAGAAACCATGTTGGGCAGTGATCTGTGTGCTGGCCCAGCAGCAGGACCTGACACAGCCCATGTCCCTCCCCCTTGGTTTCTAGGACACTACACTCTCTGGGTTTCCTCCAATCTCACGGATCCGTCCTCCAGTCACTTCCTATCTCCCCAACTTCTAAACGGAGGGGCGTGCATGTGCTCCGTCCTTGGATTCATTCTCGCTCCAGCCCATGCTCTTAAATATCCACAGACCCACCGGCCCCCTCCCCTGAACTGCTCTTGGACACCTCCACTTGGCCGTCACCAGTGCATCCCTAACTCGGCATATCCGAAACATGAGTTCTGGTTTTTCCTCAAAACACCTGCTCCCCCAAGGCATCTCTGCTAATGGTCATTCTTTCTGCCTCGTTGCTCAGGGGAATAACCTTGCAGTTGTCCTTGACACCTCTCTTCCTTCCTCTCAAACACTCAGCCAATCTACCATGAAATCCTGTTGACTCACAATCTATCCAAACGTGACCACGGCTATCACCACCGACGTCTCAGCTACCGCCTTGTCTCACCTAGACCAGCGCACTGGTCTCCTCGCTGGTCTCCCTGCTTCCATCTCTAGCCCCTTCTCGATATAGGAGCCAGAGTGATCGTTTCGAAATATAAGCCAGGTCATGTCACGTCTCTATTTGGAATCCCCCAAAGCCTCCTTCCTGTCAATCCTGGGGCGGAAGCCAAAGTTCTTACAGTGTCTTGACAAGGTTTTATATAATCCACCTGCTTCAAAATCCCCTAATCTACCCGAACAGTGTGTCTGCGACTCATAGCCTACCACTCTCCCCCTCTTTCTGCATCCACACTGGCCTCCTTACTCTTCCTTGAATCTGCCAGACACAGTCCCACCTCAGGACCTTTGCCTTTGCTGTGCCCTCTGCCTAGAACGATCTTCCCCTCAAATTCCCATAACTGCCCCATTGACCCTTCAGGTCTTACTGAAATGTCACCTTCTCAGAGAGGCCTCTCGTGGCCACACAATTTACAATTGTAGCCTCCCCCATCTCCACTTACTGGTTTTAATATTTTTTCCATAGTGTGTACCACCATCTGGTATGCTACGTATTTTACTTAGCTAATTTGTTATTTGATCCTCCCAACAGGATGCAAGCTGTCTAAGGGCTGGGATTTATTTTTCATTGCTGTTCCCACAGCACACAGGTAAGTGCTGTCCATAGTAAATGCCCAAAGTGATGAATGAGCAAATCCCCGGGTCAGCATCGAGATTGTCTAGGAACAGGGGGTGCCTTGTTGCATCCCCTGCACAGGGTCATGCTCACCCTGCCTTTTGCATCTCTCTGACACTGATCCCTTGCCTAGACCAGGCACTGGACGAGGAGCTTTTGTACAAATTAAATGAAATTAAATGAAATGACTAATTTCATTTAATTTATTAGGAACTCAATCTAGTTTTAATCACATTTTCAGTCTGAAAGCTTGAAACGTCAAAAAGCATCTTTGCCTCGGTGAAGGCTTCCTCCGGCCTTCCTAACCGGTTTATCAATCCACCAGGACTCTGGCAGAGGCTACAAATCACGCCTGAGGACAGGCTGTGAACAGACTTCCTGCACCATCTTGTGGTCAGTCTGGGAACGACACCTCCTGGCTGCGATCTGGGTCCCCGCGTGCGTGAAAGGTGTCTGTTGACTGGTCTCCTCCCAGCCCCAAAGCCAGACTGTTTCTCCTCTCCTCCCCGTTCCTCCACTTCCCAGACTGTCCTTAGCTGGGAGTACTTTAGCTTGGTGATTCTCACTCTTTATCGGGAAAAAAAATGAATTTCCTCCTGGCCCCGCAAGGAGAGCACTGAAGGTTACTCGTGGTCTTAACTACTCCCAAATTGCTCCTGAACCAGCAGCTTCATCCGATTCAAGTCCCCGTGTCCTGAAACACCGTGGGTAACGGTCTTTAATAGCCATGTCGTGAGATGCGGGAGTTCAGTGGCATCGCGAGAAGCTGTCCCACCTTCATCTCCCAAAACTCAACCGTTGGGAGTTTTTGTTTTGTTTTTAAGATTTTACTTATTTATTTGACAGAGAGAGACACAGCAGGAGAGGGAACACAAGCAGGGGGAGCGAGAGAGGGAGAAGCAGACCTCCCGCTGAGCAGGGAGCCCGATGCGGGGCTTGATCCCAGGACCCGAGGATCATGACCGGAGCCGAAGGCAGACACTTAACGACTGAGCCACCCAGGCGCTCCTCTGTTGGGAGTTTCTGATATGTGCTCTTTATTCAACATTCCCAGAACTCAGGCTGTAGGTATAAATACTCCTGGGAGAGGTAACAGCTTCATTTCCAATCATACCAACCTACAGACAGGTGTTGAAGGGTAAGGGCAGGGGAGAAAGGCCTAGGAGAAAGGTCTAAAGGTGGACACCCAAGGGGCAAGGCCTGTGACAAAGAAAGGCAACAGGGCCTCTAAATTCGACTTTACACATCTTCACTTTGCCTCCTGTTTAGCCCACCTGCGTCCAGGAGGATCTCACTACTTCTGTTCCGTGTATTTGGGATTAGGGAGGGGAGAGGGGGCAGATCAGTCTTCACTGGTGAAAATTCTACATTAACATGGTCTATAAAGCAGCTTTATTACTCTCAAGAACCCCCAAACAATATTAACTACAGCCACCAAAGTCTGCTTGGGAAAAGATTATAGACCAAGAACAATGAGTTGAAAGGAGCACATGAATTGTTAGAAAGGAGCTTGCACTTCTGAGGTATGAGAAGGTTTCCTGAATCACTTTGGCCAAGACATTGTTTTTGTGATATCGATAAAGAAATGAAAGAAAGAGTGTGGAATTTTAAGTAAATTTAGACTTTAGGCGCCAGTACCTGAATTACCATCAGAAGGAGAAGGGAAGAGAATAAACATTAGTTAAGAGCCTATTTATGGGAAGCACTATTGAGGCACATTACATACCTTTTCATCTAAATTAACAACTCTTTTCTGAGGCCAGCTCTGTGACCTTGTGCTAGTAACTTAACCTCTCTGAGCCTAAGTCTTCCCCTCCATAAAAGGAAGCTGATGCTGTGAAAAACAGTGTGATGGTTCCTCAAAAAGTGAAATATGGAATTATCATATGATCCAGCAAGTCCACTGCTGGCAATGCACCCAAAAGAAGTAAAAGCAGGAACTCAAACAGATATTTGTACACCAATGTGCAAAGCAGCATTATTCGCCAACCAAAAGGGGGAAACAACCCAAATACTCATCAAGAGATGACTCCATGAACAAAATGTGGTATAAACATACAAAAGATCATTGTTCATCCTTAAAAGGGAATGGAATTTTTTTTAAGATTTTATTTATTTGTCAGAGAGCGAGCACAAGCAGGGGGAGTGGCAGGCAGAGGTTGAAGCAGGCTCCCCGCTGAGCAGGGAGCCAGATGTGGGGCTCGATCCCCGGACTCTGGGATCATGACCTGAGCCAAAGCCAGAGGCTTAACCGACTGAGCCACCCAGCCGTTATAGAATAGAATAGAATTCTGATGCAAGCTACAACATGGGTGAACCTTGAAGACATGATGCTATGTGAAATAAGGCAGACACAAAAGGACAAATACGTACCATCCCACTTACATGACGTACTGAGAACGGGCAAATTCAACTCAAAGTGAGAAAAAGTAGAATAGACGTTAGTTACTAGGAGCTGAAGGAGGGAAAATGGGGAGTTAGTGTTCAGTGGGGACAGAGTTTAGTTGGGGAAAATGCAAAAGTTCTGTATATGGATAGTGGTGGCAGTGGCTCGTTGTGAATGTGCTTAATGCCACTGAAAGGTACACTGGAAAATGGTTAAAATGGTAAGTTTGATGTTATACGTATTTTACCACAATAATAGAAAAGGGTGCTGAGTTACCAAAGCCCAGTCTTTCTTAGACCACCAAATCAATGTTCTTTCTACCAGATCCTCTCATTCCAAATGTGTTGAATTGTGGTTTTGTTAAGTATTACTTGGCAAAAAGTGTGAGTAGATGTTGTAAATTAATTGGGTAGTTTTATTGGTCCCTGAAGCACAAAAAGGAAAAAATATTGCAATGAATTTTTCCAAATATGAAATATTACTTCTGGCTTTCCTCCTGAGCTGATTCCATTCTGGACCACTTTGTCTCCCCTGGGGGTGGGGAGGGGGGAGGGGAGGGCAGGCAATTTCTCTTCTTCTATAGTCTTGATGAGAAAAGTCTCCACAATGTACTTTTTTTTTCTATTAACAGTGTAAAAGCATGACTTTTTTCCTCCAATTTTAATTGAGATGGAACATTCCAAGACCAAGAAAATGTCGTGCATTGGATGATGAGTAAGCTGGACATCATGGGAATGATAGTTGCAGGACACAGCTATTTGCCAAAAATGTGACCTATGGGATTTAAGGACCGTGTCACGCTGCTCTGCTTGGATGGTTTTTATTTGGATGAGATTAAACCACCAATTTAGCTTTCTTTTGAGAGCAAAAATGTCCAGAGCAAACCAGGGTATGGAGAGGGGGGATGTACACAGCCATGCGGAAGGAGGGAAAGGTGTCCCCTAACTCAGAGAACTCTGGGACTTACAGAAGAAATAACCTAGGCTCCCTAGTGAACACAAAAAGAACAAGAGATAAAGGGATAGTTCTACGCCCACGTTATGCTTTGACCTGGAAGGAAAGTAAGCCGAGAGGACGCTAACTTTGAAGATAAGTTACAGAATATGAATCTCTCCACATGGGGCACTGACTCTATTTTCTTATCACTTTCAAATCCTGCCAAAGAGCACAGTCAAGACTAAAATATAAAAGGCCATAAAAGGGAGGTCCAAATGGCTCTCCAGATGTGTGTGTGTGTCCATTCTATGAGAAATCACACTAGCAAGGACAGATAAAAATGTGATGGGCTTCCATGGTAAAGCTGACTCGACTGATAAACATATATTGAGGACATACCACATACAAGGTTATTGGGCCAGGCTCCATGAAATACAGAATCAAGCCTGATCCCGTCCCCATGCCAGATTATAATCTAGCTTTACATTTTTAGGAATTTAGTCCCATCAACAGAAAACTATCCTGATAGTTAATTAAATAACCAGTAGAGGAAGTAGGAATTCCAGTCTCAATGGAGGGTTGAATATGTGCATTTAACGCCTCCCCCCTCCTGGGTCCTTGTTAAAATGGTAGCAAGAAAATGTCGAAGGACATAAGCCCCACCACAGTAAAGAAAATAAAAGAAGGGCTATTGTTGAGGTGAAGTCAACAAAGGTCTGGAAGACAGAGGCTGGATGATGGGGTGTTAAAACAAAGATCAAAGGAAATCATGACCTAGAATCTGCGTGGAAGGGAATACATTCCAGGAAAGAGCCAAACCCTCTGAGGAGGTTCAGGACTCACACACAGCAGGAATGTCGAGGTAGTGAAATGAAGGTGTGTACCCGAAGGTGGGCTCCTCTGCCCACCGCACTCACTTGAAACATCTCCCCCGTGCCCCCCGCCATGCTCCAGTGTAATCATTAGAGAGTGCTCCTCCACACAGATCATATGGTACCACGGAAACATCGCTGCCTTCTGGCATTTAGGATGCCCTCCATCTTGCAGAGGCAAACCCCTCCAATGGTTGGGTCCTGCCCACAGGATCTACATACAGGCTCTTTTTATTGCCTCCCACTCCAATCTGAATGGACACAAGGATGATGTTTCAGGATAAAATTTGTTTTTAATAGTCATTTTTTTAATGACTCCCACCAATATAAAGATAAACTGGGTTATAGATAGGAACTCAAAAAAATGAAAACTCTCATTAGCAATTGTACCCATAAAACGAAAATAGGATGCTATATAAAGAAAATCATAGACCAAAACAAGAGCGATTGAAAAAAAATCTAAATTATTGCAAACAGAAAATTCATTACAAGGGCTGGGAAAATAAAATCTACATGACTTCCCCCCAGAATCAGGTCCTAAACTCAAGAGATAAAAAAGATGATAGAAAAAATAAGAGACCTATAAGCCTAATCCATGGATCCAGTATTAGCTAATAGGAATTCCAAGTAAAGAGAAGTGGGAAGAGAAGAAATTGTCAAAGAAATAATACAAGACAGTGAGAAGTCAGAGGTGGGAATGAGGGTTCAGGGAGTGAGGAAAAATGTCCCAACAGAGTAGCGTTTTAGCTCAGCCTTGAAAAATGTGTGGGATTCTGACCAATGGGGAGAAGCAAGGATCTCAGTACAGAGCCTAGCAAGCAGAGTCCAGACCGAAAGAGAGCATGGTTTGGCCCATGAAACGGCATAGATTCGGGTCCAAATACCATTTTCTCAGTCTGGGCATCTCCAGACACTGATCCATGTGGTATCTGATGGAATCCTCATAGACAGGCAAGGGGTGGGGAGGTGGGGGTGGTAATCCCTCTGGGACTACAGTGGGGGTCTGTGTTGCCATAGGAGTCTCCATATTGGAGGCTGTGGTGAAGCTGTCAAGGAGAAGCTGCAGCTGTCTGAGGCTCCCCCCGGAGGCACCAGCATCAGAATCCACCCTGCCTAAGAGAACCTGTGTCAGACACCCCAGCTGGCGCTAACAGAGGAGGAAGGCCCGGAGGGTCCACAGTGCAAATTCTGCCCCCCTCCCTAGGAGAAATGGTTTAAAAGCCAGAACAGGGAGCAGAAGGGGGCAAAAGAAACCCCCAGAGTGACTAAATAGGCATGAGGCACCTTTGGGGGGGGGCAGGGAAATGTTCTAGAACCAGATTGTGGTGATGGTGGCCCAACTCTATAAATTCACTACAAATAATTGAATAACACACTTAAGATAAGTGAATTTTATGGTATATCAACTATACCCCCATAAAGTTGTTTTAAGAAAAAGAGAAAGGAGGGCGCCTGGGTGGCTCAGATGGTTAAGCGTCTGCCTTCGGCTCAGGTCATGATCCCAGGGTCCTGGGATGGAGCCCCGCATCGGGCTCCCTGCTCCGCGGGAAGCCTGCTTCTCCCTCTCCCTCTGCCTCTCTCCCTGCTCATGCTCTCTCTCTGTATCTCTGTGTTTCAAACGAATAAATAAAATCTTTAAAAATAAATAAATAAAAATAAAAGAGAAAGGAAACCGTTGCATGGAAAGACGTGGTTGTAATGTTCACGTGTAAACGGAAATTAGTGGAATGACTTGGGCGTCCAGAGCAGGATAACTAGGTGGCCTACTCTATGCCAAAGTTAGCAAAACTCCCTTCGCGGAATACTGCAATCTTCCTGCTTGCACATACCCCATGTGTTCATCTCTACGTGGTCACATATAAAGCACCGGGCACAGTGCCAGGCACACAGCAAGCCCAGGGCAGGTGGGCAGTGCCATGCTTGGCCTCCAGGGCAGGCCCACAGCGGCAAGGGTGCTGGAGCAGGTGGGCAGAAGACTGAGAGCATCAGGGGTCAGCAAGGCAGGGATGGAGCAGGGACGAGAGGTTGGGGTTATTACCACCAGTCAGGACCAGTGGGATGGCTCCAAACCAAGAGGGTCTGGAGTGGAGGAGATCAGAATCTCCCCAACTTGTTTGCGATGGGCTTCAGACTGCCTGGGTTGGGCTCCTCTGGGACTTAACTCATTGAACTGGTGCAAGCTTCAGCTTCCTCCTCGGTAAAGCAGGGTGAATAAGGACACCCATTTTTACGGCACTATCACGGGGATTAACGGAGGTAACACGCATGACATCCTTGGCAAATTCTCAGTGTTAACTATTATAATTATTATTCCGAAACTCCCAAGAGTGAGAATTATTAGTGTCTCACAGAGCCTAGTTTCTCAAGAGGTTTTTCTAATAAAACTGCCATCATTTTTCTGTATCTTCAAAGCAAAAGAAAGAACAGGAAGGATTTGGGAAGAAGAAGGGGAGACCCAGCATAAAATTCGGAAAGCAATTCTTGTTCCTCATACTGCAATCCAAAAACCATCTTTTTCTTCCCCTCTCCATAGTCCGTTTTGACATCTAGGGCGTGTTGGTGACCAGGGATCGTGGGTGCCTTGCTGTGGTGAGTCTGCATGTCACCTCCCCTACCTGGGAAAATAGCCTGTCCTCCTTCACCAGGTTCCCATGATTCTGCAGGAGAAAGGCTCTGGGTCTGTACCACTTCGGGAAGACAGGAAGCTGCAAAGCTGGCGGACGTCAGCATGCACGGTGGACAGCATCACAGGGCTGGTGATTCACAGGAGGGGAATGGGTGGCAGACGGTCGCCGAAACATCCATTGTCCCCACACGGCCCCTGCTGCTTCCTCTAAATGCTGCAGAGGAGGGAGGCAAGAGCCACAAAGGCAAGGCTGACTTCGGGGTCCCCACCGAACGCCCGCATGTCTCTGTTTGATTAATGGCACTGTATACATTTTTATTTCCCTCGTTTTCAGTGTATTCCTGGGAAGGGGTAGGACAAACAAATGTCACAAGGGACTCAAAAGCATATGAAATTATTATCTCTCATCAAGGAGGAACGGGAGGGAGGGAGGGAGGGAAGGAATATGTGACAAAAAAAACCTAACGGGTCACACTGCACACCAGCTTTCTCCTTATTGCCTGCCTTTTAGCCTGGGTAAAGGCTAACTGGTGAAAATGATACCATAGCAAACACTCAGAATCTCTTAGAAGACATATTATGCTAGACTTGAGGAATAAAAAGAATAGCTAAAGCCCTCGTGTCTTCAGGAATTTAAATGTGCCCCAGGAGTCAGGATATATACATTCAAAACAAAATAACAATTGGATAGCTTGCAAAACTTCTAAGGTTTGATCTAGCCAGTCCACTATTCAGGAACTGTCCTATACATGAGTTTTCACTTATGCCCAAAACGATAGTAAGGGCCCTTTGTTGTCACACTGATTCTAGTGGTGAAATTGAGAGTAACCTAAGTGCCCAGTAATGAAAGAATGATTAAATACATTATAATATGGCTCAGTCGGTGAAGCATCTGCCTTCAGCTCAGGTCATGATCCCAAGGTCCCGAGAGCAAGTCCCACATCGGGCTCCCTGCTCAGTGGGGAGTCTGCTTCTCCCTCTACCCCCCATCCCCGCTCGTGATCTCTCTTTTTCTCTCTCAAGCTCTCTCTCTCAAATAATCATTTTTTAAAAAATAAATAAATATGCATAAAAGTTTTTAAAAAGAGCTGTATGGGGGCAAAAGTTCCACATAAACAGGAAAATTCCAATTGAGTGTTGAGGCAGTCAACAAGAGGACTGATAACGTGAAAATAAAGACAAACAGAAAAGGGAAGGAAACACAAAAGAAAAAAAATTTTTAATGCAAGAAGACAGGGATACTCAAATATCACATTATAAAGATAGAATAAACAGAACAAAATTGATAAGCAAAGAGTACAATTGGAAGAACGCTTTAAAAAAAATGGGATATGGGCGCCTGGGTGGCTCAGTCGGTTGGGCGACTGCCTTCGGCTCAGGCCATGATCCCGGAGTCCCGGGATCGAGTCCCGCATTGGGTTCCCTGCTCGGCGGGGAGCCTGCTTCTCCCTCTGACCCTCTCCCCTCTCATGTATACTCTCTCTCTTTCATTCTCTCTCTCTCAAATAAATAAATCTTTAAAAAGAAAAATGGGTTATGGGTCGAATGGCATCCCCCCAAAGAAGATACGTTGAAGTCCTAACTCCTAGTACCTCAGAATGGGACCTTACTTGGAGGTAGGGTTATTGCTAATGATCTGGTTAATAGGAGGTCACTAGGGTGGGCCCTAATCTGACTGTGTCCTTATGAAAAGGGGGAATTTGGATACACAGATGCACACAGAGGGAAGATGATTATGAAGACACAGGGAGAAGCCATGTCACGGATCGGAGCGATGAATCTACAGGTCAAAGAATGCCACAGATCATGGCAAGCCCCCAGCAGCTGGAAGGAGGCAAGGAAGAATTCTCCGGTAGGTTTCAGAAGGAACATAGCCAGGCCAACACACCTTGATTTCAGACTTCTAGCCTCCAGAATGGTGAGAGAACTGATTTCTCTTGTTTTAAGTCACCCAGTTTGTGGTCTTCTGTGACAGGAGCCCTAGGAAACTAACACACGAATATAAATACAATGAGATTAGAAAATAACAAGTTTCTGGTTTTCACCAAAACATTGAGGCAATTTCAAGGCATTTTTTTTCTTAAAAATTATTAATTTTGGGGCGCCTGGGTGGCTCAGTCGTTAAGTGTCTGCCTTCGGCTCAGGTCATGATCCCAGGGTCCTGGGATTGAGCCCCGCATCGGGCACCCTGCTCAGCGGGAAGCCTGCTTCTCCCTCTCCCACTCCCCCTGCTTGTGTTCCCTCTCTCACTCTGTCTCTGTCTGTCAAATAAATAAAAATCTTTAAAAAAAAATTAATTTTGCCAGGATGAGAAAAATAAAGACTAAACTATTCTCCTAAATTTCATTTGGATTTTTATGATAGCAGTAATGCCACTGTAAAAAATAATAATAATAAAGAAAAGCATGAAGAGAAAAATAAGTTAACCACAATGTCACAACCACCATCATGTTGGCACATTTCCTTCCAGGCTTTTCTCTATGCAATGTATGTGCCACACACACACACACACACACACACACACACACACACACACACACACACATTTCGACCTGAAGTGCCTCTAAATTTTGATTCCAACTTTCTCCCCCCAAATAATTCATAATATGAAATAATCCTCATGATGTAAGAAGTTGTGTAAATGCTTCTGTTGCCCATATGATCAATCGAATGGGTGTTATATGACATTTAGCTCTTTAGATATTAGGGCGTGTAGGGTGTTTCTAATCCGCGGCTACTATAAAAATCTTCACAGTGAAGGTCTTTGTTCAACCCGGCCTGAGCGCCCCTCTCCTGACCCCCACCTGGCCTCCCATTAAAGCCATCCTGATCCCATTCTGACCTTCAGTCTTCCTCCCATTTCAGACACGGAGTCCTTCTGAGGCCTGACAGTGTCTAGTATAGGGCCACGAGGGTAGACAAAGTGTAAGGGCATTGGAACTTTAGGCTTTACAAATAGAATTTGGAAAGCTGGGGTGTCACATTGTTTGGGCAACAGAGTGGCGGGTTTTTCATTCCTATTTTGATGAAGCCTGTGGAACTCTGTAGTATCACAGAGCAAAAATTTCACAGCTGTGTTCTGCTAACAACTGTGATGTGTTCCCCCAGTGGGAAGCTGGGACTCAGGGATGGGAGAGGGTACATACATACACCCCTCCCTATGGACCCCTACTCATGACTCTCACTTAAAAATGTTTATCTTAACATGACTATGATGATTAAGGAAAACGAAAGAGAATGATTTTAAAACTCTATACATTTCCTGGTAAAGCACAAACACTTGTGAAAAAAGCCCATGATTTAAAAAATATCGAGATGTAAGCCACATAAATCAAATCTTTCTAGGGTCCTCAGTAATTTTGTCGGTAATTTGTTTCAGATTGTAAAGAAGTCCTGAGGTCAGGGCGCCTGGGTAGCTCAGTCGTTAAGCGTCTGCCTTCGGCTCAGGTCGTGATCCCAGGGTCCTGTGATCAAGTCCCACATCGGGCTCCCTGCTCAGCGGGAAGCCCGCTTCTCCCTCTCCCACTCCCCCTGCTTGTGTTCCCTCTCTCGCTGTGTCTCTCTCTGTCAAATAAATAAATAAAAAATCTTTTGAAAAAAAAAAAGTCCTGAGGTCAGAAAGTTAGAGATTTCTAAAAAAAAAAGAGAGAGAACTACCTTAACATGTGGAAAATCATACAGGTATGAAATCCTCTGGTTGTAAAAAACTGATGAAGTCGTTAGGGACTGCCCCTCCCTTATCCAACATGTGACAGTTCATGCAGGCTAAAGAAAAAAATGAATGTGAAGTGGGGAAATCCTTAGCTATAATGTATTTTGTCAATGTCAAGGACTTCATAAAACTCCGCAAATGTGGTCTTTAGAGGAAAATCTTCACTTATAGCTTGCTTTGATTAAACAAGAAAGCTTGCACTGAGATTTCTATGAAGAAATCCTGTAAATGCAGACAGTATGGGAAAGCTGCAGGTCATCCCTCTCTTACCATGAGAGGGCATTTTCTAAAGAGAAAATCTACCACCAGCATTTTTCACAGAGCTGGAACAATTCTAAAATTTGTATGGAACCAGAAAATACCTTGAAGAGCCAAAGGAATGCTGAAAAGAAAACCAAAGCTGGAGGCTTCACAATTCCGGACTTCAAGCTCTATTACAAAGCTGTAATCATCAAGACAGTATGGTACCAGCACAGAAACAGACACATAAATCAATGCAAACAGAAGAGAGAGCCCAGAAACGCACCTTCAACTCTATGGTCAACTAATCTTTGACAAAGCAGGAAAGAATATCCAATGGAAAAAAGACAGTATCTTCAACAAATAGTGTTGGGAAAATTGGACAGCCACATGCAGAAGAATGAAACTGGACCACTTTCTTACACCATACACAAAAATAAATTCAAAATGGATGAAAAGACCTAAATGTTGAGACAGGAATCCATCAAAATCCTAGAGAAGAACACAGGCAGCAACCTCTCTGACCTCGGCCACAGCAACTTACAAGACTCGTCTCCAAAGGTGAGGAAAACAAAAGCAAAAATGAACTATTGGTACTTCATCAGGATAAAAAACTTTTGCACAGCAAAGGAAACAATCAACAAAACTAAAAGGCAACCTACAGAATGGGAGAAGATATTCACAAATGACCTATCAGATAGAGGGCTAGTATCCAAAATCTATAAAGAATTTATCAAACTCAACACCCAAAAAACAAAAAATCCAGTCAAGAAATGGGCAGAAGACATGAACAGACACTTCTCCAAAGAAGACATACAAATGGCCAACAGACACATGAAAAAATGTTCAACATCACTTGGCATCAGATCAAAACCGCAATGAGATACCACCTCTCACCAGTCAGAATGGCTAAAATTAACAAGTCAGGAAATGACAGATGTTGGTGAGGATGTGGAGAAAGGGGAACCCTCTTACACTGCTGGTGGGAATGCAAACTGTTGCAGCCACTGTGGAAAACAGTATGGAGGTTCCTCAAAAGGTTACAAATAGAACTACCCTAGGCCCAGCAATTGCACTAGGTATTTATCCAGAGGATACAAAAATGCTAATTCAAAGGGGCACGTGCATTCCAATGTTTATGGCAACATTAACAATAGCCTACATATGTGTGTGTGTGTGTGTATGCACACAATGTGTATATACAGTGTGTAGTGTGTATACACACACACACACACACACAGAGGAATATTACTCAGCCATCAAAAGAATGAAATCTTGCCTTTTGCAAAGATGTAGATAGAACTAGAGGATATTATAAGCGAAATAAGTCAGAGAAAGACAAATACTGAGTGATTTCACTCGTGGAATTTAAGAAACAAAACAGATGAACATAGGGGAAGGGAAGGATAAATAAAATAAAAACAGGGAGGCAAACCCTAAGAGACTCTTAACTCTAGGAAACAAACTGAAGGTTGCTGAAGGGGAGGTGGGTGGGGGGATGGGGTAACTGGGTGATGGGTATTAAGGAGGGCACGTGATGTGATGAGCACTGGGTGTTATACGCAAGTGATGAATACATGTTTTTTTTTTTTAGATTTTATTTATTTGAGAAAGAATGAGAGAGAGCACAAGAGGGAAGAGGGTTAGAGGGAGAAGCAGACTCCCCGCTGAGCAGGGAGCCCGATGTGGGACTCCAGGACCATGACCCGAGCCGAAGGCAGTCACCCAACCGAGCCACCCAGGTGCCCTACATTATATGTTAACTAAATTGAATTTAAATTTAAAAAAAATAGAGAAAATCTGTAAATGCAAAAAAACTTTCAGCATCAAAAAACTCATACTGGAGCCTGGTGATGGGTATTAAAAGAGGGCACGTTCTGCATGGAGCACTGGGTGTTATATGCAAACAACGAATCATGGAACACTACATCAAAAACTAATGATGTATGCTGATTAACATAATTTAAAAAAACTCATACTGGAAGGGCAGCTGGGTGGCTCAGTTGCTAAGCATCTGCCTTCGGCTCAGGTCATGATCCCTGGGTCGTGGAATCGAGCCCCGCATCGGGCTCCCTGCTCAGCGGGAAGCCTGCTTCTCCCTCTCCCACTCCCCCTCTTGAGTTCCCCCTCTCACTGGCTGTCAATAAATAGAATCTTTAAAAAAAAACTCATACTGGAGAGAAACCCTATTTCTACAAAGTAATGCATGCAGAAAAAACTTGAGACTCCATCTTATTTCATAACGTAGAACTCACACAGAATAATTTCTCTTAAGAACTGAGGATTAATTTACCAAGGAATCACCAAGTGGAAAAGTTGCTTCTGAATGAATCCCACCAAGTCACCACTATTCAAAGTTATCAGTAAATAAGGATGCTAACGGGGAAAGGTTTGAAAAAGTGTGAACGAGAAAAATGCATGTTAACATTAGACACACATATGCCTTGTGGTTCTAATTTTGTTAACATTTTAATCAGAAAAGTTATTGAATGCCCACTCAGAGGACCATGGACCATTATTAGGGCACTGGGGCTAGAGGGGATTTCCAAACAGATGTGCCCCTTGAGTCTACATACTTGCAAGAAGACAGATTAGAATCAGAGACAAGTTTGGTTTTTTTTGGGGGGGGAGGGGGGGTCAGATTGATAACACATTACTTAAATCAGGCTATATACGTACATATACATAGCTTGTTTTTCTATCTTTCCATGACAATACAGACCTGCTTCATCCTAAAATTACAGGTGTTATTGTGGTAGAAATATTAAGCTACCAAAGTTTAAAATAATCTGAGCAAGGTTAGTGACAGAGAAATGAGGCACAATTATATTTAAGTTGATGCACAACACAGGAAGCTGCTAGATGCTTTTTGTTACAGTTGCCAGGATTCCATACAGTGACCTGGTTTTATAAGTGTTCTTAGTATAAAGGGACATATGCCTGGTTTTGTCATAAACAAACATCAAGTGGTCTTGAAGGCAGGGATAGGTTGTTTCTGAGATATCATGGCAGGATACAATTATTCCACAATTAAAGGATTAAATGTAGGCATAAAACCTAGATTTATGGCTGCCACATTGCTTTTAATTACTCCCACAAATTTTATGTTCTCTAATTCACGCTATGTAACCACTTTAAGTGCAGAAAACATCTTATTAGCACTGATTTTTAAATGCTGACAGCAGAGAATCGGTGTAGTCAAAATCAACATGGAAAGGAGGCATCAGGAAGGGTTAGAGAAAGGGAGAACAGAATGCTGTCGGAAATAAAGTAGATTAAGAACAGAATTTTTAAAGTAAAAAAATTCCCCTTCAAGCGGATTGGCTAGGCCAAGAAAATTCCCCAAACTCCTTTTTCAAAACAAGTATTTCAGGAATGTCAAAAGTTTGACTTTATTTATAGAGATTTTTTAAAAAAACAAAATAGTAGAGTTATAATACCAGAAACTTTTTACATCTTTATTCTTCAAACTTGATGTCAAGTTACAAATAAATAGTCCATACCATGTGGCTATGTTGCTTCTTTATGATGTACACTTCAGGCAGAAAACAGCAATAACCAAGAATACATCAAAAATGAACTCGCAGTGAATAACCAATTGTTAAGTGTAGAGAAAAGACGCATTACATTTCAGTGTGGTCCAGTAAGTACACTGTTAAAAGTAGATCCCCTTTAAAACATCACAGATGTATGTAAAAGAAAGAACTCACACATCAGGATTTTAAGTTTTAAAGTTGTATCACAGGGAATAACTGCTTTAAAAACTGTAAATATTGTGTATTTTAGCAGCAAAAAAAAAAAAAAATCTTTCAGGATAATCTTTAAATATTGCTGAAAAAAATCACAAGCTTTAGAGAACACCATGGATATCAGATCCATTACTTAAAAAACAAAGTAGTACGTATAAAGAAGAGACCACTTTAGGTTTTGTTCTGCTGTTGGTAAAAACTTTAAGTTGAAGCTAAAAAATCCCAGCCCGGGGTCGGGGGGAAGACTGCCAGAGAGAAGAGCGGAGGTAGCCACCAATCAGGCTCTAGACTTACTGTCACAGGAAAAGGCCGAGAAGTCTTATGTAACTTATTTCCAGAAAACAAGTTCTTAGGAATCATTCTTTTTAGGATCTATAGTCTATTTTCAGATGTATTAGATTTAGCAACTGACTGACATTCTTCAAAGTTTTCCTCCCCAGGCGTCTTCTGGCTAAACCAGTATTTTAATAAAATCATCGTTGTTGGGTGGTGTTTTGGTTTTGGTTTTAAACCAACTGTTTCTTTTGAAAGATTAATAGAAAAAGATACCATTCTTTAAGTCACTAAAGATGGCCTGGGTCAGAGAGTAATTTGTTTGAAAGGGGATACTTTATGTAATAATTTCATACTCTGCATGACATCTGACACGTGGCACCTAAGATTTTAAGACCAAAAGGAATTCTAAAAAATGAGGAAAATGGAATTAGACGCAAATTAAATCAGCCTTTTTGGATGCTTCTGAAAAGAAACAACTTGTATCCAGAATCAGTGGTAAAAAGTCACCATTATATTGTTTTCTCTCCTTTGAAGCACTGAACTTTTTTTTTTCTAAATACAAGTTCTCAAAAATCATTTGAAAGCAAACAATTATTGTAAAGAGAAAGCATCAGAAACAAATTCTCCACCCACCCTGACTTAATCTTGACATCACAACATCCTGACAGAGAAGCTGTTTAATTTCTTGTTTTATTTCTTGGCAGTTTTCCCAAACTTTATGAAAATTTAAACTATGACAAGGAGAAACACACTAAAAACATAATGCAAATATACAGAAATACAGGAAATACTCAAAACCGAACACCATACTGCGGTATCTCCAAATATGGTGTGCGCGCAAATGACCAAAAGCTACAGGGCCCTGGGTCTCAGCACTCCCACTATCCTACACGGACCTACATCCTTAACTTTTTTTGTTTTTGCCTTTTGATGCCTAAACTAAGAATCAAGAAAATAACTGATAGGATGTTAAGAAAACATGGTACCTATGATTTTTTTTAAAGTCTTGTTTGAACACATCTTCACTGGTGCAGTATTACTCTCGATAATGCTCAAATAAGACAAGCAACACATATGAAAAACACTATGTACCATACAAGCAGTGTTTTTAGAATCATAAATAACTTCCATAGTAACATAAAAACCTACAAATTAAATCTTAACTACTTCAGTATTAAATTCTCATTACCTTAGTTCCATTTAGAAAGGATAAGGTGCTTTTTTAATAAGTTGCCACACACACACACACACACACACACACACACACACACACACACACACCAGTGCAAACTATCAAGAGAAAGAATCCTCATTTTGAAATGTGATAGAAGATTACACATCTAGACTAAAAGCATCGGAGTGGATAGAGTATCTTCCCATGACTGAGGTGCTGTAAATATAAACATTAATAAAGAATAGCTTTCTAGCCTTTGCTTCTTAAATCCCACCCTAACTTTTAGAACTGCTTCCAACTTTAAAAAATGTTTGGACATTTTCATAGTTTCAAAGCTAACTAAAGACCCTGAATATTCTGAGGGTAAGCTACTAGAGACTAATTATCCTCTGGTGCTACACTTGCTGTGTTTCCTTCTTTACTATTAAACATAACCCTCTAGTGCTATCTTGTTTCATGCAGCACCAACCAAACCTCCATTTTTTCCCTAATAAAAAATAAATATATATATAGAAGACGCTGTCAGGCATATATTCACAAGGTCTCAATTTCTTAAAACATAAGTATGGGTATATTTATTTCTCTCAAATGCATACAAGACAATAATTACACAGCAACCAATCTTTTGTTCAACAATGATTTGATTCATAAGCGTTTGAATTTACACAATTTCACATCCATACCCTTGCATTTTTAAATACTGTAAGTAAAAAAGCCCCCCAAACAACCAATTCCTATATTTCCTATTTATCCCTCTATACATCCAAACTTTAAAAAGTTACAAACTGAACATTATACAGAACATATAAATCATGTTTAAAAACTTGAGGTTTTAAAATCACTGTTCCCCAAAATGATTCAGGAAGTCCTCATGCTGACAAGTGCAGTCCTAGGTGGTAAGGTAAGTTGGAAAGGGGGAAGAGAAAGAAGAGACAGACACCAGTTTGCTGTCTTAATGTTTTACTAATCCTGTCAGTAAAAACGGCGACGTCATGAGAAACAACAGTTTAGGTTTACTATGCGGAATGGGGTTTGCCTCACAGCTGGAGACATGCACTTCAAGTATTTTCCTATTTGATCTGAGCTCCCTGTAGCAAATGATGCTGAAGGAGAACTATTTTCTTCCATACATTCGCTCAATGTCCGCCTGGTAATGTGTTTTAAGCTCTTTACGTTTCAGCTTGAAGGCATCTGTCACAAGACCAGTTTCGGGGGTCCACGGTTCTGGGCTCAAACGAATTTTTACTGGAACTTCGAATTTTTCTAGACTTGCTGAGATGGGGGAAGAGAAAAAAAATGTAAACGCAGACGCATGAAAAATATACAATTAAAATTCTAAGCAAATAGTAAACTTTTCTAGTCTTAGAGCACCCATCAAAATGCACAAACATCCCATGAATCTTACTTCTAAATAATCCATCCCTCAAAAATGCTACAAGTAAAAAATATATATAGATATGTATGAGAATTATAATAGCAAAAAAACTGTTTAAAAAATCTACATGGCCATCAATAGAATGGGTTAGATTCAGTTATGATGTAGGCATTAAATGGAATATATTTCAGTCATTAGAAGTAAGATGTATGGGGCGCCTGGGTGGCTCAGACGGTTAAGCGTCTGCCTTCGGCTCAGGTCATGGTCCCGGGGTGCCGGGGTCCTGGGATCGAGTCCCGCTTCAGGCTCCCTGAGAGCAGGGAGCCTGCCTCTCCCTCTCCCTCTGCCTGCTGCTTCCCCTACTTGTGCTCCTTCTCTGTCAAAAATAAATAAAATCTTTGGGGGAAAAAAAAAGATCTACATGGTACAGTGTGTAAAGATATTTGTCATATATATTGTTAGGCTTTAAAAAAAAAAAAGGCTTTTTTTTTTTAAATACCAGATAAATTATACACATCTAGATGTGTAGGACAAGTATACACCAAACTATAAACTGTTTACCTCTAGGAGCTAAGATCCACAATTAAGAAAAAGCAAAGGCCACACACCTATTTGTTTTCAGTTTATTATAAGGAGATCACTTTAGAAACTAAAAAATAATAAAGTTTAAAACGAATCTTGTCATTGAACCAGAATATTCAGCATAAGCTTTGAGGACAGAATGTCTGCTCACTACTGTGTTCCTATACACTGCTGGATACCAGCAGATTCTCAATAGCAGAGGGTCGGAGACGGGGAGAGGGATGGAGAAAGAAAGGGAGGGATGCAGACGGGGAGAAAAGGGAGAGGTTTTTCCAGCATTCATTCAACAAATATGTATTGAAAAAAATTACTGTGTGAAGTGCTTTACTAAACATTCTTAAACACTCTTTAAAAAACACAGGAATAGTTTCTGTTCTCAAGTAGAATAAAATCTAACGATGATAAACAGGTAACCACATAGCCATGATTACTTACACACACACACACACGCACGCATACACACTGGCACACTTGCTCACTAAACTGAAGGTCTAAGTACCTTGGGAGCAAAAGGGGTATATTAACTCTAACTTATAAACATAGACATAACAAGATTTTCTCTTCAAAGATTAAAGCTCTTTCAGGAGTGCTCTCCTAGAAGGAAAACCACTGTGAGCAAAAGCAGCAAGGCCTGGACCTCAGGACGTATGGAATAGTTCGTTTTTGTTTTGTTATGTTTATATGTTAAAGCAAATATTTTTATTTTCTTCCCTTTTATTCTCTTATCTATAATAGGTATTAATAAGCTAACTGCATACAGAATAAGAGCAAAAAATCGCTCAAGAGGTCTGCATCCTCTTCTGCAGAAAAGGTTACTGTATTTTCAGCTGTGCGCTGGGCAGTTTTATCACGTTAGGCAGGAGTCTTTGTTACTGTCTTTACTTAAAAATCAACTGTTCTCAGGAGATGTACATGAGTGCCAAGCGGACAAGTGATGATGGACTGGGAAGTCAGTTTTATGTATCAGCTGGGCTAGGCTAGAGTTCCCAGTTACTCAATTAAACACTAATGCAGGTGTTGCTCTGAGGATATTTTGTAGATAGGATTATGTCTATAACCAGTTTACTTTATGTGAGGAAAATTGGCCTATATCATCTTAGTGGGCCTGGTTTGGTCAACTGAAAGGCTGTAGGAGCAGAGCTGAGGTGTCCCCCCAACAAAATGTAATTCTGCCTGTGGTCAGCTGCTGCCAACAGGGCCTAAGTCAGCCCCCAAAGATCACATTAAACCAATTCTTCACACTGAGTCTCTCTATATTAACTACTAATTCTGTTTCTCAGGTATAAACCTAATATAGATTTTGCCTAAGAATGAAGTTGGATCCCTTCTTCACATCATACAAAAATGGACTCAAATGAACCAAGGAGCTTTTAAATTTAACAGTTGAAACTATAAAATTCTTAGAATAAAAAATAGGGTGTATCTTTGTGATAGATTAGGACTGGTTTCTCAGATAGGACACCGCAAGCACAAGCAACAAAAGAAAAAAAAAAAAACCTACCTTTTGTACTTTAAAGGATACCATCAAAAAAGTAAAAACACAACCCACAGAATGGAGAAAATATTTACAAATTGCATATCTGGTAAGAGCCTTGTGTCTAGAATATATAAAGAACTTGCACAATAATAAAAAGGCAACCCCATTTAAAAAATGGGCAAAGCGGCGCCTGGGTGGCTCAGTCGTTAAGCGTCTGCCTTCGGCTCGGGTCATGGTCCCAGGGTCCTGGGATCGAGCCCCGCATCGGGCTCCCTGCTCCGCGGGAAGCCCGCTTCTCCTGCTCCCACTCCCCCTGCTGGTGTTCCCTCTCTCGCTGTGTCTCTGTCAAATAAATCTTTTAAAAAATAAATAAAAATAAAATAAAAAATGGGCAAAGGATCTGAATAGGCATTTCTCTAGAGAAGACATACAATGGCTAATAAATACAAGGAAGGATGCCCACCATCATTAGCCACCAGAAAATGTAAATCAAAACGAGATACCCTACTTCGTACCCACTAGGATGAGTAGAACCCGAAGGATGAACAGTAACAAGTATTTCGAGGACGTGGGGAACCTGGAAACCAACACTAGTGGGAATGATAAAATGATGCTACCATTTTAGAAACAGTTTGGAAGATTTGGGAAAAAATATTCTGGAAAATAATCTGGTACTTCTGTCTCAAAAGATTTAACATAAAGTTGACACAGGCCTAGCAATTCCACTCTGAAGTACCCACCCCGGAGAAATGAGTACGTCCGCACAAACCCTTGCACATGAATATTTACAGCATTATCCATTAACAACCAAAAGCAGAGCAACCCATTGCAGCACCCCCAACACACACACAAAAAGGGGGATAGGACATAGCCGTACAAGCCACTACCGGTACACTAACGGTGCAGAAAATGCAGAGAAGAGTCTTGGACAGTTCAGGGTGGGCCGGGGTGGCCGGGGCCCAGCTGAGTAAGGAGAGAAAGGGCGAACCCGGAAGACAGAAGCTGCAGGGACAAGGACATTCTGACCGGTGCCCAGCCGTCACGGGAGCACGTGACAGGCGAGTCCTGGGGAGGAGCCTGGATGCGGGCCTGAGAAGCCTGTGGTTCTATCCAACGGCAGGAGACACAGTTGGTTTCTGAGCAGGAAATGACGTCCCCTAAGCCTCGTGACAGCAGAGCAAGTAATCGTGAGCCTCGGTCCTCAATCCATTTCACAGCCACTCACCTGAAATAGCAGCTTCAGAGAGCACTTTGAGGACCTCATTTTCCATTTCACAGCTGTTACACAGCTCCTCCCAAGTCCCATGAAGTCCTTTCTTTCGAGCGAGTTCTGTTAGTTCCTTTTGATTTGGCACAATAAACCCAATGACATAAGAATGATAACTGAAATACATAAAGGACAAGCAGGCTAAGGGTCTAAATGGCACAGCGTGTGAGCGGGTGTCAGTGATACGCCAACGCCTTCAATTCACGACCACTTGAAAGAACATACGTGATTCGCATCTGGTACTGAGCACTTACCTCACGGAACAGCCACTTCTACTGGATGATTCATAGTATGTTCAACACTCGACAGAGTTCACTGCTAAATAAACCTTCATCTGATATTTAATGGCAAATTTCAACTAGGTGAAACTGTTACGAATACTTCCATGTATACATTTTTTAAAAGAAAATTACAAATATCAGAAAATTCAACTTTGAGAAAAAAATCAGTAATTCACATTAACAGTTTGTTTAACAAAGTAAAAACTCATGTAAATAGAAACTGTATCTGGGTGGCTCAGGCGGTTAAGCAGCTGACTCTTGACTTCCGCTCAGGTGATGATCTCAGCGTTGTGAGATCGGACACCATCCGTGTCAGGCTCCACACTCAGTGCAGTCTCTCCCTGGAGTTCTCTCTCCCTCTGCTCCCCCTGCCCCTGCTCATGCACTCTGTGGCTCTCAAATGAATAAATAAAACCTTTAAAAAAATATATTTAAAAATTAAAAAAAAATAAATTGTATCTAAAGAAATTTGGCAGCGAATCAAAGTAATGTGGTTGCATTTATTTTCTTCTTGTTACCACGAGAACTGTTACTAAAAGAGCTTTAGGTACGCCTGCCAATGGCAGTAAGAAATAGCAAGCATCAGGAAGAGAAGGGTAGTCTGCTTAGTATCACACAAGTAAAAGCCAGAACTGCAGCAGCGCTAAGGAAAATATCTCACAGCTAATTAAAGGGCAGAATAATTTAAGATTCAGTGTAGTAAATCTTTAAAGTCTGTTTCTAAATCGGTTCTTCTGATACCAGATTTTAACTTTTCACAATAACTATTATGTCAACTGCTGCAGTAAGGTTCCTAGGCTGGCCACCAAGTATCTGATCATTAACACTGGAGAATAATTACTACGTATAAAACTCTTAGGGGAAAATGTCATCAGAGTGCCAATCTAAATTTCCAACACATTTCTCAGGAATACATTTCTGGGATTTTTAACTTTAAACTCTCCTTCCCAGCTGCCTCTGTATCATTACAGACCAGAGACGCTAGGAGTTCAGCCACAGCTTAACGTAGCTTAAGGCAGAGCTCCCAGGCCTGGCCAGGGTCCAAAGTAGGCTCGAGTCTAGAGTAGGGCAGTTAAGTGCTGAGCAGGGTTCAGCTTGATGACTCCCATCCTCAACTTCCTTCTTTATTCCCCTTGGCTCTGGACTGGTTCTGGGATGCTTCCCTGCGCAGCGGGGCGGGTCACTGGGGGTACCAAGGCAGCAGGAGGGAGGACTTGACTTTCTTCCCCTATCACACAGGACACCGCGGTGAGATGCAAAGCAGAAAACAGGGACACAGCGGAGGACGAAGAGGGGAGGTATCCCAAGGACAGAATCAGTTACTGGTTTTCCTGAGAAGAGGCCTCTCCCAGAGACAACAGATAAGAAGGAAGAAGAGTTCTTAGTGTAGTTTTACAAAGAAGATTCATCTAGGAAGGAAATGCCAAAACCACACAAAATGTCTGTCTGAAGTAGAAGTAACAGAATTCTACTTTCTTACCTGTTTGCATATGCACAAATGTTATCTATAAGGGAGAGGTTCTTCAGAGCTGCCTCTACTTTCCCAAGGGAAACATATTCTCCAGCCTGCAGTTTCACAAGGTCCTTCTTACGATCTGTGCAGAACAAAGGCCGGGAGGGGCCACGTGGGAGCACAGAAATACCTTGAATACACATGAATATTGCCCATTCCCTAAGTAATTTGCTATCAATTAAGTCTATTATTAATAGTTACACCAAAACTAAAAGTACACAGTAAATTAGGCCCTAATTTTTGTACCATTAAATAAATTCTTTCAAAAAAGAAAATCAGCTTCTGGTCAAGAGCCCCCACCATCAGGGCTTCGGGCCTGTTCCACTGAACAAGTGTGTTCCCGCGACCCATTAACACCAGGAAACTGAAGAGTTCTCGGGGACACATGAAAGCTCACATTCTATCTGGAAAGAAGCACATCCCCTCCATACAGAACAGTAAGGGTAAGGGTCAAGCCTGTCCAACCTGCTGATCTGGAAAGAATTCCTCCAAGTGAGGCCTGGGCTGAGTCTCGAGGGAAGACGGGCGCTGACCAAGTGCAGCGGCCATGGAAAACGACACACAGGTCTACTTGAATCACCGCAGCACGGGGGGCGGGGGGACGGCCAGAGGCGGAGAGGTGGGTCGGGCTACAGGACAGAGGCGCACGGAACCGAGCCCCTAGCTGCCACTAGAGTTTTCTAGCAGCCAAGGGGCCCAGTGAGATCAGTGCTGAGGGCTCACATGGCCTGTAAGAGTGTGTGTTTAAGGGGGACAAGCATGTCCCAGGGAGGAATTTCTTGCAGTAGGGTGACAGAAGGTGCAGGCCTGACCTACGGTCATGGTGGGGCAGAGAGAAAGAAGAGAATGTCTTGAGGCATGTTTCACATGATAAATCAGTAGAATATGGGTAAGACATGGGGAGTGCACTAAACAGTCTCATCTCCCCCAGGTTGCTAGGTAGCATGACTAGGACAGAAATTCTATTAGCTGAGAAAAAAAAAAAAAAATGTAAGAGGGAAGGCAGGGAGCTATTTTTTGCCCCATGGGTCCTAGTACTCCAACTGCCAGGCCTTCCTTATTCTCACAGGCAAGGCCAGGACATGGTTCCAACAGGAGAGAGCCTGTCCAATAACCTCTAGATAGCAAAGATCACACAAAAAAATAAATATTCCCTACTGAGAACTGGATTCTTTCAGGGTTATCTAATAATTAAAAATATCACGCCTGTTGAACAGATTCTGAGATCTCCTAAAATGTCAGGCCTTAAAACTTCTTCACAGTTTATTATAAAATTTTATATTCCACGGATGATACAACAGACCCTATCAACACTGCAGAGAGATATATTCTTATATTATTAAACAGTTTCCCTAAATATACAGTTATCTCTTTTGTAAAACTATTTCAGAAACATCCACTGGCAGAAAACATATGTATATATATTAGTTGGCTCACCGATAATCTTTAAACAACCATCGGGGTCAAACTCCCCAATATCTCCAGTACAGAGCCACCTCTGTCCATTTTCATCTTCAAAGAAATCAGCTTTCGTTTTTGCTTCATTTTTGTAGTATCCTATTGTCACGTTTTGGCCACCAATAAGAATTTCACCCCTGGGGTGTGGTTTATCGGTATTAAAGTATCCACCTAATAAACACAAAATAATTAAGAGTTAATTCAAAATTTTTATCCCTATATACAATTGTGTGAAAATTTGAAACTATTAGTTTCTAAATAGGGACATCTGATTTTAATCCAATTAGAGTTTCCCAAAGGAAATGAGGCAGACGGTATGAATGAAGAAAACTCATTAACGTAAAACTAGGTGCAAAATTTCAGTTGCTTACCCATAAGCACTGATGCTTTTAAACTACGACTCCAAGCAAAAATTACACTAAAAAATCCAACATCTGTGGAATAAAATAATCATGTGTACTACACAGGTAAACTCCTTTAGGGATTCTGCAGAGATTCCTATATATTTGATAAAAGTATTAAATCATGTAATTCAATAAAACACATCTCCAAAATCAAATTACACAATATTTACAAGATTTATGACTGACAGATAAGTTCAGAATGACTCCAAGTTTAAATCTGTTAAACATTTTCACTAATTCTGCTAATGGCAGCGAACCCTGAGTATCTTTACTTTGTATAAAAGATTTAGCCAACCAATCACTGATAATGTATACACAGATAGAATCAAATAAAATTTTTAAAAAGTGGTTAGTATTTAAATGGCACAACAACAGATCTGTATGAAATTATAGTAAAAATTTCCTTCTGATGATTCTTGATTGAAGCTATCAGGGAAAAGAAAGAAAAAAAGAAAAATCCTCAGTTTCATAGATTACATTTTATGATTTTGCTGCTACCAAATAAACTTACGATCATTCCTAATTTACTGACATCATTCATTTAGGAGATTTCTCAAGTTTTTGCCGTAATTCTTACTTGCATTCATGTAATAAAATAAGCAAAATAAAAACAATTTTAATACTTCAGAATCATTCTTGAAATAAGCAGAATAAATGCATTCATATAGCTTTAGATAAAATAGTTCTATTAGACAAAAAAAAGCACTTGTGGGTGATTTTATATTCTAAAATAAGAAAATGAAGCACAATTCTAATTTCAAGGTTTAATATTATACAAATTAATGGTCTGTGGTTAAAATAGGTTATTACCTTCCTCCCAGTTCTTTAATTTGATTTCACAGCAAACTAATGGTGCTCCCACTCTGCCAGTATTGTAGTCCCAGACTAAGATGCAAATGAAAAAAAGTATTTGATTACAGTGGTGAATAAACAGCTTGATTTTTCTAAATTACCAAAAAGGATGATTTATCCCAAAGCTTTGACATCCCCAGAGAATCTTTAAAAGCCAGAGTCACAAACTGGTGACCCACAAGCTGTGTGGCCCACACAGAGTTCTGTTTTTTTTATTCTGAATTGGTTAGTGACATTTAAAAATCACAACAATTTACCCAGAAGTGTGGAACTCCAGGACCAACAGGGCCGGCATTTCCAGCGCAGCAACAACCGTAGTCCCCATTAGATGGGGCATGCCTGCTCCGGCTCCCCCCGATTCCTGCCTTCCACCCACCGTGGATCTTCATACCTCAAGGCCCACTTCACTCACTGAAGTAGCTGCCTGGCTCATGAGTTTGGAGCCCCTATCTTAAAGGATGATGGATCACAATGGCTTCCCCCCGTTCCACTTTCTTATTAGACCGGACGGCTCTGCAGTACAAGTAGCCTCTCCAATCTTCTCCCATCTATCACTATTTCAAAGTGAGACCTCTAAAGCCTCCCCGACATCAGCTTATGCTATCACCCTACTTAAACTCGTACACAGGAGTTCAAAGACCAGGCTGGAGATTAACTTTCAAGGATCTGGGAAAAGCACACACCACTATTGTGAATTACTACTGCATTATGTTTCCTCTTCAAAAATCATTCAAGTATCAGAAAAGGCTGATATTTAAAAATTCATAGAATGTTTTGTTTACAACATAAGCTGTAACTGATGAATCACATTCAATGCAAATCTTAAAACAGAAGCTATAAGGATCATAAGAAAGGAACCATAGATGAACATATTGAAGATTGCTTTTTTATTTCCTGCAAAACAAGACTTAGAAGTAACTTCCAAAGTATAGAAAACTGAAAACAGGAAAATACAGAAGTAATGTAAGATAAACCCGACATAAGAATGGTACAAAGAAACACTGAAGGTAAATAGGGGAAAAGGATCAGTTAAGAGGTTTAGTACCTGTCAGTATTTAGAAAATACAAAGTAGCTTTCCCTAGTACTGAGAAGCAAAAGAACTTTCCTCCATAAAAGGGACACATGTGACACTTTGGGATTCATCTAGGGACCACTTGGGTAGTGGATCACCTCTTCAATCATGTCACCGTAATAAACACTAGAAATTATATTCTATAAAACTGAATCTGGTTTCTCTCTCATTACACAGACCACCCCCATAAACCACTTCTGAGTTTGAGCTTTAATACACATACCTAAACTGTACAAAACATGTTAAATTTTTTTCACAAAAAGACATTTAATAACTGATAAGAAAATAAATGTATATAATACAGCCAATGCTTGTTACTAAAACTTCTTTTCCAGACGCTAAGTAGCTTTTAATATGATCTACCATAATCTAACATGAAAGACTCCTTTAATTACTATTAGATGTACCCAATACTCAATAATTAAAAACTTTATCAACAATCACAGTACTTACAATTTACCATTATTCTGCTACACAAATACCTTAACCACTTTTATCCTTCATACTGCAGAAAACAACCCACTACCAAAGAATACAGGGAGTTGCACCCCAGGCTCTGTTGGACACACCACTTTGTGGAGAACACCAACCTTCTGTAATTGTTCCTGCACCACAAGATTCAGTCAGTCCATATCCCTGACCAACGGGACAGCAGAAACAGATGTTCATGAATCGCTGTGTGGTTGCAGAAAGTGGAGCACCTCCACACAACAGAAGCCGAATATTTCCACCTAGCAAGCCTCGAACTTTTCGGAAAATAAACCTAAAAAAAAGGAGAGAGAGAGAATCTGAGGATTTGAAGCTGAATGGGATTTTCCAGATCATTCAGACTAATCTCCCAATTTTGATATGTGAGATTTTGAGAGTCAGGCCACACAAACAATTCAAGAAATTCTCTCACTATTTAAATCTTATTTTTTATAGTTCGACCAAGTAAAGAACGTATGATTTTCTCTTAAGAACTTTTCAAGTTAATACCTGAAATAAAAATTGTCAGGTTTAAAATTCTGTATAGTAATGGCAAACCCATGTTTATGGCCAAAGAGCAATTAATTTTATATTATGTAACACACATAGTAATACTAAACAATCCTATTGTATCTTTATAAAATTCAGCATTAAAAGCAAATTTTTTTTTTTTTTTTGCTTTTGTTTACTTCATTAGAAATATGTACGTATTTGGGGCACCTGGGTGGCTCAGTCAGTTAAGTGTCTGAATCTTGGTTTCGGCTCAGATCATGATCTCAGAGTCGTGGGGTCGTGAAATCGGCCCTGCGTTGGGCTCCGTGCTCAGTGTGGAGTCTGCTTAAGATTCTCATTCTCCCTCCCACTCTACCCCTACCCCCGCATGCACGCACACACTCTAAGTATTTTTTAAAAAAGAATTGTGTACATATTTGTACAATCTCTTTTTAAAATAAGGCAGAAAAATATAAAGTTTCAAATAAATTGGAGCATCTGAAAACTATATTAATATTCCCACAAAAACAAATTAAATGCCATATTGTTTTCTAATTTCTAAATTATAATTAAATCTACTTACTCAGCACTACAAAAACAAAAAATATCACGTCTGTGGTAAAACCTATCATTTAACACTTTAAACACTCATATTTAGTTGCCATTTTATATTCATACTGAAATATTTAAAATTAAAAGCAAAGAAAAACTATTTCTAAAAATAACTAAAATTACATACGTGTAATTTTTCACAGAAAATGAAAGCAAACTTATAATACAGTAAAACTGTAAGTGAAACATTTTTTCAAATAACACTGCAATCTTTTTTAATTGCTCATGTTCTTATGCAAGATGGATTTTTAGAGTCCCTTTGACTTTTTAAAAACCAATTCATTTCTTGTAATTATCTCAATTACCTGGGCTAGTAATATGAACAAAATGACTAAGCCACCAAGGAGAGGGGGAGTCATCTGACCTGTCACACAGTGGAGTGCCACGGCCTTTGGAAATCTGCTCCATTTTATAATTATAGGCCAGAATAAACAGATTGCGTTGGAAACTACTCATCTCGTTCACTTTATTCATAACGTTTTTGTAGATTCGATCCATGATTTCCTAGATATATAAAAATGAGTTAATACAGTCAACAATGCTATCAGCTGCCTGACATATTGTATCTTAACACCAGATAAATGTTTCTATCGGTATTGAAGCATTTTAGAAGATACAGTTGATCAGGAATAAACTTTTAAAATAGAGCCACAGCTAGTTTAAAAATGAGGTTTCTGTAAAAATAATTTTTCATAACACAAATATACCTAGATGCTCATGAGTGGGGGAGAAAAAGAAAGAAAAAGAAATAAAAGCCTCAGGGCAGTAACAGATCAGTATTGATTCTTTATATGGCCTTGCTTGTCTTACTTATTTTGGAAAAACTAAGCTCACTACATAAATAACTGTATGAAATGGTTTTTAAAATTCTCATAACCTTATCTTATAAAAATACAGAGAGCCACATTCTTTGCTCACAAAAGGACCACAGGGTTATTCTGGTTGGTTGGTTGTCTTTCAGTGCTGCACTCAGGAAATTTTCCTTCTCTGCACTGCATTTAGCTTGCTAGGCCCATTACTACGAAGTATATATACTTCAATGACTTGAAATGGTTTTCCCTTTACAAGTTTAAATTGTATTTCCTTTTACATGAACTAAAAGTTTACATGAACTAAAAAGCCTGGGTGGCTCAGTTGGTTAAGCGACTGCCTTTGGCTCAGGTCATGATCCTGGAGTCCCGGAATCGAGTCCCGCTTCGGGCTCCCTGCTCGGCAGGGAGTCTGCTTCTCCCTCTGACCCTCCCCCGTCTCATGTGCTCTCTCTCTCTCTCATTCTCTCTCTCAAATAAATAAAATCTTAAAAAAAAAAATAAAAAATAAAAAGTAAAATATTACACTAAGGAAACTATACACCTACAGAAACTATCAAACTACTGGTCATTTATATTTGGAGTAACTATGTAACTTTCCTTGGATTGGGGGTACTCAGGGATCTGGTAATGATTCCCAACACTTTCAAACAAAATCAGAAGCCACATAAAACTCACATTAAGGAGACAGAAAATCATTACTCTCCCATTTCTACTCAATTCCCAGGCCCCTGCCCATGCCTGGTACATTAGGATACATAGTGTTTCTCAGGTAATTCAAAGGTGCACCACTTCTCTGTCACTTTTTTGGTGACTAGGCCAGACTGTTCCTGGGGACTCAGGAGGTAACTACGCAATCTGCTTAGAGGAGAAGGAAGTGCTATCAAACCTTCCCCCATCTCCTGCTGGGCTTCAGGTTTCTACTAATAGCAAACATATCATGAAAAGGATCTGAATTAGAAGCGACTTTAGGGAAAGGACGTGATACTATCATAGGGAGGCTGAAACTGAGTATTTAGTAAATTTAAAAAATGAATAATAAATAAAGTTAAAAAAAAAAAAAGACTATCAATCCTGCAGAGCGTAAGGCAATATAATCAATAAGGAATAAAGCCTACATAAACTACCTTGCCAACAGTTAACTTTTCCACTAGCGTTCAGGCTCTGTAGCCGGCGACACTTCTCTAGTACGCAACATTAACTAACGGTCGATTCTTACCGGAACAGCTGCCATCAGTGTTGGTTTCAACATGGTTGTATCCCCTTTGCTTCCTTTTTTTATTTTTGAAGACTAGAGAGAGAAAAAGTGATCTATATAAACTGATCCTTATTTTAGAAATTCTGTGAAATTCTTAGACCAAAAAGTGTATTATAAATTCATCATTTTAATTTACTTATTGTAAAAACTTAAAAGTAATTATTTTTAAATGATTAACTGCCACCCTTATGATATATTGTCATGCTGATACAGAAAAATGTGTTTAAAAATTACAGTATTTTTAGTATCTGAAGTCACAAGACATTTAACTTACTTGATCTGCTAAAGTCTGTGGTGAAGAATAGCCAATGCGGCATCCGTGAGAAAGACAAACAAGCTCAGCACTTAATTCTAAAACATGGGCCAGAGGCAGATAGCCAATGTAAACATCTTCCTCTCTAAAAGAAAAGGAGATATAAAAGCATCTGTCAGGTGTCATCTCTGCTGGAAGAGACTGCAAAGCGAGCCCGCCCACATGGGGAGAAAGGGAGACAGACAGAGAGCGCGCACACGCATGCCTGTGTGCATGCGTGTGTCGTGGGGGAGGGAGGGGGAGGTAGACAGACTCGGGGCGGGGGGGGGGGAGTAGTGAGACGGCTACAGCTCAAGCTAAAGCCCAGAGGCTGTCTCCAGTGCTACGTGAAGGCACTCAAGAGATTATGAGTGCTACAGGAGCAATGTGCTCAGAAGAAACGGGGGCTGAGGGGCCAAAACAAGAAGGGGTCTTCCGTAGGACAGCGGAAATCATCCAAAGAGGAATGGTCTTTAAAGCTCGTGGGCTCCCAAAGTTCCAATCTAATCCACAACTGCTGGCCAGGAATTTTACAAAAGAGATTCCTGTTTTGAAAGTTACTTAGAAATAATAAATTATACTGTACGTAAGAAAATGTGTACGTATGTGTATGTATTTCAAGAACTGCCCCACCCCCCCAAAAAATATGAAGGGCAAAGACTAACCCAGGAAACTATTGCTCTTAATTTTTTCTGAAAAGTTATCCATTCATAAGAGAACTCTCTCTCTCTCCATCCCTAAATTCAGTTCCATAGTAACCTGTGAGTGAGTGTGATTTCTGTGCATAAGGGCATCAAAAATACCCAAGCACGACCACGGCACCTCAACAGTCATCAAGTACTGACTCCTCTACCACCCTCACGGTCCCATCTGGCTTCCCCGCCAGTCAGTCTCTTCCCCGCAGTATGCCCACCCTGGCCCTGTGGCTGCTGGACTTGGTCTTAAAAAGAAAAATCAGAGACTGAATAAAGCTCAATAAGTATTGGAAGAGATGAAGCTATTTGTTCACCTGAATTTTAACATGTTTAGGTATAAAAATGACATAGTAGCAATACTATTATCAACTGAATATAAATTAAGGGATTTAAGTCAGATAAAATTTACACTTTTCAAGTAAAAGGTAAATATAATGATATATATAAAACTGTATTTTAAACCTTACAACTAAAACTATTTAATTTTAAAGTCCCTCTTATTTTTTGGAGGGAACTGCCTACTGTAAACAGACTCTGAAAGACTAATTTAGCCACATACCACTAAATGGCACAAACAACATTAACGTAACAACCAGCATCAACAAGGGACTACTTCATATTGACCATGTGACATACCCCAGTCCTGGAATCCGTTCCGCCATCCCAGTTATACCAGCAATAATGTTACTGTGGGAGATCATGACTCCCTTCGGAAGTCCTGTGGATCCACTTGTATACATGATTACTGCAATATCTAAGGGCCCTGGTTTGCTAAGAGGTTTGTTCTCTGCATTGGAGAAAAAGAAAAAAATACACACACACACACACACACATTTCTGAGAAATGTAGTCATATCACCCATTTTTTTCATAATCATGTTTGATAACTTAATTTGACAACTATGAATTGTATTCATTCAGAGGTCAACAAAACAGATCATGTCCCTGCACATACAGGACACATGTTCTACTGAGATCAACAAGCCAAAAATCTATAGTGTAGTAAGAGCTATGAAGAAAAATAAAGACAAGGTGAGATGACAGTAGAAGGTATTTAGATGGAAAAGTCAAGAAATGCTTTTCTGGCACGTTGGTATTTTAGTAAAGACCTGGATACAGTGCAGAGGGGAGCCACGGAAACCCTGGAACTGGGAGAAGATTGTCTCAAGTAGAAAATAAGCGAGAGCAAAGGCCCTGACATAGCATCCAGGACCGTATCATGCAAGGCCTTGGAGGCCACGCTAAGGACTTTAGATTGCACCTGGAGTAGAAATCTGAACAGAGGCTTGTCGTCACCAGTGATGAGGGTCACTTTGGCTGCTACGTGGCTGCCTAACTTAGGGAAGCAAGGCAGTAGGGAGACAAAAGGCTATTCCAGAAATTCCACTGTGAAATAGGGTGGTTGGGCTAGGGTACCTAGACACTTGCTAAAAACTGTTCTCTGCCTCACAGAGTTGAAGTGATCTGGCTACAGTCTGAATCCTGGATTCAAAGACAGTGTCCTCCATTTGCACAAACCTAAGGGCCACAGCCCACATCCTGGAGGGCACATGGCAGGAAGGCAAAAAGAAGTGGGTCATGGATGGCACCCCCTGAATTAATCCTGACCCTCCCCTAAGTGTGGACTTCTTAAATGTGGGGGAAACAATTTTAAACATGTTGCTGAGTGAACCCTTCCTTTTCTACATGAGGGGATATATTCCATGACAATGGTCTTCATTCCAGTCCTTACTTCCTAGCCTTCCATTCACTCCTCCATCCCAGGGCACCATTCTCCACCACCTTCTAGAAACTGCTCTGAGGTGGGCCTCCTGTAATGCCTGTATCATTGACTCCTGCAGGGCACCTGCCCTTGCTGCTGACCCCTGCCTCCAGGAGAGGCCCCTTTCATGCAGCCGCCGTGAAGCACACACTGAGTGCCTTCCTCCTGCCTCTGACCCACCCTCAGTTGCTTTTTTGGAAGCACCGCTTTCCATGGGTGACCTCAACTCCTTCCACAACTATACATAACACCAAACTTCTGGCTTCTAACTCCAAACTTAACTCCAGAGTACATGCCACTCCCCACTAAATATCCACATCTGAATGTCACACTGGCACTTAAAATTCCATATGCCCAACATTAATGTCAGCAGAACCCCATTCCCATTCCTGAGCTGAGTGCTTACATTTAGTTCATCACCGAGTTTCCAACTACAAAGGAAATACAGTCCCAGCACCCTAGCAGCTTTCGGGATATTCATCAACACCCGTACACTTTTGAACATTTCCTGACACTTATTTGAGAGTAGGAGCTTTTGGCACCACCATGCCGAAGTGTTCAGGTGGGGGATAAAAAGATGTTCTCTCAGGAAAAAACAGAGTTGGGGCAGGCAGTGAAAGAGGGGATCTAGGTTTAGCCACTCCAGCTATCTGTTCGTACTTACAGATAATCCACATAGGACTAGTTTAATGGCATTATTTAGAAAACTAACTTTAAGCCACTGAAAACTAGGAAACAGGAAACAGGAACAGGAAACCTGTATAATGTAAAAGGTATTTGAATAACTACTCCTTTTAGAACAATAAATTAATGTGTATATTCTCCCTTAAACCCTACTAAAGAGTAGAGGAAAAGTAGAGAGTGACCTTACTTCCCAAAGTGATGGTCTAGAAAATGATTTGTCCCTGATCTGACTTCAGGGTCTGGAACCACTGCAGAGAACACGGTCACTGCAGAACGACCCTAAGGAACTGGGAAGGTGCACCGTACCTCTGCTGGCCTTGGCTCCCAGAGCCTGCACTGCAGCCATCGTGTGCACGATGACGCCCTTGGGGAACTCGGACCACGTTGGTGGCTTACCGTCCACAGTGATGATGTGCCGCAGGCGCGGGACTAACGAAACTATATCCTGGAAAAACACAAGCATTCATTATGTTCTTCGTCGCTGTTTCAAATCAGCTTAGCAAACAGTCCCGGACACAAGAAAAGCAGTTTACCACAATCCATGAGTTATTAATTTCTTGCCTCCAAAAAAAAGGTGAGGGGGTGCACTGGTATGAATACCACTCCTTTCAGATGGAGAAATACGGTCTGAAATTTAAATTGCGATTTTATAGCACTAGATTCACTGTGTGTGCCCGTTCTTTGGTAAAATCCTAATCAGCAATGTCACTTCCTCACAAAATAGGCATATAAACACAGGCCGCCTGAACTAGAGTAGCCACAAGTCCTATATGTTTTTAAGAGGCTCATAAAGATATGGGGGGAGAGGGAAGGAACTCACTTATAAATTTGAGTATTAAAAAAACCCAGCAGATTAATCTGTTTTCACTGGGAGTCGTCTAGGGACTTTCAAAATCTTTCTAACAGTTTCATAAAGTCTCTTTTTTTCCCTTTTAAAAAATTCTAAAAACTCGTAACGACTCAATGCTTCAGAAATAATATAAAGGAATTACTACTTCAGAAACCCTTATAATTTATAAATTTACTGAAAATAGACTAGAAAACAAATGAGCACAATAAAGAAAAAAGGTGATCCCTTTACCTTACACGGGCATACCATGTTAATGATCTGTAACTCTCTGCACTACTTATTACACAAATATGTATGAAATCTACTTTTTCTTTTCTAAAGGAAAGGAAGAATGTGTGATATTCCTAAAAGTTTACAAAGATATTCAGGATTTAAAGATTGTAAAAGTATCAATATTAGAGCTCATAGCAATGATAGTTCTGGAAGTTCTGGACAGATAACCACAGTCCTCACCTTCAACTTTGTCTGCAAGAGCTCTTTACTAGTAATGATGTTGGTCACCTCTGTTTCATTCAATCCATGAACAATAGCTGGACCTCCTAGAGTAGCATACAAGGTAACAACTACAGAGAAAAGAAGGGCAAGTCAAATATTCCACATTTCATGGAAGTTACTAAATGTAACTAAAGTCTCTGAAAGGGGTCATGAATCCTAATGGTATAAAGAACCCTAAATCGTCAGATCCATAGTTTACTATGTAACTGTTCTATGATTATCTAAATTATTTCAATATACTAATAAACATTATGCCCACTCATTCACCCCTTCCTAATTTCCCCCAAGATTTCTAATATTTTAAAATGAAATTTTTAAGTTTTATTTCACCTACAGATGTTACTCTGGGATGCCACAATGGAAGGAATTACTTCTGACTGCTAAAATATCAAAGCCTTAGTTGTTAAATACTTGGTACTAAAATAGGAAAAAGAATATGTACCAGTAAAATAATGCACTGAGTATCAGGCTGAAGGTGTTATGTATGTTAAGAAAACATGATCAGGGGGCAGTACTGCTTATTCTAGTAGAAAACTCAAGAAAAACATTCTTAGCCATGTTGAAATGTAATCATCATCATCTTGTGGACTTTTATTTGCTTGATGCCTAACTCACAGAAGTCAGACTTAAAAGTGACTTTAAGAGATAATTATTTCAAAGCTTCCCAAAAGAAGCAAACTATAAGCCCACACCCATGAAAACAAAAAGGTATGTCAGTTTAAAAAACCACTGGAGCATTTACAGCAAGAAATCTGGTAAAAGTACCTCTTCTGCTCCATCTGAAAGGTTAAGAGAATGTCCATACTTAACATCCCATTTTGGCTCCAAGATCTATGAACTAAGCTTCCAGAACTACCTCACAGTCTGGGGCATCCAGATTGCCACTTAATTAACAATGTAAATATTCCCTGTCCTTTCACCCGGCTCGTGGCTCCAAGTACTGCGGTTTTAGACGTCAACTGTTGCTACCAACAGAAGTGGGGACGAAGTGACACTAACTTCACAAGAAGATTCCTGAGAGAACCAGCAGCAGAGTTAAGAGAGGCCCCAAGGCCCCTATTAAGAGGTTCCAGTCCCCTTACTACACTGACTACACAAGTTGTTCCAAAGTAGACCTCTAACTCCAAGTTGTAACAGAATGCTCCCCTGATTAGATGCAAGGTGGCAATTAACTTCAGAATTTTAAAGAGTGAAATATTTATAATAAACAGCATCCTATCTCCCACACAGAAGATCAGAAAGCCCACATACGCTGAAAATTATACATAAAGCACGCCTGCGCAGCAATCATCCATTCAGCTCTGGTTTCACAGAAGATGGCGATATTGGTCTTTGGTTTCTGACCCAACATCTGCAAACCATTTCCAAAATTAAAAGCTCTAACGAAGACATCTTCATAGGAGAGCCAATTATAGTTTCCAAGAATAACCTGATAAAATAAAAAACATACAAATACCTTTTAATATAACCAAAATATTTTCCATAAAGATTTATTCCAAATTTTATGACAAACCAGTTATGTTTGCACATATGTAATTTATTTTTTTTCCTAACAAAAAGCTAGAAAGCGAATTTCACGTGAAAAAATCTATTTTGAAAATTAGCTTTTTTGTGATAATTTCTATGACAAATCTTATGCTACATCTTCAATTGTAATGGGGAGTTTTTTAAAAATCTTCAGGGTTTGACAGGATCTTAAAGGTCAGCTTTTTTGTCAAAAGCTCATATATTGGTAATTCATTTATATATCATTTACTTAAACAATTTAGATGTTAGCTTAAATTTTAGCCTAGTATCAAGTACTAATGATACCAAAAATTAACTTTCCCTCTACTTATTGAATTCCCAGGTTTCAATATCAAATGGTACAATATGATTTACAAACAGAAACTGGCTAGACCCAAGATAACAGACGTATTTATGGCTGTTTAATTTGAATTGCTCTCTCCCGTACTGAACTCTAAACAAGTCTATTTACGCAACCAGGACTAGTTTTATTACTCATCAAAGTCTTTCTGTTGAAGCCTTAAATAACCATTGGCACCACTGGGCTTTCAACATTTCATTTGTGCTTACCATAAGTAGAAGTAACATTAAGTCTTCATTAGTAATAATCATGTTTTTAAACTGGCTAACTTATTTTTCTTTAGGAATTTTCTCCAACTTAGATTAGACCATAAATCCCCAATTACATACAAACTGGATAAAAAGCTCCTCACACTCCAAATATATACATCTTTTCCAAACATGGCTGTTTCACTCATATGTCTCATACACCTTAAAACTAACCACACTCATTTCCAAAAATGCATTCAACATCCTGGGGAGCTCTAGAAATAAGACACTGGGTGAAGACAGAAACGGGGAGGAAAAAGGATAAGTACTGCCCTCTAGTGTCCTATCCCGTAACGGACTTAGGGAATAAAGTCTTACTTTGATGGATAAGGCAACTGGATTTAAAATATTTATTTAACTTCACTGGTCCCAAACTCTCACCTTGCTCTGCACCCCCATGAAATGCTCAGCACGGGGAGCTCCAATGACTTCAAAAGGAGCTCTGTGGGGGTGAGAAGACAGATGAGAACTTGGCCAAAAGGTGCACAAACTGGATTACAATTAAGAATTTTACACTCCAAAGATTAGCATGAGCTACCTCTTAGATTCTAGAACCTAAATGATGAGCTTTGTTAAGTTTCAGAGAATGTATATATTCCGAAAGGTATTATCATCTACATAATCCAGATCTTTAAACCCGTAAGGTACGGCCACCATGTGGCAAAGAAATCAAATCATGAGTTTAATTCAAGTGTAACTAAACTGAATTTCACTTAATTCTTTAAACCACTGAATCTCCTAGTAGTGATCTTTCCCATAAAGATTACATTTCAAGGCCCCTATCTACCCCATAATTTTGACTTTTGCTGGAAAAAATTCCCAATTCTAACTCTGTCCCCGTGGTTAGCTTAAACCTGAGGTTAAACTCCTTTACTTATTCCCTGTCCATACTGCTGAAGAACACCCAAACTCATTCTCTATCCAGGATCACAGATCTCAACACCCAGCAATCCTATAAGGACTCCCTGGGTCTATTCACTTTCTCACCCTCTGAAATGGCTACTTCTCTCTACTCAAATATCCTCCACCCCCCTCCCTCCCTCCCGTATCCCTGTCCAGGTGATAAGGTGATAATACTGTCTCATACATCACTGAGAAATTAGAAATTCAACGGAAATACCCTTATCTTCTTAGCACCAAGTTTAATAGCCTACATACATCTGTACTCATATCCTTTGCGGTTCCCCTCATGGTATTACAACGGTTGAAGCGTCCCTAACAATAGCCAAACTTACAAGGACTTTACTTCAAAGCACTTCCCAAATTTCTATCTCCAGCCACATCTACTTGCACATCCAAGTTCAAAAACCTTACGCTGGCCTACAAAGCCCTAAGGGACCTAGCCATGCCAGTACCTCTATGCTCCTATCCAACCTTCTTCTCCAGACTCACCTCCCCCAACTCATTACTTCCTGTAAATACAACTTTGTCCTTTCTGTCCTTCAAACAGGTTGCGCCAGGGCAGGAACTAGGATGAAGCAAGACAGGTGCCAAGGGCACAAGATTTAGAGAGTTACTCACTCTCAGCATTTGAATACCTTCTTCAACTTTGTACCCCAAGTGCCTCACCCAACTGGGCTCATTCCAGTTTTAGAGCCAGTGGGCACACACCCTATCCCAGTGCACAGAAGGTTCATTACCCAGATCTTTGCAAAGTTGGCTCCTCTGTTGTTCAGGCCTCCACTTAGCCATAACCTACCAAGAGAGGCTATCCCTGATCTCCAGTCAGCTTTATGTCTTTGTAGTAGTTATTAATCTGTTAACTTATTCTTGTCTCTCTTGTCTCTCTTCCTCCCATAACAAATAGAAGACCCATGAGACGAGTAACCTGTGTGTCCTGTTCATTACTGTCTCCCTAGTGCCTAGAACAAAGCACCTGGCATATAGTCGGCATTCAGCAATTATTTGCTATATGTGTGGAATGAACAGTGTAATTAAACACAATTTCAATTCACTTTGGGCCTTGAGTCTTCTAATCCCTTTCTGCTCCAGGAGCCTCATTTTTTTAAGACTGCTTGGGGGAAAGAAAAAAAAAATCCACATCCACCTAATCATTTAACCTCTAGAGCTACTTTTCTTCTGTCTCCATTCCAGTGCACACATCCTTTGCCTACCACCTCTTAAATATTCTCACCCATGACCCATGAGACACAAGTATGTTCAATTTTCCCGACTCTGAGTCAGGCAAGGGAATGACTAGTGTGGCTACGGAAATGATGACTGTGAAGCCTTTGAGCAGCTTCCTCATTTGTAGAGGTAGCAGGAGAGTTAAGATTGGCCCTATGGTCGCTTTCATGTCTCACACATTTAACTGGCTGTATTTTTATTCTAGGACAGGTGTGACAAACACATGGGTAAACATCAATGTTAATCACTCAGACCACCACTGCCCAGAACAGAGGAACTTAATCATTTACTTTGTTCAGGAACAGATGAAATTAGATGCTTTGATGATGCTAATGATGAGGGCCTCTTATCTCAGAAGATAAACTATAAAAATAAAACAAAGATAACATACAGAACATTCTGTAAAATAAAAGCACACAAATACTTCACCATTCAGGACCCTGAAGAAAGAGACAATCAAGTAAAAATCAAGTTTTCAGGTAGCTGAAGTTAACCAGTGCAAGTCCAGGACTTTTCTTTTCCTTTACCCACTCAGAACAGAAATACTTCCAATTACACACTTCCCTGCCTTCTTTGACAAAGTACACCCGGCTTCACTGAACCTTTCTCTCTACAAATGAAGATTATTGGAATGTACCGTGAGGGAGCCAGGGAGTGAAAATCTTCAACAGGTCTGGATGGCTGGTGGTGATCTTGAAGAGGAGGGTGGCTAAGCTTTGCCAAGTTCACTCTGTGCTAAGCACGCTGCAGCAGTAGCTTATGAGATTTTCTCGTAACTCTAGACAGTGTTACTCTTAGTAACCCTACTGTACAAATGAGAATACTGAGGCATCGAGAGAGTCAGCAGAACGTGCTCAAAAATCACACAGCGTAAGTAAGTGACAGGACTAGAATATGAATCCGGGCAGACTCATTCTGGAATCTAAGCACTAAATCACAAGGCTCCAACCGCACCACAGAAAGGAGACGGGGTGTTACGAGGCAGGTGAGGAAGGTGGCCTGAAGGTCTGGGTATCTTTGATTCAACCATTATCAGATACTTTCTGGGGTTAATCCCTAAGCCTAGCCCCCAAAACAGGAAGGAAGGAAATTTGTAGATACTGCTACACCACCAGCTGGCTTTTTTAATTTAAGGTTATTTTCAAATATGGAAACTATTAATGACGATACATTCATGGGAAACGCGCGTGCGCACCAGTTAGTAAGCACTCAGAGGAAGCCACACCAGCCCAGGCAACTCCACTCTTACCTAAGCACCAGTTGTGCAATGTCCCCTTTTTACTCTTGTATCAGAGCAGATGATGCTCCTGCCGCAATACAGTGGGTATAAACAAGAAACTAAAAGGGGGGGGGGGGGGAGCCTAGTTGTTTCTAACACCCAGCTGAGGTACCCACTGCCCAGTATGCAAACCACAGCTACCACAGCAACACAGACCAACAGAAACTCAAGTCACCCTCTTCTTGCATAAGGCTGACCGAAAACGTGCTTCATTTACTATACAGGAAACTAAAACTTTTACTTTCCCAATGAGCCTAATTTCAAATAGGAAGAATATAATATTTTCTATATCAGAATATAACCTATTCTGTAAAGACTTCCTCAAAAGTCTGATGAATCACAAATGCCAATTTGAAGGCCAATGTCAACAGGAGAAAGACGGAGAGTGAGATCCTGTAGACAGAAAAGGCTAAAGAGTTTTTTCACCTTCTAACTTTCCTATTTGAGTTCACATATTTCCTTGTTGAATAAACAATGACTACAACAAAGCCACCATGGGCAGGCAGGACAGGAAGGAAAAGGCCACATATGCAACCACACAACAGGGAAAAACACTTTCCGTGTGTACATTGTGTTATCTGGCCACATTTAAGGAACAACTGTGAAAGCTCGAGGATTTTGTCCTAATTACACTGATAAACTGAATTAAGAAGGAATTTCATATTTACCATACTGATCTCCTTTTTATATACTTGGAAGCTACTTTGTTGCTCTAAGTGCTGAATGAGGACTGAGAAATAGTGCCAGTCCCATAAAAAGCCTGTAACATGCAATTCTGGAGAAACACCTCCTGCTAACAGAGGATTTCTGTTATATATGCTGAGATTAAAAACAAGGGAACCCAATCTTTGAATTCAAATAGCATTAGACCAAGAAACAAAAATGAATGTTTTTAAGAGGAGGCATACGAGTGGAAAACTTTCGCACTCAAAAAGTGTAGTGTTTTTGGTATCTTTTATAACTACCAGATCCCTCAAAGATGAAATCAAGGATGGTATACCCTAAAAAGGAGCAAATATATATCACAAAAACTCAGACACCATTATGACATAATGTTTTGCAAGCTGTAATCTATAGGTTAGAGAAGAGTAAACAAACATGCTTAACTACATGACTTCAATTTCAATAAATGTGCTATTAACTCTCCAGACAGACCTTAAGTTAACAGAAAAAAGTTGATTCAAGTGAGGCAAAACTAGTCATCAAAAGAAACAGAGAATATGCCTTAAAAGTCGAAGGACCATATCATTTCCCCAAGCCACTTTTAAGACTGTAAGGAGGCACTGTTTATGTGACAGGCAAAGCAAGATAAACAAGGACAGTTTCAGGCAGAACAAGATACAAGATCACTCTATATAAAGGGGATGGACACTTACAGATTTTGTCGTCTACAATTAGAATAATGTGTTTTTAATTTCTAGGAGTTACTGGCGTTAACTTGCTTGCCATTTCCTTTACGTTTGAAAGAAAATGACTCTGGAATTTGTGTGTATGAGTGCCAAAATCAATGGGCCATTAAGTTAAATAACACCCCCCTGGTCCTGCAGTCACAGGAGAAGCTCTGAGTATTTCATTCCATGGTGTGATTATTTGAACATTCCTCTGAGACTTGAGAGTTCCTTCGTGACTAAAAGAAAAAAGGTGGCTGGAGTCAGGATGTAGTTGGAAAAAGGAAAGACAAAAACAACTTTGCCTACACACGTAATAAACTATAACCTGACAAATTATCAAAGATGATTACTGATCATCTTACTGCCTCTAAAAAATTTAATCTTCAATTTCTACCTACTGGAGCTTAGAAAACGGCTTCTAAGAGTCATGAATCCAAGTTCAAAAACAGCATTTTCGTGCCATTTCTATACTCACTATCCTTCATAACGTTACACTACCCCATGTCTTTGTAGTCACTCATATAATTTTGCCCACCCAATTCCCAAGACAAAAACTAGAGCATTTACACGAGACACCACAGCTGTTCTACGTGTGTGTGTGTGAGAGAGAAAGAGAAAGAAAGAGAGAGAGAGAGAGAGAGAGAGAGAGAGAGAGAGAGAGAATGTGTGTGTTTGTGTATGGAGCAAGACAACCTCAGGTCTAGGCCTGGCTTTACTACTTCTAGCTGGAATGTCCTTGCCTAAGTTAACCTATCTGGTGCCTCTGGGCCGTTATCTGCAAAATAACAATGATAAGACAAAGTCATAGCGTTATTTAAGTCTTAAGTAAGTTGGTACATGTAAAGAACTTAAAACAGCCTGGCTCATAAGAAATGCTAATGTAAATATCAGCAGTAATCATTATCTTCATCTTACAGATAAAGAAACTGAGGCAAATTTGTTAAATTACTTTTCCAAAGTCACACAGCTAACTAGTAGGTAGCAAAGCTGAGATCCAAACCTGTAGTCTGGATCTGGAATCTAGGTTCTTAACCACTATTTTATACTGCCTCTAAGGATGTCTTATCCCCTGTTTCAAATCAACAATGGCAACTGATATATAATGGTGAAGAGAAATTCTTAAAAAACTATGCAACTGCCACTACCAAAATACCAAGATATTAAGCACCCAATGGAACCTATGATAAAATCAGGAACAGCAGGCCTCCCATCTCAAAACCCAGAACCATCTCAAGCACACACAGGTGCTTGTGGGACCACCAGGAATACGGTTTCAGACCCAAAACTGCACTAGACATTTTATTCCAAGCCGTGGCAGACAACTCGGGTCAGGGGGCATTCTGGCCGGTCTGTGACAATTCAGAACAAATCCTTTGCAGGAGAGGACAGGAGATCAGAGCATGGTCCCCTGCCCACCCTGCTTCTCCTGCCACACCAGCCGCATCCGACAGCAGCAGGCTGCCCTTGTCCCTTGCTGCCATTTCTGAGAGAACATTTTACTCAGAAGAAAGACAACGGCAATTAAAGATCACCTTACCTTTTTAAAAATTTTTCCATTTGGCTGTACTTCATCTTCCTCATTTAAAATTTCACGTGTTCCCAACAGTCTTTTGTCCTTAAATTTGTTTTTTGCATACATAAAAACTTTATCTAGTGTATCACATCCAGGGTATAATACTGAAGCCAAACCATCCAAACTGTTAATAGATCTGTATGCAGACTCAGGTTTTGAATCTACAGGCTTTGCTTTAATTTTGTTTGCTTTTTCTTGTCTTGTCTCAAACAAAAAATAATATGGAATGTACGTTAAAACAGTATAAAGTGATATTAGAACATGTATGAAATACAAAAGAATGGGATTGATGGTCTGTTTTAGCTTCATGGTAGATGTTTTTGAAGATACGTGGTTATTCATAAGTGCTCAAAAAGTGGAATTAACGGATTTCCAGAATCTAGAAGGAAGGGGGGGAAAAAGATATTAGTTCAAAGTCATTTTAAAATAACTGTAAAGAAAAAAATCTTCATATTAGATAGGCAAATGAGGTTTTTTTCCCCAATCAAGCAGCCGATGGTACTGGCCTCCAGTGATGTCCAGTCCACTCCAATATGGTCGAGTGCGTCTCTTACAACCATCAGCAATGGAAATCACCACAGAGAGAGTTTCTACATCATTCTGTGAACAGGTGGCTTTTCCAACCTAACCCCAAGTGCCCACAAACACTTCCCAGTGGTGATGAGAGAGCAAGTCAGAAGACCGACATCAGAATCAAGACCAAGAATGTACCAATTTCCTGTTCATCCCTCAGGGATGGCAAGTGCTTTGCAGATACACCATTCTCCTCCCTCGTGGCCCCAGCAGCCTGTTCAATAATCATTGCATTCTTTCCCAGTGGACTCCATTCTCTCACTCTAGGCAGCAACAAGGAACTAGTTGTTGGTGAACAACATAGAATTCACTTCCTATGGTGGTATTTTTCAGTTTGGCCGGTTAAGTTGTGACGCAAGAAGGCAGTAAACTCTGGCCATTTCTACTTTGCATTCATCAGATTTACTGACAATCTCCTATGTGTTAGATCCTGTTCTAAGTACAGGAACTACAACAGTGAACAACAGTCTCTGTTCCTTCTCTCAGGGAGCCTACACATTCACTGGGAGAAGATGATGAACAAATGTACATATGCATGCCAGGTGATGGCAAATCCTCTGAGGAAAAATGAACCTGGGAAAGGGAAACACAAAGTGAAAGGGCAAGGTCGGAGAGACGCTCTAGTACAAGGGTGGTCCACAGGAGTCTCTCTGGCCAGGCATACCTGAGCAAAGACATACAAGAGGGAGAGTGGGCCATGTGCCTATCTGGGGGAAACTGAGCACTCCAGACAGAGGAAACGGACGGCCTTTGTGTGGTAGGTACGTAAATAATATTTGGGGGGGGGGGGGACTGAAGCAAACTACTAATTATTTAAACCAGCTCCAAATCCAGGGTTTTGATTTCTAGCATTCTCATCTCCTACCCTCACCTCCATATTGGAGAAATTCTATTCCAGGCACATGTGGCCAAGAAATGTGAGGAAACTCTACTGTAGGCACAGCAGGCCAAGAATACTTGGCCCATTTGTCCTTGCCTCGGCTTGCTCATAATGTTAACTGCAGAGAGACAGAAACTCCAAACAGGGAAGAGCAGAGGCGACAGCCGCAGGCCACGACCCCACTCACAGAACAGAGGACAAGCTGCTGTCCCTGCCCCTGGCTCTGAAGCAATGGCTTGCAGGTTCTACACAGTCCAAGGCAGGCTGTAAGAACAGACAGCCCCTCAGCAATCCCTAAGTGGACTGACTTTAGTTGGAACAGAGAACAGGGAAGCTCAAGCCACGTGGCACTATGGAAAACAATGGAGACTTTGGCGATGAGCAATTAAGACGAGGCTGGTAGTTCCATGATAGTAACAAGGAAAAGAGTAGACCAAACAGAAGTTTAACAGAATCAGAGAAAAGAGAAAAGAATAAGAGGTCTTCTAGAGTCAGGGCAGCTCAAAGACTGGCCTCAACCCCTACAAAGGCCATCTAACTTAACTGAATCACACTGTGGGGCAATTTATGGCCGAGGGCTCGAATACAATTAACGCCATCAGCTATCAGTGGAGAATAATTACTGGGTGTGAACCAACAGAGGCCGACTTAGCAGTTTAACAAGGAGATCAGAGAAAGAAATGGTCCAAAGTCCTACTAAAACCATGCTGTCATCCCCTAAAGAGGGCACTTCAAGGGAACCCTGTGTGTTCCCAAGCCTGTGCCCACTGAGGAGCAACATCAAAGGATGCACACTGGTGGGGGGGGGGGTAATGTGTGTGTAAAATGCATTGAAACAGGCCAACCAAGTCACTAAACAAATAGACAAGCAAGTAACACAAGAAGCCAGGGATATGGGGAGGGGGGGAATCAGCACTAAGAAATGCTATAAAAGATCTTAAATGTGCAGTTTAAACAAAAAATTGAGGCATGCAGATAAAGGAAGACCCAAACACAGGAGGAGAAAGCTGGCAAAAGAAATCATCCTTGAGAGGGCCCAAATGTCAAGACTCAGACAAGACATCAAAGCAGCTATTATAAACATCTTCAAAGAACTACAGGAAAATATGCTTAAAAATTTAAAAGTCCGGGGACGCTTGGGTGGCTCAGTCAGTGAAGCGTCTGCTCAGTCACGATCCCAGGATCCTGGATCGAGCCCCGTATCAGGCTCCTTGCTCAGCAGCGAGCGAGCCTGCTTCTCCCTCTCCCTCCGTTCCCCCTGCTTGTGTGTTCTTTCTCTCCCTGACAAATATTTTTTAAAAATTAACAAATAAGATTAACATTTAAAAACACACACACACACACACACACACACACTAAAAGTCCAGGGGCTCCTGGCTGGCTCAGTTGGTAGAGCGTATGACTCTTGTTCTCAGAGTTGTGGGTTCAAGCCCCACCATGGGTGTAGAGATTACTTAAAAGTAAAATCTTTTAAAAAAAAATTGTTTTGGGGCACCTGGGTGGCTCAGTCGTTAAGCATCTGCCTTCGGCTCAGGTCATGATCCCAGGGTCTTGGGATCAAGCCCCACATTAGGCTCCCAGCTCGGCAGAAAGCCTGCTTCTCCCTCTCCCCCTGCTTGTATTCCCTCTCTCACTATGTCTTTCTCTGTCAAATAAATAAATAAACCTTTTTAAAAAAATTGTTTTAAGTCCAATGTTGCAATTTTACAAGATAAAGATTACCTCCAAATTTGCCCATCCACAGCTGGTGAGAAGTCAGGACTCCCAACTAATCCCCGGGTTCCGTTCACCATTTCATGCTGTTTTCTCTGACATGTATTATGCAGTACTTTGGAAAAAAAAAGAGTCCGGGGAAATCTAGATTTGTGCCATTAAGGGCATGGGGAGCCACTGAAGGTTTCTATATAGGAAAATGACACCATGAAAACAAATGATCCTACTACTTCTAAGACATCAGAGCCGCAGGGAAATAGAGGTATTTTAATAACTCAGGAGAATGATGTAATCTCATGTAGTAATCTCCCTGAAATTTAATTTCATATATCTGTGCTTTGAATTTAAAAATAATGTTGTAATAAAAAGACTTTTATCTGCAGGTGATGACTGTATAAGATGATGACGGTATAGAAAATCCCCAAGAATCCACTAAAAAAACAGAACAGTTCAGCAGAAGTTGCAGGATGGAAGACAAATATACAAAAAAATCAACTGTATTTCTATACACTAGCAATAAAACAATTATATTTACAACATTATCAGAAATAATACTTAAGCAACCCTCTCGGGTCCCTCCTCCCAAGGAGCTTTGTACTATCACTTTGCTGTTACTCAGTAAGCGGTGCTCTGCTGCCCACCACTGTCTGGTCCACCGTTGAAAAAAAAGACTACTTAGGACGAGACAACAAGAAGTGTAAAATTTGTACCGTGAAAACCATAAAACATTAAAGGTATTAAAGATCTAAATAAGTAGAAAAACATCCCATTTATGGATTGTAAGACTTACTACCATTAAAAATGACAAAGTTCTCCGGGCGCCTGGGTGGCTCAGTTGGTTAAGCGACTGCCTTCGGCTCAGGTCATGATCCTGGAGTCCCTGGATCGAGTCCCGCATCGGGCTCCCCGCTCAGCGGGGAGTCTGCTTCTCCCTCTGACCCTCCCCCCTCTCATGTGCTCTCTCTCTCTCATTCTCTGTCTCAAATAAATAAATAAAATCTTTAAAAAAAAAATGACAAAGTTCTCCAAATTGATGTAGAGATTCAGCACAATCCTTACCAAAATCTCTACTGGTTTTTATACAGAATTTTGTAAGCTGATACTGAAATTTACATGGAAATTCAAAGTAGCCAAGAACAGCCAAAACAATCTTGAAAAAGAACCAAGTTGGAGGGCTCATACATCTCAATTCCAAAACTTAGTACAAAGTAATAGTAATCAAGACAGGGTAGGGTGCCTGGGTGGCTCAGTTGGTTAAGCGACTGCCTTCGGCTCAGGTCATGATCCTGGAGTCCCGGGATCAAGTCCCACATCGGGCTCCCTGCTCAGCGGGGAGTCTGCTTCTCCCTCTGACCCTCTCCCCTCTCATGCTCTCTCTATCTCATTCTCTCTCTCAAATAAATAAATAAAATATTTAAAAAAAAAAAAAAAAGACAGGGTAGTACTAGCAAAAGGATGGGGGGGGGGGAGAAGGGAGATTCAGAATAGTTGACACCACATCATCTGAACAAGCACCCAAAGCAGCAGGTGTTCATCAGGGAACCATCGGCCACTAAGTAGAGCAGGGTGGGAGTGAGGAGATGAGAGCAGGGCGCTGAAGTCAAACTGCTGGTGAGGAAACTTCATTTGCATTTGAATGCACACCGCATCCCAGTGTTTTAGAAAATAACATTATGCTAAAGGCAGCAGGAACCAGACGGGAGGCAATCAGATAAGAGAAAGTAGAGAGAATCCTTTACTCCTAGGAGTAAGGTGGCTAAGGTGTGGGGCCCAAGCCGACAGCTAGGATTTCCAGCTCCCAACTGCCCAGACGGTGGCAGCAGCAGCTACTCCTCCAGTCCTCCCCAGCAGCCAAAATCTGTCTTATAGAGCGCAGGGGCTTCGGTATCCAAGTCCTGGAGAATAAAGGCACGAATCAGAGGAGCTGCAGTGAAAGAAGGTAAAAGAGTGTGGGTGCCTTCAACCGAGACAGAAATGTAAGCAGTAGCTGATCAACAGTGGGACGGCTGGGGAAAGGAGATGAATACAAGTCTTGAAACTGAGGAGTGTGAGATGCCTGTGAGTCATCCAAATATATAAGCTGTGAAGAATAAGAGGGATCAGAGCTAGAAGCACACATTTTAGAGCCATAATCAGAGAAAGGATGAAAAGGTAGGAAATCTCCAGGGGTGCCTGGGTGGCTCAGTCGGTTAAGCATCTGCCTTCGGCTCGGGTCATGATTCCGGGGTGCTGGGATCGAGCCCCATGTCAGGCTCCCTGCTCAGCGGGGAGTCTGCTTCTCCCTCTGCCTCTGCCTCTCCCCCTGCTTGTGCTCTCTCTGTCAAATAAAGAAATCAAATCTTTAAAAAAAAGAAAGAAAGAAAAGGTAGGAAATCTCCAAAATCAAGTTCAAGGACAGAAAACTTTGGAGGGAAACCAAAGCCCAGACTGAGCAGGAAAATCCCACCGGCAAGACCAATAAAAGCAGAACCCCGAGAAGGCAGTGCTGCGAGGCCAAGGGTTGGGAGAGCCAAGGGGAAGCGTTCAGTAGCACCAAATGCAGCCTACATGTACCAGCCACATGCAATTACGACATTTCATTTTTCTAAAAGTCTTCTAAAAGACTCTACCCTTTTCTAAAACAAGGTAAAGTACAAACCTCTGGCCAACTGCATTTGCTGAAGGGGCTGTGGAAAATCTAGAGAATCAGTAAATAGTCACGGTGCTCTATTATGTTGCCTCATCTTACAGTGAGCATCACCTTTCAGAAAGCAAACCTCAACAATTAAATCTGTTCATTATTTCCTTCACGACTTCTAGGTTTACAGTCCATGTTAAGGCCTCATCCATACCAGGGTTAAACTAATGGTCTCCAATATTTTTTCTAGTATTTGCATAATTTTTACATTTAGAACTTTAATCAATATGGAGTTTATTTTTCTATACTGTGTAAGGAAGAAAGTTAACTTTTGCTTTCAGATGAACTACCTGAACTGCTTATTAAATAAACCACCCTTTTCTCGATTAACCAAAATGTCATCTTCAATAGTTAAGTCCTCGTTCACAACTGGATCTGTTTCTAGACATGATTCTGTTCCTTGGATCGGTCTACTGCTTTGCCATGCCTCCAAACACAGATTTACAGCAGTGCTGCTCAACTGTGATCCATAGACCAATCACATCCAGAATTACCATAGAGAGTATTTAAACAGGAGACTCTTCAGACATGTCATCCCCCTTCCTTACCTCCCCAATATCTATAAATTGAAAACTCTAATAGCAGACTCATTTTTTAAACAGCAACCATGTAAATTTATGTACAGTGTTTGAGACCTACTCCACATGCATGTTTTTCAAATTTTTCTTATCAATTCTTTTTTGAAGAGTTAACATTTGTTTGGTGAAACAATTTGAAAATCAAAAGGAAAACAAGACTCGGGGAAAAAATAATACATGACAAAATATACAAAGAGCGCTTATAAATTTAAAAAAATCAAGCAACACATAGGAAAAAGAATTTGTACAGAGAAGCTATAAAAGAGAAAAACACACAGATCGTTTATCCAAATAGACAGTATGTTCTCCTTAAACTTAGAATTAAAATTAAAATGAAGCCTTACCGATTTTCATCCAATAGTTCCACTACTAATGACTTAAAGACTGCAATATCCAGAGTCCGTTAAGCCATCTTGCAGTACTTAAAACCCACATACAAACCCACACTCAGAACTCTATTCTACAGAAAAGCAAGTGCATATTAAGTACATATGAATAAGGACTCAATCATTCGTTTATTTCTCAATCATTTATTGAACACAGAATTCACACCAATTACTCTTGTGGATGACTGAGTCACAGTCATGAACAAAACACAAAACAGACCACGAACAAGTAACTAAATACCGTAAGGTTGGAACAGCTACAGAGACACGTGCGCAGGCTCAATGAAATAAACAACAGTGGGGTGGTGGGGTGGTGGGGTGGTGGGGTGGTGGGGTGGTGGGGTGGTGGGGTGGTGGGGTGGTGGGGTGGTGGGGTGGTGGGGTGGTGGGGTGGTGGGGTGGTGGGGTGGTGGGGTGGTGGGGTGGTGGGGTGGTGGGGTGGTGGGGTGGAGAAGGCTGTTGCTTTAGGAAGGTAAAAAAGAATGCATGTCACGGGTTGCCTGGGCGGCTCAGTAGGTTAAGTGTCTGCCTTTGGCTCAGGTCATGATCCCAGGGTCCTGGGATGGAGCCCAGCAACTTAGGGTTCCCTGCTGGGGGAGGGGCAGCTTCTCCCTCTGCCGCTCCCCCTGCTTGTGCTCTCTCCCACACACTGCGCTCTCTCTAATAAAATCTTTAAAAGGAAGGAAGGGAGGGAGGGAGGCAGGAAGAGAGGGAGGGAGAAAGGAAAGGAAGGAGAAAGGAAAGGAAGGAGAGCGGGAGAGAAGAAGGGAGGGAGGAAGGGAAGGAGGGAGGGACGGGAAAGAGAGGGGAGGAGAGGGGAGGGGAGGGGAAGGAGAACTCCTGTCAGGTGTTACAGGAGCGGACAAGGAGAGAAAGCCACAGGGGTATCTGGGAGAAGAGCATTCCAGGCTGAGCCCAGCAGGATGCGGGATGGGGAAAGAGGAGGGCAGAGAGGACACGGTGAGAAGACTGGGTCCAGATCCCAAAGGGCCTGGGGACCACTATGAGAACTGTACTGACCTGAGTGAAATCATCTGACCGACCATCAAAAGGCCAACTCTGGCTGCTGCAGGAGCAAGGAGACTAGCTAGCTAGGAGCCTCTGCAGGGATCGGGTGTAAGATGACGAGGTCTCAGACCAGAATGAGGATGAAGCAGTGAGAAGGGACCCTAATCTGACTCTGTATTGAAGGTACAGCCTTATGTAGAGTGAGAGAGAAAGAGGGGTCAAGGTGTTTGGCTTGAGATAATGAAAAACCACTCAGCTGCAGGAGGAACAGGTTTCACTGAAGGCAACTCAGAACAGTGATAGTATTTTCGACCATGAGACTAGCTGGCATGGCCAAGGGCGCGAGAAGTGCAAAGAGCAGATCCTGGGCAGATCAAAACTGAGAGTCCTGGGGCATGACAGAAGGGGTCGGTGTTAACAGAGGAAAATCAGAAGGGTAGAGTCACAGGAGGAGCACAGCTCTACACATTACCTACAAGTCAACAAAGACGAGGACTGAAATGTGAATCGAAGCCTCAGTGAGAGGAGACCGCACACTCATCAGGACGGCTACTAGCAAAAAAAAAAAAAAAAAAATGAAGTAACAGTCCTGGCAAGGAAGGTGGAAGTGGAAAACTGGACCCTTAAGCTTTGCTGGTGGGAATGTGGAATGGTCCAGTGGCTACTGAAAACAGTATGGCAGTTCCTCAAAAAATTAAACACAGAATTACCAGATGATCCAGCAACTGTACTTCTGGGTGTATTTTCAAAGGAACTAAAAGCAGGGGCCCAAACAGGTATTTGTACATCAAGCTTCATAGCAAAGTTATTCACAATAGCCAAAAGGTGAAAGCAACCCAAAATGTCCACTGGTGGGTGAATAAATAACAAAATGTTGATAGAGCCACACAATGGAATTACTCAACCTTAAAAACGAATGAAGTTCTGATAGTTCTAATACATATTACAATGTGTATGGATCTTGAAAACATGACACGAAATAAGGCAGACACAAAAGGACAAATACATAATTCCACCCTCTATGAGATGCATAAAGACAGCTAGACTGGTGATTGCCAGGGGCTGAGGGGAAGGAGGGTTGGCAAGATGTGCTTAATGGGTACAGAGTTTGGAATGGCAGGAGAGTTCTGCAGATGGATAATGGAGACAGTTGCACAACAATGTGAAATCTACTTAATGCCAATGAACTGGGCACTTAAAGATGGTTATGCTGGTAAATTTTGTTACGTATATTTTACTACAATAAAAAAAAAGTGTGAAGGTCATTGTTGACCTCGAAAATAGCCATGTAAGTACTACAGCCCAACTGGAGAGAGCTTAGGAAAGAACAGTAGGAGCACTCTAAAGAGGAAGAGAGAAATGGATACTGCGACAGGACAAAGCATTCTTTTGTTTTCAAAGAGACAGTTATAAAGTGTCTGCATACTGATGGCTCGGACCCCAGTGGAGGAAAGAAAAAGATTATACCCAAGAGAGGGTGTGACACAGCGTCCAAGCGAAGAGGTTGGCCGTACATAGGAACAGGGACACAGATGCATGTGGGTGGTACCAGGAGCTAGTAGAAAATTGAGTGCTTCTATTTTCTCAGAGTAATAGGAAGAAAAATCACTGACTGAGAGAGGAGGAAAGGAAGGTATTAGAAAATTAAGTAGAAAGAAAGTATTAAATACTCATCTGAGAGAACAGGAAAATAGGAGACAGTAGAATCACCTGACCGCTCAAAAGGCCCACCTGAAGTCCGAGTGCTGGATGTAAAGGGAGACCCATCGAGCTGGTTGTGTACTTCCCAGCCAAGTTCAACTGGTAGAGCAGACATGGGAACCAGGCAGAGAGCTGAATTAACTAAGGAAAGGGTTTTACCAGGCAAGTTCCAGAACAAAACATGGGAGGGGGCGGAAGACAAGGGAATGAAGACTACTTCCGTGACTGATCAGGGAGATTTAAGTTGAGGAAAGGAGGATGGCCCATAAGGAGGGAAAGGGTTTGTGAAAAGGAGATAGGATCAATGCATTCAGATCCTGTGTGGTGACAGATTGTTGGGTTAAGGTACTAAAAGAGAGTAAAATGGAACCGCAGGAGGTGATGGTCTGAGTAGAATGCTTTGAAGCTGGTTTGTAGAAGGCATACAGCTATTGTTCATGGAGAGGTCCAGGTTGTAACCAGGGAGAAACAGGTAGCAAAGGCAGGCTGGGGTATGACAGCATTTAAGGACAGGAGGTCAAGAAATACAAAGACCATAGTATTGGAAAAATATTGAAACCACTAAGAATCATGACAGGACAGAAGCAGAGTCACAGAAAACTTGATGTTCAAATATTTCAGGAACAGGGAGACAGACGACTGCCCCGAGAAGGAACAGGAGGCAGTACAATCTAGAGGCAAAGCTCGGAGGCCATGCCAGTACTGTTTCAGAGGCAAAAAACTGTTAAAGTAACAAGACTAGGCCCAAGATGGAGTGATTCATGCTAAGACCCAAGTCAACAAACCAAAACTTAAGTTTCCATGGTTACCTGGCAGAGAAAAGGAAGACGCAGGTCAACCAATCAGCGCTTGCCCACGAAGCATATGCTCCATCTAAGGAATTTAACCCTGCTTTCACCAATCAGCAAGTGTCCAGTATAACTTCCTTGTTCCTGCTCACTTTGATCTATAAAAACCTCACCTTTGGAGTTCTTTTCTATTTACCAGACTGGATGCTGCCTGATTAATGAATTGCTGAATAAACCCTACTACATCGGTAAACTGTCCATGGAAAACATTCAACAACTGAAAACAAAATGATCGAAATCAATCAAAGAATAGCTGAAGAACATATACAGTATGGACAATAATGCAAACATTAAAAACTAGTTATATGTACTTGCAATTGACCTGAAAGGACTTCCATGTACCTTGCTAATTCTTAAAAGGAAAAAAAAAATGTATATACAGTCCTGCATGGTTTTATGTCTGACAACAGTATGGACAAGTCAAGGTTTTTAAGCAATTATTTCTAAATATTTATATGGGGCTACAATGGGTCAAAGTACATTAATTTTCCACCATGAAAAATATAAAAATTTCTGGGAACACCTGGGTGGCTGACTCAGTTAAGTGTCTGCCTTCGGCTCAGGTCATGATCTCAGGGTCCTGGGTCAGGCTCCCTGCTCAGCACATAGCGGGCTTCTCCCTCTCCCTCTGCCTCTGCCACTCCCCCTGCCTGTGCACACACACATACCCTCTCACTCAAATAAATAAAATCTTTTATATATATATATATATTTGAGAGAGAGCGAGTGAGCACACAAGTGGGGGGAAGGGGCAGAGAGAGCAGGACAAGCAGACTCCCCACGTGGAGCCAGATGTGCAGCTTGATCCAGGAACCCGAGATCATGACCGGAGCCGAAGGCAGACATCTGACTAACTGAGCCACCCAGGCACCCCTCAAATAAATAAAATTAAAAAAAGAAAAGAATATAAAAATGTCCATCTTTACCATACTCTCAGAATTGCTAATTAAAATAACAAGTTGAGTCAAGTTTAACAACATTAAAAGAAAATGACCCATCATTATTTACACAATGATAGATGAGCAAGTATCTCAAAAAGTGAAATTGTGTGATTATGACTAGCTAGACTCAAACACGTGTATGTAAATGGTCCATTTTGTTAGGTCAAAAGAAATTATTTACATCTTGCATCTTTTAATTAAGCAAGTCGTTTTAAATCATAATGATCAAGTTTAAGGAAAATCCTTCCCTGAGTGGCCTCTACTACTTAAAAGGAAGAACACAGGACACCTGGGGCATAAGAGAAGGAGGTGGTAGAGGAGGAAGGGCAGATAAAATTTTGCATAATTGTCAGAAAGCTGAGGGCAGGAACTGAAATAACTGTTCAAAGTAATACAGATTAACGCCCACCTACAAATCTCCCTCAAATAACACACTTAGGGGACATACGAAATTCTCATGTTAGGATAAACTTTTAGTTTTTAAATAGTTACTACAGGAGTATTATTACCATAGTCATACAACCTATGTTAACTCCCACTTTTTTTAAATGCCAAAGGGGGGAGCTGCAAATCATATGAAAAACTTCCACAGACAACATGTGTTTCAGTAACAGGAAAACTGTAAATGCCTGTACTGTGGGGGAGGGGGAAACCAGTAGGTTGCCACAGGGATCATGTTCATGCTAATATATTAAAAGGGTCTACCTGCTTAGATCTGGTTGCAGCTATCTAAACAGAAACTTCAAGAACCTCACAGGCACAGGAGAGATACAAAACAGTAGTATTTCAATCCATTAATCTCCCTGAGCTGGAGGACTGAACAAGGGAAATGGGAGTCTGGCTCAGAACTGGAGACTTCTGTGATGTCTACAGGAAGGAAGAGGCCAGTAACACCAGTACATTACTCTGCTACGACAGTAGGTCTTTCTGCCCCCCTCCCACTCCCAGCCAAAATACCACCTGAAAAGCTCCACTTCCAGAGCAGGGCAGAAACCCAAAACTTGGATTCTTCTACAGATCCACTGGGAGCAGAGAGAATACCCAGGAAAGAGAAGAGGCAATGAGAAAATGCTCCAGAGGGGTATCTAGAGTCTCCACAATTTATTTATTGATTAACTTGCCCATTACCCATTCTTATTTCCTCCTGTGTTTTCCTTGTAGCCTACAACACCCAAACATGCATCAGCACTATGTAACTTCGTATCTGGGGGGAAAAAATACAGTTTAGCATGTCACCTCTAATGAAGTACAAATAAGTGGACTGCACAGGGATGGATACCAAGGAATCTGTAAGATGTGCCTAGAATTTTTCACCAAGCTTGCAATAAATGGGAAGCAATTCTGAGTACCAATAATGTAAGCACTCTGTAGAGAGCTTTGTATCACCTCTGTAAAAAAAAACAAAAACAAAAAAAACTAATTTCAAACAGATCATGCTCAAAGGTACTTAGAGTTAAAAAAAAATGAGGTGGAGGGCGCCTGGGTGGCTCAGTTGGTTGGGTGACTGCCTTCGGCTCAGGTCATGATCCCGGAGTCCCGGGGTCGAGTCCCGCATCGGGCTCCCTGCTCGGCAGGGAGTCTGCTTCTCCCTCTCCTGCTCCCCCTGCTTGTGCTCTCTCTCTCTCATTCTCTCTCTCTCAAATGAATGAATAAAATCTTTAAAAAAATGAGGTGGAATTTTAACCTATGTGTTTGACTCCCACCCAAGCTTTTTAATTTCTCCACAGTCCCTAAACTCTAGGGTTAATATTTTATTGTTAAAAAGAAAAAAACTAAAGAGTCCTTCACAACTTTAGAGACAAGACACTCCTTTCCACAAAAGTCACGTTCTACACAAACCAAAAGAATTCCTGAAAAATTATCTAAATTACTTGTTTTGAAATAGGAAACTGAGTCAAGAAGGGCAAAAAGAAAGATGTCTTTCCCAGACTGGGCTCTAATGAGTTGTAATGAGAAAATTCAACTAGCAACTATGATTTGCTATCAGGAAAAAGTTTCTTTAGAGGCAAGTCCCTGGCTCTGATGAACATGCTCACTTCTAGGCTTCCCAAGACTAAAACCGTAATAGAAATATGAATACATATCTGGCTCAGGAGAATGGTTTAAAACATTTACTATATGTATGTGCTGCTCCCCCCCCCAAAAAAGAAAAGTAAAATATTTTAAAAAGACAGACTCCACCACAGGAGCTTTTCCTAATTCTTACAAATATCAACATAAATCTTATTTATTAGTTTGCCTCAGTACTGCATAATATGATGGTTCTCACTCTTCCTTTACTGGAGGAAACACAAAGAATTTGTCCTTTCTAAAACTCCAAATATTAACACAGTGCTTAATAACGCTGGAAATTTCAACTCTGACCCCACAGTTGTTACTGCTCTTTGACTTTATTAGACTGTATGGCTGAAAATTGATGCCATTTATCCATGTAAGTACTTCCTTAATATAACAAATAAAGAGGTTAAGAAATTCTGTACCAGGGCGCCTGGGTGGCTCAGTTGGTTAAGCGACTGCCTTCGGCTCAGGTCATGATCCTGGAGTCCTGGGATCAAGTCCTGCATCGGGCTCCCTGCTCAGCAGGGAGTCTGCTTCTCCCTCTGACCCTCCCTCCTCTCATGTGCTCTCTCTCTCTCTCTCACTCTCTCTCAAATAAATAAAATCTTTAAAAAAAAAAAAAAAGAAAAGAAAAGAAATTCTGTACCAGAAAGTCTACTTAAAGCATTGTTAGAGGCTTGAGTCATATTATCATCTGAATCAGATTAACTTCCAAATTCACAACTAGAAAATTTTATGAGGAAATAATGGTTATGTCCTTTTCTTTTTAAGAAAACTACTAGGCTTGTTTGTTCTAACCAGAGGAAATGAAATTTTGGCCCTGAAGACCTATTTGAAGGGAGGAAGGGGAAAGGAGAGAAAGAGGAAGGGAGGAAAATTCAGCAACTCTTTACCATAAACGTATTTACATTAAAAATTGGAAAGCAGCTGAAAGAGCCAACTCACTTTATATAATTAGTTATTCACTGTAATTTTTAAACTTTTTCAATCCTTTTATTATAATACTTGAAATAACAATAAGACTGGAATATTCTCTTTGAACCACAAATATACTCCCCTGACTTCCCTAACCCTGACTGAGACATATTCTTTAAAAATCTACTTTTCGGGTGCCTGGGTGGCTCAGTTGGTTGAGCGACTGCCTTCGGCTCAGGTCATGATCCTGGAGTCCTGGGATCGAGTCCCGCATCGGGCTCCCCGCTCAGCGAGGAGTCTGCTTCTCCCTCTGACCCTCTTCCTTCTCGTGCTCTGTATCTCTCATTCTCTCTCTCTCTCAAATAAATAAATAAAATCTTTAAAAAAAATTAAAAAAATAAAAATCTACTTTTCATCCCACCTTCCTTTTCTACAAGCCAAATTTCTTTTTAAAAAGTGTTGAGGGGCGCCTGGGTGGCTCAGTCGGTTAAGTGTCTGCCTTTGGCTCAGGTCATGATCCCGGGGTCCTGGGATCAAGTCTCGCGATGGGCTCCCTGCTCCATGAGGTAGCCTGCCGCTACCCCTGCTCCTTCCTTCTTTCTCTCTCCCTCTCTCTCTGACAAATAAATAAATCTAAAAAAATCTTTTAAAAAAATGAAAACTTAAAAAAATTAAAAAGTATTGGGAAGAGGCTCGACCTCCGACCCGCCATGTCCACCAACAATATGTCGGACCCACGAAGGCCAAAGTGCTGAGGTACAAGCCCCCGCCGAGCGAGTGTAACCCGACCTTGGACGACCCGACGCCGGACTACATGAACCTCCTCGGCATGATCTTCAGCATGTGCGGTCTCATGCTCAAGCTGAAGTGGTGCGCTTGGGTGGCTGTCTACTGCTCCTTCATCAGCTTTGCCAACTCCCGGAGCTCTGAGGACACTAAACAGATGATGAGTAGCTTCACGCTGTCCATCTCTGCCGTGGTGATGTCATATCTGCAGAACCCTCAGCCCATGACGCCCCCCTGGTGATGTCATCCTAGGACTACTCTGTACACCTTCCCCCAGGCCTGGCCCCTGGCTGTTCAGCCTCTGCCCTCAGCTGCTGTCCTGGGCTTCCCTGAATGAGGTAGTCTCAGGACTCACAGCTGGATGGAGGGAACCTGACCCTTTACCTGGGATTCCACTTCTGCTGGGCAGAGCAGAATACCCTAGGCCTACCCCTCCTGCCTGCCTTTCCCACCCTGCCTGCTGCTGGGGGAGATGCTGTCCATGTTTCTACGTGTATCCACTCGTTTTTTTGTTGAAACCAGTTAATTATTAATAAAGTTTTGCATTCTGGCAAAAAAAAAATTAAAAAGTATTGTCTTGAATGAAATCAAATAGGAAACAATTTAAGCAAGGGAATTTATAGGTTTCTCAGCTTGATACAGAATAGGGTTTTGGCGGGGGGGGGGGGGGGGGCTAAATTTGTTGTTCTTGTTGCTACCATACAGTGCATTACTGGTTTCTGGAGTAGAATTCAGTGATTCATCACTTACATACAATACCCAGTGCTCATCACAACAAATGCCCTCCTAAATGCCCATCACCCATCTAGCCCATCCCCCACCCACCTCCCTCCATCAACCCTCAGTTTGTTCTCTATCTTCAGGAGTCACTTATGGCTTGTTTCCCTCTCTTTTTCAGAAAAGGAGTTTTAAACATGCATACACAAAACACATGCATAAAAATACATATATACTAGTCTTGGCTCTGCCACCAGTTACTATGAGACCTTGTCTAAGTCAATAAATTGTAATTTTCTCATCATTAATGATGATGGAATTCACTTAAATCTATTTTAAGACTAAATTGTACTGATGCCAAGCGCTCCCAAATCAATTTTGGAGTACTGACAACCACCAGACACTGAAGAAGTAAATGACCAGAGGAACCCATTTCTATCCCTGTCTTCTATACAAAACACTCTTCCCCCTTGGTGGAGGGTGGGGGGTGGGCAGGCAAGAGTTCCCACGCTTTAAAAAAAGGGGGGGGTAGGGCGCCTGGGTGGCTCAGTTGGTTAAGCGACTGCCTTCGGCTCAGGTCATGATCCTGGAGTCCCGGGATCAAGTCCCACATCGGGCTCCCTGCTCAGCAGGGAGTCTGCTTCTCCCTCTGACCCTCTTCCCTCTTGTTCTATCTCTCATTCTCTAATAAATAAATTTTAAAAATTAAAAAAAAAACTCAATAGGAAGATTTCTAAGGTCCATTTCTAAAATTCTAACATTTTCCAGTCAGATCAGACTGTCTCCATAGTGGGCAAATGAACAGGTCCAAGAAGGGAGTAAGGAAAACCTTTACTTCCTTTTCATTTTGAATCATGTGAATCCATTATTTTAACAACAGCAAAAATACTTTTTTAACATATAGTCGAAAGACAATATGGACAGTCTGTGAGAATGTGCCAGTGTTTCACAGACTGATCCAACAAAGATAGAATGGGCTCATCTCTGGGTTAAATTTCCTGCCAAGTACAAAACTGCTTCAAACCAACCAACACACACACACACACACACACACACACACACACACACACACACACACACACACACCAGTTTTAATGCACTGAGCAAAATATGATTTCATACATTCATCCTGACCTCTTGCATCTCTACCCACATAACTAAAAGAACCAAGAGTCAAGTACTGCTAGATGGTACATTTATTTAAGCAGATAAATGTATAAAGCCTAAGGTCTACATAAAAAAGCAGCTAAGTGATCTTTTTATACATCAGAATGTCCCTTCACTCTTAACTGGGGACAGTCAGGCTTAACAAATAAAAACAGAAGATAGCCAGTTAAATTTGAATTTCAGATAAACAATGAACAAATTTTAGTGTATGTAAGTCCCATACATATATATCAAACATGTAGTAAAAAAATTATTCAATGTTTATCTGAAATTCAGATTTAACTGAGTGCCTTATGTTTTATATGGCAACCCTAATCCCATCCCCAGGCCACCACCAAGTGTGACAATTATTAGGAATGACCAACCACTCTGGGTTGCCTCACACTTTGGGGTTTCCCAAGACACAGGACTTTCAGTACTAAAACCAGGAAAGTTTTAGGCAAACCTGTCACCCTACAATTAACCATCTCATGGAATAAGCATATTGTAGCCTGGATTCTACCACTAGTTAATTTTGATCTTTCGTTTATGAAACAATTTTTCTGTCTATTTTCCCATGTCTGTCATCGTCTGTCATCATTTATCTAACGCATAAAATTTAAAGTGAGGATAAAATGGATGCAGCAAGTAATAAAAAGACTCTGGAAAAATGCAAAGGTGCTATAAATGCTAGTTATTAGTATAGTTGGTTTGGGTACAAAGTTCTGTTTATGCAAAATTTCAAAGCGGTTTTACCTAGTTTTATTTACATACTTTATATAATCTACCGAAGGTACTATTACTTGCAACACTAGTTTGACTGCATATAAAAACGTTCAATAGACTTGCTCCTTTTAGAACTGTGGCAATAAGCTCTTGGTGTGATGCTGGCCTCCCCACTTACTCACTGCGTAATAGGGGACAATTCCCTTAACACACCAAAGCTTCAAGTTCACTATACAACTGGGGTGATAATAATAAATGCCTCACAAAACTCCCTTTGGGAACAAAGAAATCAGGTGAACACGCTCTACATAAACTACAAAATACAATCCATGTGTTCGTAGCATTTTAAATTCATTTATGCCGAACTATGTATACCAATGCCAATACTTTTCTTTCATCGTGATTATTTCTTATTTATACCCCCACTGACTCTGAAGATACTTAAGTCAAATGTATGCTTACTGAGAGCCTAGGCCATGGAACCAAACAGACAGAGTCCGACATTTAGTTCTACTACTTACTAAATGTCACCTTAGGTCAACTACTTTCCTAAGCCTCAATGTCGTCACCCGTAAAATGTGAAGAGGAGCAGTATGTGTATCAAAGAGCGTTAAGAGGGGCGCCTGGGTGGCTCAGTTGGTTAAGCGACCGCCTTCGGCTCAGGTCATGATCCTGGAGTCCTGGGATCGAGTCCTGCATCGGGCTCCCTGCTCAGCAAGGAGTCTGCTTCTCCCTCTGCCCCTCCCCTCCTCATGCTCTCTCTCTCTATCTCATTCTCTCTCTCAAATAAATAAATAAAATCTTTAAAAAAAAAAACAAAACAAAAAACAAAGAGCGTTAAGAGGACTCAGCTAGCATGCGTCAAAGGTGGTATGTCTGCCTCACAAGCAGCACTCCGGCCTCAGCCGCACGTTATCATTATCGTTTCAGGTTTCAGGCATTTAAGATTCTAAAGTTTAGAAGCAGCTGAAATCATAGATCCATCCATAAAATTCCTTATAGAATAATAATAAGAGAAGAAGGATATTTAACACATCTTGTATTTGGAATTGGTATTCCATTTAGCATCTCTAGTTCACTAGTCAATTTTGGGGATTTCTCTCCATGAGCTTCAGTCAGATGATGACAAATTTATCTTTAAGAAAATACATATATGAAGAATATTTTCTTCTCATGGCTCGTACTCCATGCTCGAGTTTAAACATCCTTGGAGTGTGTGACACAGAACTATCGGATCCCACCCTGTGGGTCCTACTCCAGTCCCAAAGGTAAAGAACACACATGCAATATAATTCGGGACCAACTCTGTTTAACCAACTCAACTTACGGGGCCTCCATACATCTAAAAAAGTTGATCCGCAACAAACTTCCCTAACTCTTAGGGTTTTTATAGTATTACGCCTATGGCTAATAACCTCATGCCAAGATCCAGCAACACACAGGGGAGTCCTCAGAGGTGCTTCATCAGTCCTGTCATGTGGTAGGTCCCCAGTCACCCCCCCACCCAGACAACACACACACACACATGCGCTCAGGGTTCTGAATCATGTTGCTTCACCTTCCTCATCTAAGGGAAAAACCTATTCCTACTCCGCTTTCTACTCACCTTCCAAGCCATGTATCTTCCCTTATTATTATATCCAAAAGAAGTGATATGAAATTCTCTATATACAAGTGCAGCTTTTTATCCTAGAATTTTGTTTAAGGCTGATCCATAGAAAGGAAATGGGGGGAATGGCATGGTCATTATATTATCCAAATGGTAGGGCAGAGAAACTAAACCTTAGGAGCCCTACTTCGTAGCAGTTTTGACAAATTCATCAGTGTGTCCTAACCAGCCAAGAATTAAATGCCCTGACTGTATTATAACAATACTGAATAGGACTATTTACACTCCCCCCAACTGTTAGTACTAAATCCTTACTTATTCCAATTATCTCCAAAATGGTTAATGAGAGCCACCTATATAAATGTTTCACGAGAACATGATTAGATTATATAATGACATCAGCCTGGATGGTTGGTACTTGAGGGTCTTAGTAACTTCAAGTCAATCCAGGTGAGTACTTTTATTTAGTATTACATGAACCTAAAACTAAGAGAGTGGATTGGTTGGTAGTCCAATTAACAATTTCACTTTTGAACTTAACTATTTTCTTCCCTACAGTAAAAACAGAAAATGAAATTAAAGAAAATTCAAAGGCCGGAGGCTAAATAGTTGCAAACATATGAAATATGTCAACAAAAGTAATGTGCTTAAAATAAGCAAAATAAAGTACACATTGAGAAGATAGTTCAGGTAAATGTAGCCTCTGAGAATGTAAAGAGATTAACTTGTCAAAATTAAGATTTTCAAGATAATTTTAGTCTACACCATCTAAATCTACCCAATCTAAATCAATACCTTTTAATTTTAAGAATTTATAAACTGTTCAATAAGATACTTCCTTATCTTTTCTCCATATCCTTCCTCATCCCAAAAGCCCTATCTGTATCTTGGCTAACAGTTAAAAAACAAACAAAGGTGGGGACCTGGGTGGCTCAGTTGGTTAAGCTTCCACTTCTTGATTTCAGCTCAGGTTATGATCTCAGGGTTGTGAGATCAAGCCCCGGGTCAGGCTCTGTGCTGGGTGTGGAGCTTGCTTAAGATTCTCTCTCCCCCTCTGCCACCAGCCCCCAGTTCTCTCTCTTTTTAAAAAAAAAATTAAGAAAAAGCAAATAATATATATAACAAGTACTGTAAGTATGTTGTAGAAATATGTAACTACAGGATAAATAACCTGCATCACAACCAACATTATATCAAATTCATTATTTGTATTATCTAAATGTTAATTAAGAATAAGGTTTAACTGGAACCTGGGTGGCTTAGTCATTAAGCATCTGCCTTCGGCTCAGGTCATGATCCCAGGGTCCTGGGATGGAGCCCCTCATGGGGCTCCCTGCTCAGCGGGAAGCCCGCTTCTCCCTCTCCCACTCCCCCTGTTTGTGTTCCCTCTTTCACTGTGTCTCTGTCAAATAAATAAAATCTTAAATAAAAAAAGAATAAGGTTTAAACATGCAATACTTCCTTCAGTAAATACTTAAGTCTTTTACTGTATTTCACTTTATTCATATAATCTTATTCTATTTTTCCTTAACTTTTTACATAAATTTTCTTCTTCCCATAAACTATTTTACCACTAAGCTTTTCTGAAACAAAGAGTTTTCAAAATTAAAGCTATGAAGATATGGTCTTCCCTCTCCTCTCCGCCATTCTCCGGTGTGCCCAGCTTTCTGGCCTCTTGCAGCTTTCCCATTAAGTGTTCAAAACCTAGATTGTGTTTTAAAACTAGAAGGCACAAGAAAAAGGAATCTACCTTCAACAGCTATGAGAAATATCCGGCCCTACTCTAGGAAATTGTTTCGTGATTAGCCAAAAAAACAGCAAACCTGCTGCTGTCCCCATCTCCTTCCAAACTTCAAACCTAGATCACTTTCATATAAGAATGACAATATTCTGAATAATTTCTCTACTGCATGGCTATATGCACAGATAACCTTTTTTGTTACCATCTGAATGTGGGACAATGAATCATCAAGGCGAGTGAAGTCCTGAAGGCCATCAGAACTTGTCTACTCTAGAAAATACTTAAATGTAAATTACTAGAATCATGGACAGAATATACTTTAAACCAATATAACTGAACACCAAGAAAAAAATAAGAATGGACTTGCTGTGCATCTAATAGAGTTAAGACACTAGACAACACCTATGGCAATGGGTCTACATTTATTCATGTACAACTCTATTTGTTAATGTTCTTCAAATTCTACACACCCTTTTTCGGTAGACTACTAACACCAACAGCATTAAAATAAAACTCTAATCACAATCTGCTTCTCCAGATTTTTTAAGGAGCTCAAAATACTTCACTCTAACCATCACACAAAGGACATGTTCACATGCAAATCAGTTCAATTCTTCCATCATTTCAGAAGTCACAGGCCTTCTGAATATGCACAGTTCCCACATGTAACACCGTGTGGTTCTAACTTTTAGAATACAAGACACCAGGTTCCTCAAACCGTCTGTGACATTCCGTTTACTTCCTAATATACTTAACCGGTATACAGTGACAAATGTCCTTTCCCTTTTTGGGTACCTGCTCAAGTCTAGGCAAAATAATGAGAGACAAAGTTACTTTTGTCACTTTGCTATAGCACTTTTTCCCCAGGCACCACTCACCATTTCCTTGTCCCCTAAGTAGGTGTACTAAAACTCCATAACCATTTACCCATCTACCCCAATCCAGCCAAGCCTCTATAAAGGCAAAACTAACTGCAGTCATCTATACAAATGCCTTACTATTTAACACCCATTGTTTAATACACAGTAAATTGTATATATATTTATATATATATATGCATAAAAATTTTTTTTTTTTTAAGTATGCTCCATGTCCAATGTGGGGCTTGAACTCAGGACCCTGAGATTGAGAGTCACATGCTCTACCAACTAAGCTAACCAGCTGCCCCTACACAGTTATCTTTGCAATTCCAATTTCTTTGTAAATCTAAACTCTGTTGGGCCATTCTTAGCCAGAAATTCAAAGTCTGGAGTTTCCAAAATCCACTAAAAGAAATTTGTAGTGAAATTACTATGTACTGATGTATTTACTTAGTGACTTCAAAGCACTCCTCATGTGGCCAAGTATACAATCCAAGAAAATGTAGGCACCGAAATGTCTAAAATAAAGTGAAGACACATCAACGGACAAGGAATATTCCTCTATCCATCACACCTGCTTAATTACAAAACGGTCATTTTGGAAATGCACATAAAAGGTCTAGAAGGACACACTCCAAATTGGTAAGGGGCAGTAATCCCCTCGCAAAAGAATCATGGGAATGGAGAAGTTACCCTTTTACTTACAGACTCCTATACTGTTTAGTTTTTTAATAATAAACATAATATTTATTTGCATTCTTTTTAAAATCCATAGAAAACAAAGATTAGTAAATTTGACCAATGTGGGCAAAGATTTGTGGGGGGGGGGGGGGTGGGAAGGGAAGCAAAGATTTTGAAATGATCTTCTGAAACAGAAGATAAATGTCAACACTCATGATTCAAATTGATAAAAATGCTTACTGCTTTTACATTCTCAAAGCATTCTTAAAGCATTTTATCAACATGGACTATTCCTTGTTAACAGCTTTATCCAATTTTACTTGTACTCAGATGCTAAAAAGTTTCAGTTCACTTGATCCTCAAATTCTTGCCCCAAAATTTCAAGAAATTAATTTACTTCAGGAGCCACAGTAAGGTAAGACTACAACCTGCCACATTCTAGCCCACTGCAACTATGAGTAACATGTAGAACTGGCTGCAGGTTAACAAAAAGCCCACTGCTGTTTTCCGGGCCTGCAACCAACAACTTCTGTTAAAATGTCCAGTTTGGAATTTCAAATAACACTAACACAAATTTAAAATGACCAGCACATGCTGAAATGGTAATACCACTCTAACTAGTGCTAAACTTCACAAAATAAAGAGGTTATTGAGTTCACAAACGCTCACACAAATACTTCAATGAAATTCAATTTGAGAAAAGATCAGTGATATTGGTGAATAACATGGCTTACTGTTCCAATGCATTTGTACTGAATTAAAATTAGTAGGAATGGGACGCCTGGGTGGCTCAGCTGGTTAAGCATCTGCCTTTGGCCAGGGTCATGATCTCAGGGTCCTGGGATCGAGCCCCACATCGGCAGGCTCATTGTTCAGCAGGGGTCCTGCTTCTCCCCCTCCCTCTGCCTCTCTCTCTCTCTCTCTAATAAATGAATAAAATCTTTAAAAAAAAATAAACAAAATTAGTAGGAAAGCTACCTTCTACCTTCGTAATTCTACAATCACAAAATGGGAAGAATTAAAAAAAATTTTTTGACAGTTTAGATACACTTGGTTTTTAACTTAATACACTGTATGCTGAAGTATTTTGCAGTTATAACAAAATTAACATTTTACCAGTTGACAATGGTAGGTGCTAGTGCCTTCAAGATCTGCGTCTTTGTTTCGATACCTGTCAAAACAAACATAAACAGACGAACATTACTACTTGTAGTCTCATCAGAGCCAAATATCAGCCTTTTCCTGGAGATATTTTTACTTCCAAAAACTTACAGAAAAATTTCTGTTTTTGAAAACACCATCTATCACACTAACAAATGACATTTTATCATGTAACCTTTCACCGAAAAAAGCACATTATGTATCACTACAGATCTATTAGAATGGACAAAATCCAAAAATACTGACATCACCAAATGCTGGCAAGAATACGGCGCAAGAGGAACTCATTCATTTCTGGTGGGAATGCAAACTGCACGGCCACTTTGGAAGACAAGTTTGACAGTTTCCAAGAAAACTAAACATATTTTTTACAGTATGATCCAGCGACTGAGCCTCCTTGGTATTTACCCAAATGAGCTGAAAACTTATGACTAATGGAAAAAAAAATATATACAAATATTTATAGCGGCTTTATTCATAATTGCCAAAACTTGGAAGTAACCAAGATGTCCTTCAGTAGGTGAATGCATAAACTGTGGTACATCCAGACAATGGAATATTATTCAGCACTAAAAAGAAATGAGCTATCAAGCCATGAAAAGATATGGAGGAAACTTAAATGCATATTACTAAGTGAATGAAGTCAATCTGAAAAGGCTACATACACTGTCTGATTCCAACTCTACAACATTCTGGAAAAGGAAAAGCTATTGAGACAGTAAAAGGTTGCCAAGGGTTAAGGAGGAAAATGGGGATGAACAGGCAGAGCACAGAGGATTTGGGGGGTGGTAGAATCACTCTGTATACTTTGACAGTAGATAAACATCATTACATATTTGTCCAAACCTACAGAATGTATAACACCAAGAGTGAACCCTAAAGGTAAAATAAGGACTCTGAATGATAATGATATATCACATCAGTGTAGGTTCACTGACTGCAATAAATGTGCCATTCTGGTGTGGGACTATTGATAATGAGGTCAGAGGTATATAGGAAATCTCTGAACCTTCTGCTCAATTTTGCTTTCAACCTGAAACTGCTCTAAAAAATAAAGTCTATTAAAATAAAAAGGTACATCCAAAACTTTTAAGGCATATACTGGAGTTTATTCTCTCATAATGGTAATGGTCAAGAAGAATAATTACTAAGATTTATAAACAGTATTTCACTGTGTATACAACACTTTTATCCACTATCCCAATGATTTTTTTTTTTAAGATTTATTTATTCATTTGAAAGAGGCAGAAAGAGAGAGAATACAAGCAGGGGGGGAGGGGGGAGGGAGGAAGCAGACTCCCCACTGAGCTGAGGGCCAGACGTGGGGCTCGATCCCAGGACCCTGGGATCATGACCTGAGCCGAAGGCAAACAGACGCTCAACCATCTGACCCATCCAGGCGTCGCTCAATGATTTTTTTTTTTTTTTTTTTAAGATTTTATTTCTTTGACAGAGACACAGCAAGAGAGGGAACACATGCAGGGGGAGAGGGAGAAGCAGGCTTCCCGCTGAGCAGGGAGACCGATGCGGGGCTCGATCCCAGGACCCTGAGATCATGACCTGAGCAGAAGGCAGACGCTTAACGTCTGAGCCACCCAGGCACCCCCCTCAATGATTTTTCTCAAATGTTTGTGAAAGCAGGCAGGTTTGCGGTCACTACAGGCATTTAAAAAAATAATAATAATTTAACGTGAGCCCAAATGCACGGAGCCTGTAAGTGGAACTAATAGTTAAGTATTTTGACAAAATTTAGCGTTATCACTACTCATTCTTAATTTCCTCATTCCCTGGGAGGCAGCCAGATATACTTAAAAAAAAAAGGACTAGGCCTTAAAACCAGATATCCCGTGCAAGACTGTTGAACCACAGATCTGTACCTCTGAAACAAATAATGCAACATATGTTAAGAAAAAAGAAAAAGAAGAAGATAGCAGGAGGGGAAGAATGAAGGGGAGTAAGTCGGAGGCGGAGACGAACCATGAGAGACGATGGACTCTGAGAAACAAACTGAGGGTTCTAGAGGGGAGGGGGGTGGGGGGATGGGTTAGCCTGGTGATGGGTATTAAGGAGGGCACGTTCTGCGTGGAGCACTGGGTGTTATGCACAAACAATGAATCATGGAACACTACATCAAAAACTAATGATGTAATGTATGGTGATTAACATAACAATAAAAAAAAAACAGATATCTCCGGGTCCATAGCCCCCACTCTTTCTCATTAGCAATGACTCTAAACAAATTCATTCGTTTATTCATCCATTTATCCATCTATCCATCTGGGTGGGGGGAAATCTTACAAATTTACCTGCTATTTCTTATGCCAGTTTCCTCACACGTAAATAGGGACAACAACATATATATACAATTCATATCCAGAGTATCTGTTGAATTTCTATAAATAAAACTCAGTAGAAGAAATAGGCTACATACGTCCATGGGACCTAATGTCCATTAACTATGAGAGAGATCTGTCAAATAAATAAATAAAATCTTAAAAAAAAAAGATATGTCCATTAAAAAAACCTAAATGTCCATTAACTATGAAATAGCCTCACGATCAAAGAAACACAAATGAAAACATTATCCTTCCTCCCATCGAATTTTTTTAATTAGAAAAAACATCACAAGCACTGGCAAGAATAGAGGGAACAAGAGTGCCGCACTTCGGAGAGCGATTTGGCAGCATTCGGCAAAAGCTGAAAATGTGAATTCCTATGACCTAGCAAATGCCTCCTTAAAAAATTTGCCCTGGAGAAATTTTGGCACATGTGCATACTTACTTTACCATATTTTGCTTTGTTAATTAAATGGCCCAACATGACAGGTCCTGGTATTTAAATGGCCTTTAATAAATGTTGAATCTCCTCAACAACTAGTTAGTGAATGAATGCCTACTCGGCTCCATACCCAATGCTTCCCATTCTGGGAATGTGCCCACAAGACTCAAAAAGTTCCCACTCCAGAGGTAGAGACCAACAAGACAAATAGTACTGACATGGCCAAAACTACTGGATAAGGAGACAGGCTGTATTAAGGAAACAGGCAAATGCAGTCCTCGGTCTCAGAGGAGGAAAGGTCAAGGAAGGCTGACTAAGAACTGAGCGGATCCACCAATTTTTGGCAAAGGACCCGAGAGAGGAAACCGGAGGCTGTAACAACAGCATCTGCAAAAGCACAGAAAGCACTGGAGACCTCTTAAGTACCCGGAAGCAGGCTGATAGATGACCCCAGAGGTATCAGGCCCTAATCCCTGGAACCTGCAAATGTTACCTTACTTGAGAAAGGGGTCTTTGCACATGTGACTGAATTAAGGATCAGGGGATGAGAGAGCAATCGGGATGATCAGCTGGGCCCTAATGCCATCACAAGCGTCCTTAGAAGAAAGGTGGCAGATCTGACACTCCTTCTGAGAAGGCAACATGAGGACAGAGCAGAAATGTACTGCTGGCCTGGAAGGCTGGAGCCAGGCCACCAAGTACAGCAGGCACAGCGACTGGAGAGGCGAGAACAGACTCTTCTCTGGAGGGGGCACCACTCTGCCAACGCCTGATTTCAGCCCAGTCAGCTTGTGGCCCCTTTTAACTGTGAGATAATTGATCTCTGTTGTGCTAAGCCACAAAATTCGTGGTGTTATAGCAGCTCTAAGAAACAAAGGCAATATCTCACCGGCACTGCCCTGTAAGCCCTGCAAAGTGCTAAGTGGTTTAGATATTACCCAAATCTCTGAAGAGCCATCCAGATATGTACGCAGAATAGCCTATCAGATCTCTCACAGTGTTAAATCTCATGCCAATGTGGGAAATTTATTGATACGGGGGGGGGGGGGGACACCTAGAAACAGAAAAATTAGAATCAAAAATCCAGAGAGAATATGAAGTTCTGGATCACCAGATATTTAACAAAAACTCATCACGATGGAGGACACAGATGAAAACTGAAAGGGGGGGGCAGAAATGGATAGAAACAGACGATGCAGGAAATAGAGGGAATACTTTAAATACATGTGACTAATCCTTCAAAAAGATATGAGGCTCGGGCGCCTGGGTGGCTCAGTCGTTGAGCATCTGCCTTTGGCTCAGGTCATGATCCCAGGGTCCTGGGATCGAGTCCCACATCGGGCCCCCTGCTCGGCGGGAGACCTGTTTCTCCCTCTCCCACTCCCCCCTGCTTGTGTTCCTCCTCTCGCTGTCTCTGTCAAATAAATAAATAAAATCTTAAAAAAAAAAGATATGAGGCTCTTGTTGATGAAACACAAATGGGGCACCATACAGGACTAAAAAGAAAAAGCTCTTGTTAAAAGTAAGAATAGCACCTGATATTAAATTTAAAAATCAACACATATATATTAGAAAAAAGGCTGAGACTATTTTCCCAGAAAGGAAGCAAAATCAAAGAAGTAAAAAACAGGGCACCTGGGTGGCTCAGTTAGTTGGTTGAGCGGCTGCCTTCGGCTCAGGTCATGATCCTGGAGTCCCGGGATCGAATCCCGCATCGGACTCCCTGCTCAGCAGGGAGTCTGCTTCTCCCTCGGACCCTCCCCCCCTCATGCTCTCTATCTCATTCTCTCTCTCAAATAAATAAAATCTTAAAAAAAAAAAAAAGTAGTAAAAAACAGAAATCAAAAAAGACTTTTAAAAATAAGGTTGTAGCTGGGGGCATAGGGCTATAGGGGCATGGGGTTCTGGGGGTTTCCAAAAGTCCAGGGTCAGCCACTCACCAAAGGCAGACACACAGTGGTGGGGAAATGAGAAAGGAAATGTATTTCAGTGAGGCCCACACAGGGAACAGAGCAGACTGATGTTTTAAAGACTGCCTCCAGGGGCGCCTGGGTGGTTCAGCCGTTAAGCGTCTGGCTTTAGCTCAGGTCATGATCCCAGGGTCCTGGGATTGAGTCCCACGTCGGGCTCCCTGCTTGGCGGAAAGCCTGCTTCTCCCTCTCCCACTTTCCCTGCTGGTGTTCCTGCTCTCGCACTCTCTCTCTCTGTCAAATAAATAAATAAAAATCTTTAAAAAAAAAAAAAAAAGACTGCCTCCAAAGTGCTGAAAATACTTCTAGGTTTATGCAAGGAAATGTGGTACAAGGTCAGTGGGTACATGGAGGTGGGTAGTGAAGTTCAGATGGATCACTGTCTTGGGATCAACCACACACACAGGTCTGGCTGGCTCAAGGCACTCCTGATTGCATGAGGGGGTAGTTTCGGTTCCCGTCACAAGATGTTCTGTGCAGGGTCTTTTGCCTGAGTTAAAGGGATAAGCTGGAAAGAAAAACTTAATTAGAAAGTCTGGGGTCAAAATGGCGGTAGTAAAGTCCTTTTTCAAGGTGTCAAATTAATCCAAAAGATCAAGTTCCACTAAAAGGAGTTCTAGAAAGAAAGAACCAAGAAAATGAAGAGGCAGAAATTACTGAAGCACTCGGCAGTAAAATATCCCAGAGCTGATGGATGCTAGTCTTCAGTTTGAAAGGCCCCACGAGTGCTGAGCAGATGAATGGGGGCAAAAATAAGTGACCTCTAGACACAACCTTGTGAATTCTCAAGAGCACTAGGTTTAAGAATATCCCAAAAGCTTCCAAAAAAAAAAAAAAACACAGTAGGTCACCTACAAATAAGTAATTATATAACTGATCAATACATAAGGATACTTTACAGAAAGTGCTCCAGACAAACCAGGATGTATAGTCACCCTTCCTTTTTTTTTTGAAGATTTATTTGACAGAGAGAGACACAGTGAGAGAGGGAACACAAGCAGGGGGAGTGGGAGAAGGAGAAGCAGCCTTCCCACCAAGCAGGGAACCCAATGCGGGGCTCGATCCCAGGACCCTGAGATCATGACCTGAGCCAAAGGCAGACGCTTAACGACTGATCCACCCAGGTGCCCCTATAGTCACCCTTCCTATAAAGGAGTAAGAATCATGCTGGCCTCAGATGTCTTTGTAACCCTGGAAGGCTATCAACAATGCCTTCAAAGTTTTGAGGGAAATGAATTTTAAACTAGAATTCTACTCCTGGCTAAATTCCTGATCAACTGCCAAGTAGAATAAAGAAATATTCAGAGATGTAAAGCCTCAGGAAATTTACATTCTGCAAACATACTCTGATAAGAAATTATTTTAAAAAGTCCTCCACCATGTGCACACATTGATAGTACTTTTAAAGACAATTTTATTAAAGCTAGAATTGACCTACAATTTTGTACTATTTTACAAGAGCCAGATCCCATAGGTTAAGGGCTTAGTCCTGCAAGACTATTCCCCACTTGCTAGTCACGGGTCACCAGCTGGTTACAAACCAGGGATTCCCACAATCCCCTCCTCAAATTCAATAATTTGCTAGAATGGCAACTCAGGAACACGCATTACTTATGTTTACCGGTTTATCATAAATACATCTCCAGAACAGCCAAAGGGAAGGTATGCATAGGGCAAAGGACAGGGGGAGGAGGCGACACCGCAGAACTTCCAAACCCTCCCCAGGTGTGCCACCTTCCCAGCACCTGGCCCAGGTCACCAACATGGAAGCTTGTTCATCGTTCAAGAGTTTGTTATCTCCAGCTCCCTCACACCTCATAGGAGGTCGATGGGTGGGTCTGTAAGTTTAAACTCTCTAATCATTGGGTCTTTCTGGTGACCAGCCCCATCCTGAGGCTATCTAGAGAACCCCAACCTAAGCTGCTTCATTAGCATAAACTCAGAGGTGTTCAAAGGGAGTTTTTATGAATAACAAAAGACTCTTATCACTCAGGAAATTCCAAGGGTCTTCAGGAGCTCCGGAGGTGCCAGTAGTGGGGACAAAGACCAAACATATTTTTGTATTATACCCCAGGATTCTGTCATCATTCTCTATATTAGCAGTTTAAATGGGAGGGAAAGGTGTGATCATGTCAGTATATGTATTAAAAAAAAGAAAGGAAATATCAATAATCAACTTTAAAAGGAACTTCATATTACAAGGCCTTAGTAGAGAAAAAATGTAAAACATCTAATAATTTTTATACTGATTGTATGTTGAAATAATATTTTGGATACAAGTAGTTCCCCCCCTTTATCCCCGGGGCAGGGGGATACATTCCAAGACCCCCAATGGATGCCTGAAACCACACATACTACTGAAACCTGCAGACACTATGTTTTCTCCTATACATACATACATACCTATGATAAAGTTTTATTTGTAAATTAGGCACAGTAAGAGATTAACAATGTTAAAAAGAAAAATACAGGTCCGAAATGGCATCACTTAAGCCAAATCACCATGTGGACTTTATACCTAATCTTCTTGCAGTTTCAACCTCCCTAAGAAATGTAGTTTTAATGGGGTCAGGAATTTTCTGATCAGCATCAATGAGGTAATATGTCACAGGGGCCTTCTCCACACACCCCCAAAAGGAAGATGATTTAATTTGCATAAAACCCCCTGCCATCCCCATAAAGGAAGATGATCTTGAACGAAACATCCTTTTTTTTTTTTTTTAAGATTTTATTTATTTGACAGAGAGAGACAACGAGAGAGGGAACACAAGCAGGGGGAGTGGGAGAGGGAGAAGCAGGCTTCCCGAGGAGCAGGGAGCCCAAGGGAGGGCTCGATCCCACGACCCTGGGATCATGACCCGAGCGGAAGGCAGACGCTTAACGACTGAGCCACCCAGGCGCCCCCTCAATCCTTTTCTTTTTTAATAACTTTCTCACCCCACCCTCTTCCATTTTCTACAACTCCTTGGAGCTCCCCCCTACTTGCTGATGGGATGCTACCCAAGTCATGAATCATTTAATAAAATCTAGTAGGTCTTCAAATTTACTTGGTTGAACTTTGTTTTTAAACAGCAATAATAATAAAATAGAACAATTTTAACAATATACTGTAATAAAAGTTAGGTTAACTATACTGGAATTAAAATTAAAAACTTTATTAAGGTATGTGAATATAGTCTCTTAAAACATTTTATCTTACTGTACTCACCCTTGTGATAGATGATAAAATGCCTAGGGAATGAGATGAAGAGAGGTGAAGGAGGTGAAGGAGGTGAAGGTGGTGAACGTTGTGGACCAGCCTTAGGCTCCTGCTGACCTTCTGAGGAAAGCTCAGAAAAAGAAGAACATTTGTTTCCAGGCCAGGGTTGACTTGAGGGTAACTGAAACTAGGAACAGAGAAACTGCAGATAAGGGGGTACCTACTGTATGCTGGATTAAATAAAATATATTCAAGTTACCGGGGTGGTTTTTTTTACTTTATTTAATATGCCTACTAGAAGTTTAAAGTTACATATACGGCTCATATTTGTGGCTCTCATTGCATTTCTTTTAGACAGCACTGCAGTTCAGCCAACGCAATAATGAGAAAAAGAAGTGAGCATGAATACTGGAAAAGGAGAGGAGAAATGGAATCTTCGTTGTTTGCGTATGACTGCCCTTCTGACAAGAACATCCAGAAGAATCATTTGAAAGCTATCCAACCAGAGACAGAATTCACTAAGTTATCTGGGTACCAGGTAAATAATAAAAATTGACAGTTTCTCTATATACTTGTAGTAACTAGTTAAAAAATGAAAAGAAGCGTGCCTGGCTGGCTCTGTCCATACAGCATGCAACTCCTGGTCTTGGGGTCATGAGTTCAAGCCCCATGTTCGGGGTAGTTTACATAAAAAGAAAATGGGGTGTGTGGGTGGCTCAGTCGGTTGGGTGTCCAACCCTTGATTTCAGCTCAGGTTATGATCTTGGGGTTGGGAGATGGAGCTTTGCGCCCTGTGCTGGGTATGGAGCCTGCTTTGGATTCTCTCTCTCCCTCTCCCTCTGCCTCCGCCCTTCCCCCTCTAAAAAAATGAAAAGAGAGAAGATCTGTTTTTCTTTTTAAAAGATTTTATTTATTTATTTGACAGAGAGTGAGAGCAGGAACACAAGCAGGGGGAGTGGGAGAGGGAGAAGCAGGCTTCCCGTGGAGCAGGGAACCTGATGCGGGTCTCGATCCCAGGATCCCAGGATCATGACCTGAGCCAAAGGCAGACACTTAACGACTGAGCCACCCAGGTGCCCTAAAAGAGAGAAGATCTTAGTCACAAGAGTAAAAGCAACTTTAAAATACTTCATATACACAACATCTTATTTAAACATACGTATGTAGGGACACCTGGCTGGCTCAGTCAGAACATGCAACTCTTATCTCTGGGTTGTGATTTGAGCCCCACTTATGGGTGTAGAGATTACTTAAAAATAGAATCTTTTAAAAAAAGAAATAAAAATAACATGTATATGTATGTACATATGTATAAAATGCTACTGACAGACACTAAATTAAAAAACAAACTAGTTCCTGGGTAGGAAAGATTATAATTCTGCCAAAATTAACCTACAAACCAAATACAATCCAATCAAAATCCTTGTAGGATCTTATTACTTGTTTGTTTTGTGCGATGACTTGATATTAGTTCCAAAGTTTATCTAGAGGAAAACATTTTAAGATTTGCTAATAGAGGTGCTCCATAAATGTTGACTGACCAAAAAAAAAAAAAAAAAAAGCTAATAAAACTTGAAAACAAGAATACTTAGTGCATGCTTGCCCTATTAGATGTCAAAACTAACAACTAACAGTCATGGTATTTTTATATTTGACCATAGTGGCATTTCAGTTTAGTGGTTAAAAGATTATTCAATAAATTAAGCAGCATTAAAGAAAAGTCAGAACTGAGCCAACAACTGGATGATTTAAGTCCTAGAAAGATGAGGAGATCCATGAAGCAAACAATCAGCCTGGCAATACCCTCTCTTCCACAGTTGCCATGTCCCAAAAACAATCTGTTCCTAAGTCTTTTTTCTGATTAATCTCCAGTGCTATTATGGTAGCCTGCACAGCCCATGTTGCCTGGCCTGCAACTTTTGGAGAGAGAATCACTGGTTCTGTCGAAACTCTGTGATGGGGGCGCCTGAGTGGCTCAGTCATTAAGCATCTGCCTTCGGCTCAGGTCATGATCTCAGGCTCCTAGGATAGAGCCCAGCATTGGGCTCCCTGCTCAGTGGGAAGCCTGCTTCTCCCTCTCCCACTCCCCCTGCTTGTGTTCCCTCTCTCGCTGTGTCTCCCTCTGTCAAATAAATAAATAAAATCTTAAAAAAAAAAAAAAAGAAAGAAAGAAACTCTGTGATGCCACTTGGCTCCCATCTCTACCCTGGTGGACTATGGCAAACGTGACATCCACAGAGGCCCAGAGCCTATGACCTAAGAGGCCTGTCTCAAAAATATGGACGTATTGATTCAATAATATTCTCCAGAACTTAGAACTGGCATTGAATTAAAAAATTCTGAGAGAATTCAAAGAAGATAAAAAGACTGCCAACGTAAACTTGTCCTTCAAGATTCAGTTGAAGCTTCTATGGGAGGTCTTCCTCAGTGGCACAGACAGAGCTGAATCAATCCCTCTGTGCCAACACTCCATTCCTGTCTAACACAGAGGCATGAACAAGCACAGAATGAGGAAACTCAAGTAGCTTGGCAGATGCAGCACAGGAAAATAGGAGGGAAGTTAGAAGTGAAAATGAAAAATAGAAACATGTAGCAGACAGAATGAGACCGCATTTTAAGCAAAGCAACTGACCAAATTTGTTTTTTCATAATGATTACTTGGGTTACCACAGAAAAGAAACCAGAAAGGACTCCAGGTATGTAGTTATTAAAATAGCTCAAGTGAAGGATGAGTAAGTCCAGAGTAGAGGGCAGTAGTTAGAGAAAAAGCAGGACCAACCACAGAGACTTTTCTAAGATAAAACCAATAGAATACGGGGAGAGGTGAAGATTAATCTTTGAAAACTGAGTATCAACATTTCTAGAAAGTTGGGTGACTTGCAATAGATGAGGAATATAAGAGAAGTGCAGACACACAGGAGAGTGCATAGGGGACGGGGTGATACTAAGTCTGTGGGAATGGACAGAAGAGAGATTCAAGATATTGTCAGAATACAGGACTGGGGCTCCCAACAGAGCTATAGGTGTAGATTTTAGAGTCATCACTGACCCTAACCCTATTAGAGTCAAAACCATGGAATCCCTCAAATACAGTATATTCACTTACAAAAAGAATAAGGACAAAAAAAAAAAAAAAAAAAAAGGACAGACACTACAAAAGCCAATTAGGAAGGTAAAGAAACCAAGAACAGTGTCCCAGAAACCAAAGGCAGACAATGAAGGTTGATGAGGACATCGTCAGAAGTGTCAAAGGCTTTTAAGAAGGCAACAAGCAGGGCGTCTGGGTGGCTCAGTCGTTAAGCGTCTGCCTTAAACTCAGGTGATGATCCCGGGGTCCCGGGATCGAGCCCCGCATCAGGCTCCCTGCTCGTCGGGAAGCCTGCTTCTCCCTCTCCCACTCCCCCTGCTTGTGTTCCTGCTCTCGCGCTCTGTCAAATAAATAATTAAATCTTAAAAAAAAAAGAAGGCAACAAGTAGGGGCACCTGGGTGGCTCAGTCGGTTCAGCGTCTGCCTTTGGCTCAGGTCTGGGACTGAGCGCCACGTCAGGGAGTCTGCTTCTCCCTCCCTCTGCCCCTCCCACCCACTTGTGCACTTGCACACTCTCTCTCCTTCTCGCTGTCTCAAATAAATACCTTTTCGGGGGGGGGGAGGCAACAAGGAGTTATGATAAAGAACTCGGCTTGGCCTGAGACAATCTATCACACTTTTTTTTTTATCTTCTTCATCAGGAAATTTCTAAATTGTATCTGTACATATTATTCAACCAGCTAGCTATTCAAATGCATATTTTATCAACATTAAGTCTACTCTTTCAGAATTCCTGAGTTCCCACTAATAAGCACATACTGGTCATTTTGTATCAGGCTGTTGGCCTTCCAAAACTTTTTGGTGTTATGTTCAAATATTTCAACTCAATTTAATGAACACTATCTCGTGTTCTTTACTGTGCAGGGATACGCAGACTGATTCATTCAACAAAACAGGAGTATCTTCTATATGCTGGGCCCTGGGTGTAATCAGTAAATAAAACACAAATATACTTGTCCTCATAGAGCTCTCTTTTCTCTTAGAGGGATACTTAAACACAGCTACTATCCCTTAAGGAGCCCAAAAGAAACGTATCTAACAAGATAACAAACCACATTTATTATCTCATGAAGCCAATTTGAAATTAATAACAAGAAACCCAAAGTTGTAATTAATCACCTACAGTTAACATGCCTGTCTGCCGACATCACACAATATAAACAAACACTATTAACTTAAACATACATACAGTCAGCTCTCAGTCATCTGTAGGCAAACTATCCACGCATCAAGAGCAATTCCCTAATACTGACTCATGTTTCTGGGTTATATACCATCCAAATTTCTACCATATAATCTTCTAACACATGATATCGTGTAAAAATATACAGTTTAAGACTTTTACGAACTAACTCAAATCATTAACATGCCAGTTTTACTATGTCCCCCATTTTTCAAATGATCTTGCAGAGACATGCTCTCTAAATCCAATACCCTTCCATCCAGAGCCAACTAACCCAAGCTCTTCAAACTCATCCCATACTCAATTCATCTCTAAACCTGCCCCCAAACTAATAAGCCTCCAAGTAGGGCCTAGCTTTTTATCTAGGAGCCCAGTTTCTAAACTTTAAGGATCACAACAAGCCCCTTTTGGTAAAAACTACTGGCATTCCAAACACATGTACCTTTAATGTTGTATATATGTACTACGGTCCTAGCATACTGTGAACACTATGAATCATGCATAAAATGTAGAAATTCTTAGAAAGAAAGTTTCTAACATTTCCTTCCTGCACCCTAAAGATGGGCTACACACACAGCTGGAGCACAAGTACCCCGCAAGGCAGATTTCACCCCAATCCTAAAGAAACTAAAGCTCAGAGGTTAAGGAATTTGCTGTGGTCACAAAACTAAAATGAGGTAGAACTAGATTTGGGGATTCAAGCCACAGTGTGGTCACAAAGCTCAAGCCTTTCGTCATTCCTCTCTACCATGCCAAACTCCTTCCTTACACCTGGGGTCCCATGAGCTCCCTCTCTGACCTCACACCCCACTCCCAGCCAGCTACTACCTCCCACAATCCTTCCACCTCAAGATGCTACTGGATAAATAGGTATTCCTTTTATGCCTCAGAGAAGTGACATACAAACTAAACACTGAATTTCTAAGAAGAGTGCTATGCTATCGAAATAAGCATCAGTCTACAAAAGATAGGCTTAGTTTCAGGGTAAATGATGAATACAAATTCTTAGACTCTCACACTAGCAATATGGAAAGTTACAATACAAAAGGAAAATGACTTAGGAAAATATTCACTATGGGTATGTAAAAAAAAAATAATGACCAATGTATGTAATGACCACGTGGTATAATTTCAATTAATGTGAATCCTGTTTACATTAAAATGATGCCATATACAGTTCTAAGATTGATTAATTGTAGTTCATTCTGATCTTCTATGGAACTAAAGTAAACTCCGTATTTCAACTTAGAAAGCAGAGATCAAGTCCAGGGATCAAGTCAGTCTCAAATGGGAAGAGAGGAATTTCTGGTTGTGTTAGTGTTACAGTAAAAAATCCAAAGTCAAGATCCAGAATGAGGATTACTGCAAGCCTGATGAAAGTAAAATGAATAAAAATAAGAAACTTCTGTGGTTGAAGGAGAACTTTTTATAATGTTAGCCAAGATGATATCGAGTATTTTACAACCCAGAAACATCAATGCAGAAAACTGAGCTGTTACATATCCACAAGATCAATTTAGAACTAAAATAATATTCAAAAGTTTAAGAACTATCTATTTCAGCAGTGTAGTTAGTATCTAATAAAACCCATGCAAATACCCCAGTGAATTCTAAGTAGTAAACGTAAAATGAACAAAGGGAAATGCATGAAGCTAACTAATAAAGTTTTAAAGAAACCTAAGAGAAATATGGCAGAGATAACAAAAATTCTGAGGCAAGTAAAAAGAAGCGGAAAGAAAGGTAAAAGAAAAAGAACACTGATGGAGAAGCAGATCATAACACTACTGAGCAAGAAAGGTTCACAGACAAGGAAACCGAACTCCAGAAAGGCTAAATGGTGTGGAGAATGCCACACTGCCAGGCACGACACGGGCAGTGCCAACCAACAGTCATGGTGACAGGGTTGGAAACAACTTGGACCAGATCCCCAAATGCTCTTCCTAGTAACAACTCAGAGCCCACATGGTTCTCTTCACTTGCTGGCTGCTCAGTCTCCCTCACCACTCCTAGAACCATCCATGCATTCAACAACTACCTTCTGATTTGAAGGACTCAAAATAAATAAATGAGTCTATACAAGTTCTTAACTATTTCTGTTCTCCATGCCTGTTTTTTGCTTGCCCTCTGGGATGTGATTTATCCTCACAGCTTCCCTAAACCCCCTAAACCAGTCGATGCCTCAATTTTATCTGCCAGGCCCGCTCTTCCCCAACTGCCCTGGACATCCCATCCGTGTACCTTCCTCAAACACAGCTCTTTCTTCAAATCCAGCTCGTGTCTCCTTTCGCTCAGCTGACCTTTCCCTGGTTACCCTGGCCAAACATGACCATTCTGTCCTCTGTATTGCTCACTCAACACTAACCACATCTTGTATGTATCCTCCTATAGACTGAACATTCTTGTCCTTAAGAAATTAGAATTTCCTACTCCCCTTAAATGATGTACACTTTTGGGGTGCCTGGGTGGCTCAGTAGGTTAAGCGTCTGCCTTCAACTCAGGTCATGATCTCAGAGTCAGCCCTGCATCGGGCTCCCTGTTCAGCAGGGAGTCTGCTTCTCCCTCTCCCTCTGCCCCTGCTCCTGCTTGCTCGCTCTCTAATAAATAAAATCTTTTTTTTAAGATTTTATTTATTTATTTGACAGAGACACAGCAAGAGGGAACACAAGCAGGGGGAGTGGGAGAGGGAGGAGCAGGCTTCCCACTGAGCAGGGAGCCTGACTGCGGGACCGATCCCAGGACACTGGGATCATGACCTGAGCTGAAGGCAGACATTTAACGACTGAGCCACCCAATAAAATCTTTTTAAAAAAATGATGTACTTTTATTATATGATGGGTTCCCTCACACACTGGATTCAGAATACCTTGTTACTGCCTACCAAAAAAAAAAAAAAAAACTGCTTCTGAAGGACAGAGAGGCACAAGGAAACTTTTGGAAGTGATAAACATGTCAATTACCTTGATTGTGGTGATGGTTACACAGGTGTATGCATGTATAAACTTAAATTGTATACATTAAATATGTGCAGATTTCTCAATTAAAGAACAGAGAAAGGAAGAACAAAGAAAACTGGAAAAAGAGAAGACAGAAGGAGGCAGAGAAATAAGGCAAGCAACCAACACAGGAAGTCACCTATGTACCCTGAACTACCATCTGTTGTCTCCCTCAGTGCTCATAACTTCGTGAGGTGAGAATTAAAATATGTTAAAGAAATTGAAAGGAAAGGGTTAGAAAGGTTAAGGAACCATCTCAAATTTACACAGCAAGTTTTATAAATATGGTTGGCAATGATTCCTTTTCCACTCAACAGCAGAGAGTTGATGACATAGGATAATTAGTGTATTTAGAAATGCTATCTGAATCATTATTAAGATCCTATTACAAAAGGTATTTAAAACAAGAGGGACACCTGGGTGGCTCAGTTGGTTAAGCGTCTGCCTTCGGTGCAGGTCATGATCCCAGGGTCCTGGGATCCAGCCCCACATAGGGCTCCTCGCTCAGCTAGGAGCCCGCTTCTCCCTCTGCCTGCCACTCTCTCTCTTTCTGACAATTAATAAATAAAGTCTTAACAACAACTAAAAAAAAAAAAGTACTCTCAGCAGCACCTCTTTCTGCCCACAGGTTTTGTCCCTGTGATTTCATAAAATCACCTTTAAAAAAAAGAGGAAACTCTTAAGTTACTTCAATAAGAAGTACACATGTCAACCTACTTTCAATGTGCTTTTTAAACACTTCCAGAAAATTAAAGCACAAGCTAAATCCTAAATTACTGATGTTAAAATATAATGAACTGGTTAATGTCCCTCAATTTTCTACAATTTACAATCTCTTCCCAAGCTCCATTAATAAGACCTTACAATACATTAGACATTTCTTTGAAGTATATTTGTATATGTAAAGATATTAATGCTGCTTCAGAAAAGAAGGCAATAATAAAATGTGGACTTAGAATATATTGCATACTCTAAAATTAGCATAGTTAATATTTACTGATCGTTGACTAAGGGCAGGCACTAACCTCATATAAACCCTTTAACAATCTACAGGTAGATTCCATTATGATCTCTATTTTATAGAAGAAACTGAGTCACAGAGATGCTAAACAAGCTGCCCAAGGTCACACAGCTATCAAGAAGTAAATCCAGGACTCAAATCCAAGCAATCTTAACTCCAAGTCCATATTCTTACTCACCAAATTACAATGGAAACAGACACATTTTAGAGAAAAATTAATAAATACACACTAAAATACAGAACTGGCTAAATCAAAAATAGATTGAAAAAATTTTCCAAGAGGAAGGACAGATGTGAATTATCCAGACACTACCGTCATTTATGGAATTTAAAATGAGATGATACTAGGTATGTATCTGCAAAATTGCCTAAGAACAAAAAAAAGAAAAACAAAGTCAAACAAGGTTAATGAAAAGTTACTAAAGAGAACTTTAGAAGAAAAGCACCCACTGTGGTTTTGTACTACAACTATGACAGACAGAAATACCTTACGTCAAATAATGACAAGATTAGAGGAACCTGAGTTAGGAATGTACAGAACAAAGAAAAAGGAGCATGGGGAGGACTACAGTGTCAAAAATGGAATTAGACAAGGAATGGTGTTTAGGAATACTTATGCTAATATTCATAATTAAAAAAAAAGGAAACATAAGGGTCTACGAACAAAGAGGAAATAAAATGTGGTCTTAGTCCTAAAATGTCATACCATGTCACAGCAAAAATAAATGAGCTAAACAGACATGTACATACCCACTTTGATGAAACTCAATTGATGAAACCACAACGATTAAGTGATAACAAGTGAAAAAAAAGTATGTTGCACAATCATACAATACTATTTGAAGTTTAAAAACACATAAAACAACACTATACACTGCCTGGGGATAATAAAACTGTAGAGAAATGCCTACAAATAATAAAATTCAGATCACCAGATTCAGATTAGTGGTTAACTGGAGAATTTGGGGGAAGGGAGTGGGTTTAACTGGATTAAATATTATGAAATACTTTTCAGACATACAGAAAGCATGTCTTTTTAACAGAAGGAAAAGGAAGAAAATGGTATTAGATTATAGCAACCCAAATTGCTTTATATTCCCAATCCAAAAAATTCTAAAAGGGCGATGATGATAATCTCTGAAGGAATGTTAAAGGAGGATGTATCCTTAAGTAGTCCCATTCAAGTACAAGAAAACTCAAACTCCCTCAACTTAGGTTGTTACTCTTTACTTATGTCCCCCCTGTAAGAAGAGGGCTTTTGGGGGGCAGTAAACTATGTGTAATTAAAACAGATAAACATTGGGATGCCTGGGTGGCTCAGATGGTTGAGCGTCTGCCTTCGGCTCAGGTCATGATCCCAGGGTCCTGGGGTTGAGCCCAGCATCGGGCTCCCTGCTCAGTGGGGAGCCTGCTTCTTCCTCTCCCTCTGCCTGCCACTCCCTCTGCTTGTGCTCTCTCTCTGACAAATAAATAAATAAAATCTTAAAAAAAAAAGATAAACATTGTCCCTAAATGTCATAACAGCTCCTTTCCTGATACAATTGTGTTCAGAGGTAAGAACTGCAAGCCCGTCACCCAACAGGAGGTGCAGTGCCCAGGCTAAGAACATGGACTCTGGAACCAAACTACCTGAGATGAGATCCAGCACACACGAAGGCAAGTCATGTTAGATCCCCTGTGCCTCAAATGCCTCATCTGCGAAGTTAAGAATGATTAAAAAAAAAATCTAGGGGCGCCTGGGTGGCTCAGTTGGTTAAGCAACTACCTTCGGCTCAGGTCATGATCCCAGGGTCCTGGGATCGAGTCCCGCATCGGGCTCCCTGCTCAGCGGGGAGTCTGCTTCTCCCTCTGACCCTCCCCCCTCTCATGCTCTCTCTCTCTCTCTCTCATTCTCTCTCAAATAAATAAATAAATAAAATCTTAAAAAAAAAAATCTATATCCCCATCTGTTAAAAGTAAGAAGAAAGGGGCACCTGGGTGGCTCAGTCGTTAAGCGTCTGCCTTCGGCTCAGGTCATGATCCCAGGGGCCTGGGACTGAGCCCCGAATCGGGCTCCGTGCTCCGCGGGAAGCCTGCTTCTCCCTCTCACTCCCCCTGCTTGTGTTCCCTCTCTTGCTATGTCTCTGTCAAATAAATAATAAAATCTTAAAAAAAAAATAAAAAATAGAAGTGAGAAGAAAGTAGGAACAGCGCCTGACCAGAGAAGTACTGTAAGGGTGTTGGCTCTTAGCCTTATTCCAAAGACCAATTGTTTTGAAGAAGAAAAACAAGGCTTTGTACCAGAAAAGTGTAATTGTGGTTACTTTCTAAGTCAAGTAGGGGATAGAAAAGCTGACCATGACAATACAGAAAAATGGACAGCTTTTCACCTCTTGGGCAATGTTCAGGATAGCAAAATAAGCTTTTTATTTTTCTAATATTCTTTGGTATTATAATATCTCCAATGTGTACATATTTGTAGAAATACACACCTGGACCAACTTCAAGATAAAATTTTCTATTCCTGGCTCCGTGTCACCCTGTCAGCCCAATTCATCTTGGAAAACCAGGCCATCCCCTCCACTGCGGAAGTCTCCCCCTCTTCCTCCCCTGTGTAAGGATTATACCATACTGCAATACATCTGCCCTTACACCTTCTTTGTATAACGTCCATACCATATAATGTCCATACAACTCCTTCCTTTCATGAACCATGAAGAGCTCTCTGAGAACAGAGACTATCAATCATTTTCAAATTCCCAGTGTCTTGCAAGATAGGCATTAAATATATGAATGAATAAAGCAGTCTCCCTATATATCTTATAACAAATACAAGAAAGGCAAGTAGAAACCTGTAATTGGAGGTGGTTTATCCAAAAGGTTATTTAGGTATCTTCGGTTCTATTTCAGAATTAGCAGATCAGTTGAACCCACTGAATCATCCACCAATTCTTTATCCCTCAGAGTGGGAAACAGTAGAAGTATGTAAGTAAAGATATTCCAGTAAAGACAGAAGCTAAACTTTATTTTTTTAAAGATTTTATTTATTTATTTATTTGATAGAGAGAGAGAGAGGGCGCACAAGCAGGGGGAACGGCAGAGGGTGAGGGAGCAGCAGTCCCCCCCCCCAACCAGCAGGGAGCCATATGCAGATCTTGATCCCAGGACCCTGGAATTATGACCTGTGCAGAAGGCAGACGCTTAACTGACTGAGCCGCCCAGTTGCCCCAGAAGCTAAACTCTTAAATAAAAAGAATTTAGTCATTTAAAATGTCAGGAAAACAGAAGTAGTCTAAAAACTTTCTTATGAAACTAAAAATAGCATGTAGAAGAAATCACAAGATTTAATGTTTATAATGTCTCCTTTTTCAGGAGAGAAACAATAATCACAAGCCAGATGATATACCCTATTAAGGTGGATGAAATCAAAACTAAATCACATACTAAATCAATTTCACACAATGCTTCTATAGTGAGGTTCTATAAAGACCTTATCAGTCAGCAAAAATTAAGCTAATTTTTTGGAACTTAACAGTTCTTGGCAATTTTTTGAAAACGGCCAGGGCTCCAGGATCAAGTCCTGATTAGTGTCAGATCAGTTAACAGGCCTGTCTTGGGTTACTACAGAAGAGGTGTCCCTCCTAAGGTACAGGCCTCACTTGGATCCCACCCTCTTCCATCTTCTCAGAACTTTGCAAAATTAAGCGAACATTTTACTAATCTATATTCAACCTCTCCCTTTCAACAAACACCTTCCCACCAGCATTTAAACTTAACTGATAAAAATCAAGACTCCTATAAAGTTTCCTATTCTTGCTATCTCCATTTTCTTCACCTTCTACTTGCTTCTGCTTCCCACCCCATCAACAACATCTGCAAAAGAACACCCATCACCTCAGAGTAGCTAAATCCATAGGACATTACTCAATTTCCCTCTCACAGGAGCTCCCCCACTGGCTGCAGGGACACCACTCCAGCTGGGGCTCCCCCTTGAGCAAGGTTCCCTGGCCACTCCTCCCATCTCCTTGGCCAAGCTCAGCCCCCTCTACCCAGCTTCATCCCAGGCCTCCACCTGTTCTCATTCTAGTCTCTCCACAGGCGATCTCACCCAAGCCCAAGAGTCTGTATCACCTCTATACCGACGGCTCCAAGATGGCAAACTAGTGATCACTGGACATCTTCTCCCAACTATTAATCACCATTTCTGGTAATTTTACCTCCAAATTTCCTTTTTCTCAGTATCTCTGCTTGTGATATAAGGCTCCTAAGAGGATCAAATGGGCTAACATGAGAGTATTTTGAAAAGGTGGGGGGGAGGGGTGCGACTTAAATCTGAGTATTAGTATTCATTAAATTTAAATCTCCTTGAAAACCGGGACTTTGTCAAATTCACCTTTTTATTTATTCCACATGGTACACCTGGCAGTGCTTTGCATGCAGATGGCATTCAGTAAATGTATTGCAATGAATTATTTGTATTGGCTTAATACACATTCAACTGAAATATTCATGTACTTAACAGCTTGTATTTCTTCAAACCACATAATCATTTTGTCTCCTAAGAGGTGAGAATTTTAAGTCTAACTACCCTGGATACCTTTGATAATTATGATGCTACTTATCTCAAGTTAGGAAAACCTGTCACCTTTTTGGCCTGGCTTTCCTGAAAACATCCAAATCCTATCAAGTCCAAAGCTTACATAAAGATTTTTGGTTCCCAAATGTTCACGTTGAGAGGGGAAAATTTAAGTGTTACAGAAGTTAGGCTGTAAGGTGGAATGACTGCTTCAAAAAGTTCCCTATCTCATTTTTCTGTCTTGTAACGTGAGCTAGAGTGATATTCTGGGTAGGATCAGACACCGTGGAATGAAAAGAATGAATTATTGTTCAAAAGTTCTCAAACTCTTGCATTAAGGTACATTTAATTAGACTCAGAATGCAAGATTGTAAAACCTCACCAGATCAATTCAAAAAAACTCCCCAATTTCCATCTAAATCACAATCTTCATTATACTCTTCATTCACACACTTTTCCTTCACTGCACTTCTCATAATTTGTAATTATATATTTATCTGTATGATTTCCTTCGTATCTGTTTCCTCCATGAGGGCAAGGATCACATCAATTCTGCTCAATGCTATATTCCCAGCACCTTACACGGTTCCTAAAATATAACATGAGTTAAAAGGCTCTGGCTGAGCAATTAACTGAATGAGGAATGGCAATAAGTCATTTAAGCAGAACCAGAGAGCAGGGAAGCACATAAGCAATGAGAAAGATCCTGAGGCTTTAAGATCTGACACCCACCCCCAACCAGACACAGTATGATTTTCCGCTCATAATTTATCCATCCTTCATTTCTTTCAACCCTTTTTCCTTCCCTCTTTCCTTCAAGAAGGACATTTAAGACTCAAAGAATATTTCAGCTTTAAATCCTGTCCAAATTTAACAAATCCTGTAACGGAGACCCAAAGACACCAGGTGACTTGTCACCTTGACCCTTCTTGTAAAAGATAGCTTGAAAAGTCTCAAGAACATGCCACAGTGACTACAGAAGTCTTAGTCATCCCTAAGGGTAAGAACTGCAGAAGAAGATGCCAGAAAACCAAAGAATAAAGTCTGTGCAAATGACTACCATCTCTCAACACCTCTTCCCTTCAATAACCTTATACACTTTTGGAGCAACTCAGCAATAACCTTCAGCTCCCAGGACTAATCTGGGGAAACAAAAAAGGCTGTGATAATCCTGAATGAAGATCATCAAACTACAGCTCTCCTGACCCACCCCACCCCCCAGAAAAATTCACAGTGGCAACTATTCAGCCAACCACCAAGGAGAGGCAGCATAATATAGTGGTCAGATGCAAGAACTCTGGGTTTTTAGACAGGCCTGTCTGAATCCCAGCTTCTCTTACTGGCTGTGGTCTGGGGCAAGTTAATGTGTCCAAACTGCAGTTTCTCCCGCTGTAAAATGGGAATAAGCATCACCCTAGAGGGCTGTTAAATGTGTGATGGTACCATGCATACAGCACTCAGTACGGTGCCTGGCATGTAATAAAGCCTCAATAAATGTCAACTATTTGTCACTGTATTCAGCTGTGATCGCTTTCTTAAGGCCTATTCTTCCTCTAGCCTCCATATAATTTTAAAGATGTTGTTCTACCCTTTCTGTTTTTGAGGGGTCATATATACATTAGCTTAGAGCACCTTTTCTAAATCCAGACTGGATAAACCAGTTAAAGGTCTGTGTCTCAGGATGCTCACCTAGGAAGCGGGCGTGATAATCCCTCCCCCGCAGGACTGCTGATAGTGAGCACTACCTCAGCGTTACACATTCTATTACTGATGTATGAAAACGCACTTACGGGTAAGTAAACCTGCAACACTCAACCCCAACCATCGGTCAATCCTAGCCCCACCAGCACGGATCGTGGCCCCAACAAATAAATAGCAAGGTCGACCCTGCTCACCCACCCAATTTCTCCCCACAGCCGGCAGCAACAGACACCCCCGCCGGTCCCTCCAGCAGGGGTTCCCGGAACCGCAGGGCTCAGTTTCCTCGCAGGGACCGCGTCAAGGCCCACCCAAAGAAAGATGCCAGCCCCCCACCCCGTCCGCCCCCACAAGCGCCGGGAGGGACCCGGGGCACCCTTCCTCCCCCGGAATGCGCGGCCGCCCGGCTCACGTGGGCCCTTCGGCCCAGGCCCCACGTCACCCGCTTCCCCGACCCCACGGCAGCGCCTCCCACCCTGCCCGGGTGTTTCCCCTCCGGCAGCGGGCCGCCACGCGACCCCCGGCGCGCACATGCCCGGGGCCTGGCTCCGCGGCCACATCCGGCCCCCAAGCCGGGACGGCCCTCGGGCCCAGCCCCGCCGCACGCCGACGCCGCGCCGCCGACCGACCCCCGCCGCTCCCACAACGGGCACCGCACTCACCGCGACGCCGGAGCCCGGGTTCCTCCCGCCTCGGGCCCACGCAGGCCTGGCTGCGCCCCCAGAGCATTCACGCCCCGTGCCGCCTCCTGGGGACCCTGGCGCAGCCGCCGCGGCCGCGCTGCAACAAGGCCACCGTCTGCTGTCCCTGCCGCTGCCTCCTCGTCCCAACCCCGGCCGCGGAGACACCCGCAGCGACGCAGCCCGGCGCCGGCAGACCAGCGTCTGTTGAGCCGAACCGCCCGGGACGCGCTCCCCCGGCCGGCGCTCGTTGCATATGCAGAGAGGCCGCCGCCCATTGGCCCGCGGGCGGTGGCGCGTGCGGGGCTGGGCCTATCGAATTCCGGCCGGGGAGCGCGGCGCGGTCGGCCAGGGGCGGGACGGGGTTACTACGGGTCATTCGCGGAGCCGCGGCGGACGGGACCCAGCCGCCACCGGCGCGGGGTGGGGACCTGGCCGGAGGGAGGGATCGGACCGCGGCGGCTGGGGGAGGGGAGGCGGACTCGGCGGCCGCGACGTGGGCGGAGGGCTGGAGGGTCGTTGGGGGGGGGAGAGACCGCCCCTGCCGCCTACCCAAAAAATAACTAGAAACGCAGTTACTGCTGTAGTGTTTAAATCTTAACATAGATCATGAAATAATACGCATATTATTTTCGTCCTTAAGTGGATCATTTATCCTGTCCTTGCACACATTGTTGTCAAATTCTGTAAAATAAAATGATTTTCGGAAATACCCGAATCGAGAGGAGCTCAAAGATTCAGAGCAAATCCCTCTAATTATTTCTCTTGCTTTGGCTTCACTTAACCCAGCAAATAACCCATCTTCTTTAAATACACGCACTATTCATACAAGATTGATATTTGTTTTCAAAGGCTAAAGTTTACCCCAAACTACTGTTTTTAGACATTCTTCTTCTGAATCTAGAAGTGTTTCTGTATTTGAAAGAGTTTATCTCATTTTAAACACTACAAAAGGAAAAAAGACATGAGTGCAAGGTACACTGCCTCCCCACAAGCAATCAAATGCAAACCATAACACAAACGACTCAAACAACTGCAGTGCTCTATAAGAAAGACGACTTTCATTACCCTAGTGGTAGGAGGGTTGGGCTTTTTTTTTTTTTTTTTAACCCAACGAAATATTCAGTCGGTCTCTGAACAAAGTTACAACATTAAGTCAGATTTGATACCCCAGGAAATGAAACTAATTTGGAGAGTTTGGGGTTTTCTTCTTTTTTCTCTTTTTTTTAAGCAGTGAAGGAGCTAGAAATAGCTACTTGAATAGTAAATCTCCCTGCCATGCAAAAGTTTTCTTTAAGTAGGTGAAAGGTGACGGTTCTGAGCCAGCCTCAGGCTAAAAGCAAGGGCGCCCTTCCCAAGAGAATTTCTAAAATCAGTGAAGGCGTCTGAACTTGAACTAGGTGGAGTGATGATGCACAGAGCAAAGAAAGCTCACTCACCTTGGGCCCCAGGCCAATTTAACTACCTAAAGGAATGGATACCTGACTCAGGCAACCTGTTTTTCCACTAGAAAATGTGTTCAGTTGCTGCTAATCTATAGACATGCTATCAAAGGATAGACCCTGAAGACTAATGGAATGCAGAATTATCTAAAAAGATCACCATTTTTCTGCATGCAGAGGGAAGTACAGTAGAAGGGGTAGTTCCAAAACGAGGAAAAGCCTCTAGGAAAATAAGTAATTTCCAAGTGAGGAAAGCAAATATAAATATATATGTATATATATATTTTAGGAAAACCAATATTAAACCTTTTTTCCCATCAATAAGCACAAAGCCGACTAATAGAATTCCAGCAACATCTTAACATCTTATCTCTTTCTATATCATAAAATATGTGTGTATATACATACATATATATGACATTTTTAAAAGAAAATATTCCTTGGAATTAAAATTCTAAATTCTCATCTTGTTAGCTTAGGCTAAACAGAAATATAATTTCTCTAGTCTCTAAAGTTTTGCTTTTTAAATAAAATAATACATGCACAGTTGCTTTTCTTTTAGAAAAGTTTTCAGTATGTTTTTATTTTTATTTAGAGCGTTTGAGAGTTATGGAATTTGGCTTCACTTTCCCTCTTTTTAGAAAAACTCAATTCAGAAACTATGACGGCCAACTCAAAAACACCCAACAGTACCTTTTAAAGTTTTGTTATTTTACCAAATTACAGGGGAATTCAGGGAGATGTCTTTGCAATTCTCAAGAACACTTAATGATCTGTTTTATGTGAAGGGTCGCAGAAATAGTCTGTGACCACGTGGCAAACTACTGCTAACATTTTCCATAATCATTATAATGTAAAACCAGGGCCAGCCAATGTTCAAAAGTTTTACAGAAACCTTTTTGTTCTTTCATTTCTGGGAATTGAGAAGGAGTGGGGGAGCTGAGGTAGCAGAAGATACTTACTCTATGCTTGAGTCAAAATGGTTCTGACTTCAAAGAGCAAAACACTCAACAGAAAACTATGACATTTATTTGCCTCACATAAAGATAACTCAAGAGGCAGGACAAGTCCAAGATGGATCCAGAGACTCTGCCATGTGACTGAGGATCTGAGCTTTGACCATCTTTCACTCTGTCTCAGTATATCGGCTTCATCCTTAAGCCATCTTAGTCACAGATGGCAGCTGCGGTTTCAGGTGTCACATAAAGACACAACAGCATCTGGCCAGAAACTAGGGGCATGTTTCCTAATGCCACTTCTTCTTAAGGAGGAAATCCTTTCTCAGATGACGGGCTACAGACTGATCCTGAAGTCCTATCGGTCGGAATTGGGTCACATGTTCACACCTTAGCTGCAAGGGACGCTGGGAAAGTGTTGGCAGTTTTGGCCTGCCTCTCTAATGGAAACCAGGCACCATCAACACGGAAGCAGTCACGGGAAGGAATAAATGTGAGAAAGAAAGCCTAATCAGTAGTGTCTGCTACAGCTATCACCTAAAAGTACCCATCTCTGACTAAAAGTGCTCAAACAATAAAACCATCTGTTATCTCTCTTAAAATGCCCAGAGAAAGGCAATTCCAGGGTTGCTTCGAAGGCTCACTGGCGTTATCGCAAGAAACTAGCTCCTTCTGTCTCTTCGCCCAGCCATGCTCCGTGTTTATGTTCCCTCCCTTCATGGTTACAAAATGGCTGCCACCGTTCCGAGCATTATGTTTACACAATACTTCCAAAGCCAGAAGGGAACGGCAGCTTCTCCTATGTGTCAGTATGTGTTTCTTGTGGAGCTCCATCTTTCCAAGATGCACTCAGCCCACTTCCCGTAAACCAATCACTAACAAATGAAATTGCCCTGATAAACTTAGCTCACTCATACATCATCTACTAGGGCTGGAAGAGGATCGTCTAGCAACTGGACACATTGTTTGTCCTTCGGTTCAAACTATATGAAGGGCATTTTGAAGGACAGGGCCCCACTCCAAAAGACGATCATCCTCAAGCTGGCTCTTAAGCACCGCCTTTAAGACACGTTTAAGAGTTTCATCAGGCAGGGGGTACCTGGCTGGCTCAGTGGGTAGAGCATGCAACTCTTGATCTCAGGGTCATGAGTTAAAGACCCACATTTACTGTAAAGTTTACTTAAAAAAAAAAAGTTTGATCAGGCAGTACTTACCGAGAATGAAGTATTATGACAGGACCCATGGATCCTATAGTCACAGGCCCATCATTGCCACTCTGCCATAAAATGAGTCCCTTGATGGCAGAACAATGTTATGCAAGATTCCACGATGGCAAATGAGACACTCTCTGAGCCTTCAGACTGTGGTACTGCCAAGACTCAGTGGGCAAGATTGGCACATCCATACCCAGTATGGATGTATTAGCCCCAGTAAAGACAAATAACTGCCTTACGCACTGATAGGGAGAAAGGCCCGGGGTGGAGATTCATGGGGGCCATCAGCATATACTGAACATATGAATGATATGATATGTGCAGAGCACCAACAGCATCTGCTACAGGTGGGCAATCAATTGTCTGCCATTTATCCTTTTGTTAAAAAAAAAAATGTATTTCAAGGAATTTTTCAGTTACTGAATTTTAAGGAAATAATCATGAAAATGCTAAAAGGTCCTGTGTGTCCAAATCCTGTGGTCCTGTCTTTCTAGGAAGCACTTCTTTGCAACACAGACATCAGATGTGGGAGGAATGTGCATGGCAATCATGGGGTGAGGTATCACAGTGGGATACCCTCATACCTACTCTAGACTGTAAAGATCTCTAGGGATTGAGATTTTTAATGTCTGTGTCCTCAATGACACTGGACTGCATCAACACTACCAGTACATTCTTTCTTCAATGTAAGCTAATTTAATTTTATTTCACTTTAGTGATTAAGAACCTACTACTTTCCTTGTGATAACCCTTTATATTCATGAGATACTTTATTTTTTTTTAAGATTTTTATTTATTTTTTGAGAGAGAGAGAGAATGGTAGAGAGCGTGAGAGGGAGGAAGGTCAGAGGGAGAAGCAGACTCCCCGCTGAGCAGGGAGCCCGATGCGGGACTCGATCCCGGGACTCCAGGATCATGACCTGAGCCGAAGGCAGTCATTTAACCAACTGAGCCACCCAGGCGCCCTCATGAGATACTTTAAAGCCCTCTTTTACTTTTTCTTTTCCAGGCCAAACAATCTTTTTTTTTTTTTTCAAATGCCCTATCTTCTATCCGTTTTACCATTTTTATTGTTCTTCTCCATTCTTCATCATTTGGGGGACAAAACATAATACCTAAACTTTAATGGGGGCCTGACAATTGTAAAATACACTGAAAGAATCTATTCCCAGCCCTTACTCACCAGAATTCCATTAAAATAGGCTAAAATTAATTAGCTTTTTAAAGGAACAACACACACTTTCTCATTCCTAGCTCATTTTGATTAATGGTAATTTCCGGTTAAGGCAGTGAACATTTATTAGCTACACATTTGTATATGTCTAAAAGTCTCTTCAAATACATTGTTGGGCTTGTTTGACTGCACTCTATGTGGATGTCTCTGAATAGATAGTCTTCTATATTATCTTTATTAAACTTTTTCTGTAATTTGTCAATTCTCTTGAATCTCCTTTCCGTTTTATAGATGTAAAGAACTCTGAATTCAGGCAGTTATAGTAAACTTTCCAGAACAGTTGGTTTTCTATTATTTTTTAAAGATATTTTGGAATAGAGACTTGATGTATTCGATTAAAAAGAGATAACTGAGAAATAGCAGTTAGAATTAAGTTTGGCTACATGTAACTGAGAATGCAAAATAATAGTGGCTGAAGCATACAAGGACTTTAATTCCACATAAAAGGAGAATGGCAACTCCATGAAATCATCAGGGACCCAAGCTATTTCTCTCTTTCTGCTGTTCCTCAGGTGTGGCTTTTTCACATGTGACTTCCATGCTCAAGGTCATAAAATACAAAATAGCTGCTGGAGCTCCAGCCATCACATCTACCTTCCAAGCATCAGGAAGGAAGAAAAGAAGAATGTAAAAGGCACACAACTCCCAGTAATTCTCTTTAGGCAATTAAAAGAATTGTGAAATTGTTTTTCCCACACATCTCACCTTACATCCCATTGACCAGAAAGACTGGAATATGAAATTTCCTAGAAGCACACATTACCATCTATATGAAATCATGATTCTTTGATTTGGGAAGGGAAGGGACGAACAGTTATTGGGTAAGCAACTTACAGTCAGCCCCCTTGATAGGGGTAGGGCAACTGATGGAAAGCACAATATGCTGAGCACTGAAATACACACCTTTAACCTGATGTTGCTCAAGTTCTTCCTAGGACCAACAGAAGTGCTCCTGTTTGTTTCCACCTTTGATTTAGAAGTTTGTGACAATCAAGAGCAATGGTTCTGGATGTGAGGGTGATCTGGCTGTGACATCTCTCACCCCATTGATCGCCAGCATTGATTCGGCTGATCTGGCTGGCTAGGCGGGTGTCCCCTTCCTCCCTCACTGCTCCATGTGCATCCCTCCTGAAGCTGTGCGCTTGGTCAAAGAGGACGACCTTAAAAAAAAAAAAAAAAGAGCAATGGTTCTATATTTTTCTGATAAAGAGCTTTCATATAATTGTGAAATAAATAAATAATCCCTGAGCCTTCTCTTCTTGGGAACCACCTGTCTTAATTTTTTTTTGCAATTCCTTACTGAACTTACTTCTCGTTCCTTTCATCCTTTTGGTTTCTCTTCTCTGGCCCTGCTATAGTTTCTTTATATCATCATAAAATATTTGGAAGCAAGGCTGAGATGCAATGCTCTAATTAATTGAACATTAGTTCAACAGATATTTATGTGTCACCAGATGACAGGTACTGTGCCAGATGCTGCAAAGATAGCACTTATCAAGACAGAAAACATCCTGACCCTTAAGGAGCTTATATTCTAAGATAGGATCATTACCATAAATAAATAAAAATAGTAAACAAAATAATTAAAGAGTCAAAGGTGCTTTTCAGACCTTTTTGGGATAACTGGAAGAAAGAAGGAACAGACACTTTTGGATGGAGAGGCCAGGGAAGACAACTCTTGGGAGGTGACACTTAAGCCCTAATGAGGAAACAGCTGATATTTTGGGCAGGAAAACCGTCTTCCCACTCCAGAGCACTTCTACCAGAGACTAGGAATGCATTCTTCTATCCCGTGGACTTGACCTGGGCTTTTTAGAAATCCTGTCAAGTTTGCAGAATCAATAAATATAACAAGGAACACAGTCCTATCATCTAAAGGTTCATTAGGTCTTGCTTTGTCATTTAAGGCATTTAACTTAAATCTCAAGTGCTCTGTGAAGCTCCCAAGCGAAATTACTTGTCCCATTTTCTGTGTTTTGTTTGTGCCATTGGTTTATCCGTTAGGCCTCTTTAGGTTCCAAAGAATAGGAAATGGAAATTAAACTTGCTTAAGCAAATGGAATTTATTGGCTTACAAAATTAAAGGGAGTTTATCTGCCCTCAGGGACAGCTTGATAAGGAGCTATAAAGAAATCAGAAAGAGCAACTTTGACTCTCTCCATTCTACAGGTCAGCTTCCTTGGCGTTGGCGTAGGTGTTTGAGGACCCTGGGGCAGCAAGACGGCTAGAGGCCCTTGCAGGCTCCTGGCTCACTGGAAATTCTATCTCTTCTCAAAAATCTCATCGCCTCTTAAGATACTACATGTCCCTCCCTGCCCAATCTGTGTGCCCAGAACACTCGGCTCTGGCCTAACCTGCCTGACTTGCTCCACCCTGAGATCCTCAAGTGGAGTTCCGGAGTCCACACCTCAAAAGCACTGAGGCAGTGTGATGGGGAGACAGATGGAGATTCTCCACAGGGAAATCAGAGTGCAGTTACTAGTAAAAATGAAAGGAAACCACGAACACCACCAGGAGCTTAGTGCCTCTTGGGCCACAGTATGGTCAGTTGTGTCTTCCTCTTTCTCTGACTCCGTGATGAGCTGTTTCAGAAGAAGCACATCTTCAGCTTTTCATCCCAAAAATATACACAATGGGCTGGTAGACATACCTGCACTACGTTAGCTCAGTAAATATTTGTTGAATTCAACTATTGAATACCGTACACATGCAGGTAAGTTTGGAGGGCTCCATACACCAATGCTAGTTTTTATAGTACCTTTAAATTTCTCACAAGACATCAAACTGTTTCTTAGCAGTTAGACAGAAAGGCTGTCTTCACACTACATTTACTTCCATTATTTCGTCTGCGACAGCTTGAGTCTATCTTAATATTCATTCCTTCCATAATGAATTCATACCTACACATTTTTCTCCATTTCAATCCACATCTGATTGACCATTTCATAAGACTTTTTTAATCCCTTCCAGCCTGCTCAAAGGGTGCTGTGTGCAAAGGCAGCATCACCTGGGAGATCGTAAGAAAAGCAGAATCTCAAGCCCCAGCCCAGACCTACTAGAACCAGATCTGTATTTCAACAAAATTTTTTAGGAGATTCATAGACACATTAAAAAATGAGAGTCACTGGTCTCCTACTCTAACTAGTGCCTTCCAATTAGAGATCTAATGGAAGCCACATATGCGATTTTATATTTTCTGGTAACCACACTTAAAAAGTACCAAGAAAACAGCCAAATTAATTTTAGTAACATATTTTATATAACTCAATATATCCCACAATATCATCATTTAACTTATAATCAATATAAAAATTATTAATGAAATACTTTTAGGGGGTGGCTTTTTTAAATCGGGTGTTCATTTTATAGAGTCTACCTCAATTTGGATTAGCCACCTTTCAAGTGCTCAACAGCCACCTACGGTTGGTTAGTGGCTACTGTATTGATCAGCAGAGCCCTGGACAGTAAGATGCATGAAAACAATACACCATGTCTGTTTCACTCTCCACTGTATCCCAGGGCCTGGCCTGGGCCTGACAGGTAGGAGATACCCAATGTTTGTTGAATTAATAAATTGACAGGAGAAATATTTAAAATATTTAACAGCACGGCAAAAGCACTGACCGAACAGTATAGGTCTGTGGACCAATCAAAAATGAGAAAGATTGTCAGCAATCAGTACTGCTACATTGGTGGGAACTGATATACTATCAGCCAAGATTGCAGTGACCTGGTCCAAACCCTTCAAATCTCAAATGAGAACAGAGTCCAAACAGGTTAAGCGATTTCTGCATAGTCACACATTCTTTATGGCAAAAACTAGGATTAGACAATCAGGTCTCAACTTCCAACCCAGAAAGTCTTCTGTGATATTTATTCATTTGTAAGCACCTACTGTGTGCAAAAGCACCATGTTGGGCCCAGTAGGAGAAGAAACATAAAAAGAATGCTATTCATGTGCTTCCAAGAACACTCAGCCAATTAAGATCATTTTCATTTTCAGGGGGCTAGAAACTTCAAGTCAAGCTAATTTAAATCTAAAAAGGCATTTATTCAGTTCTGTAATTGAAACCCTGGAGGTAGAGTTTCCTTCTGGAAACTCTTAGTGTTTCTATTTTCCTCCTTCTTATCTTGACTTGAAAACCTTTATTATTTGTATTTGTCTTACTACTGGGGTCATGACCTGAGCCAAAGGCCAACACTTAACCGACTGAGCCACCCAGGTGTCCCTTACTTATTTATTTGAGAGAGAGAGAGAGAGAGTAGAGGGAGGGGCAGAGGGAGAAGGAGAGAGAGAGAATCTCAAGCAGACTCCCCACCAAGCGTGGAGCCTGACGCGGGGCTTGATCTCACGACTCTGAAATCATGACCCAAGCCAAAATCAAGAGTTGGACGCCTAACCGACTGAGCCACCCAGGTGTCCCTCTTTCATTCTCTTAAAGGTGGAAACACCAGGCAGACAGAATTGAGAGCAACGGTCAAAATCAAAACAGAAAAAACTAATGATGTAATGTATGGTGATTAACAATAATAAAAAAATTAAAAAGAAAAAAATCAAAACAGAGAAGTCATTTTAGTGTTTCTATTTTCCTCCTTCATAACTTGACTTGAAAACCTTTTTTTTAAGATTTTATTTATTTATTTGAAAGAGAGAGAATGAGAGAGAGAGAGAGAGCACACGAGAGGGGGGAGGGTCAGAGGGAGAAGCAGACTCCCCACTGAGCAGGGAGCCCGATGTGGGACTTGATCCCAGGGCTCCAGGATCATGACCCGAGCCGAAGGCAGTTGCCCAACCAACTGAGCCACCCAGGCGCCCCTGACTTGAAAACCTTTATTATTTGTATTTGTCTTACTATAATAGAGAGTTTTAGTCCAGAAATTTTTCATGAACTAAGACCATGCCATACATCTGGCTTAAAAGAAAAAAAAAAAAAAACTACAGGTAAAGATCGTTTATTTGCATCTTGCTAGTTTATATTCCTGTTTATACCAGATCTCTAATGATCTTGTATACTTTTCTAGGCTCCATAAACAAACATGAAAACATTTTATATGTTTTATATTTTATGTTTTATATACTTTCTATGTAATTTCTAAACCACAAAACTCTAGTATTGATTATAACATCACACCTTGCTTAAAAGCTTATTTCTTAATGTAATATAATTTGTGAAAATATCAAAAGCTAACTAGAAGCGGGCACCTGGGTGGCTCAGTTGGTTAAGCGACTGCCTTCGGCTCAGGTCATGATCCTGGAGTCCCGGGATCGAGTCCCACATCGGGCTCCCTGCTCAGCGGGGAGTCTGCTTCTCCCTCTGACCCTCCCCCCTCTCATGCTCTCTCTATCTCATTCTCTCTCTCAAATAAAGAAATAAAATCTTTAAAAAAAAAGTTAACTAGAAGTATAGTGAGAGTACCTAACTTATTTAGGAAAACCTACCTGTGACTCTAATACCTTGTTACTTAAACTATGGTTTTATGGACTGGCAACATCAACTTCATCTGGGAGTTTAGTAGAGATGCAGACTCTCCCGTCACCTCCCAGATCTACTGAATCAGAATCCGCATTTTAACAAGATCCCTAGGTTATTCCTGTGAGTTTGAGAAGCACTGATTCACCATTGGTGTCAGCTCATCCACCACCAATTGTAGATGTGCTTGTCACTGAGCCGAGAGCCCGGCACCAAAAGAAGAAAACCAATGGCCCAGAGAACAAACAGATAGAGCATCTCCTGATTTCTAGTGCCTTGGCCCACCAAACAGGGACATAACAGAGCTGTCCACAGATGGAGGAAAGCGGGCATAAAGGTAATGGAAGGAAAGACCTGAAGTTTATCATGGTTGTTTGCTACTCATCCAAAAAGCAGAAGCTCCCAACCCCCCTGAGCTGCACTAAGAAAAAAAAAAATGTGTGTGTGTAAATATTTTAAAGAACCATGTTTCTCCAAAAGTGACCCACAGCTTTCTTAAAGACAGACTTCCTGATTCCCATGCCGACACGGGCCTGAGTGATGCAAGCAAATACCCAGAATGTCGGAACATGCTTCCCAACCTCATTTTATACCAGTGTTATTAATTCAAGAAACTCAAAGTGATCTACTGCACCTGTGTTTTAACTACAGAAATTACAAATTGGCATTTACCCACTTTTTAATCAGCTACTGCTAGCAAGGGCAGAAAGAAGTAAACCACCACATGGACAATTAGTGAAAATGTGCTGCTTTTGTTGTTTTGATGAGCTATCCTGGTATAGCCCTTCTTTTTTTTTTTTTTTAAGTAATCTCTGTGCCCAATGCCGGGCTTGAACTCGTGACTGCAAGATCAAGAGTCATATGCTCTACTGACTGAGCCAGCCAGGCACTCCAACCAATGTAGCTCGTATTGCCACTTTCAAAGCAGCTCTGAAAAAGAATAGTTTCCCTCAATAGTTTAGGATATGTTTACTAAAGGTAATGATGGGACATACTCTCACAGGGGATAAAGACCTTGATACATAAAATGTCAAAGCTCTCTTTTAATCCACACAATCGCAGTAAAATTCTAGCTAGATCATTTATAAAAGATTACCTCTAGCATGAACATTTGTCATATTGTCTTCCCAGCAGCCCTTCCTTTCTATTAAAGCAGAAGGGTCCCGCCCCACTCTGTGTTTCTGGCCGCAGGGCTTGTCCCCAAGCCTTCCCCACACTGGCCGTAGCCGAGACTACAAAACCCAACCTGCCAATCAGAACAACGTGTCCCGGGCGCCTGGGTGGCTCAGATGGTTAAGCGTCTGCCTTCGGCTCAGGTCATGATTCCAGGGTCCTGGGATCGAGTCCCGAATCGGGCTCCCTGCTCCTCGGGAGCCTGCTTGTCCCTCTGCTTCTCTCTTTCCCTCTCTGCTTCTCATGAATAAATAAATAAAATCTTAAAAACAAACAAACAAAAACAACGTGTCCCTCAAGCCATAGGTATTGGCTCAAGGCAATCAGGTGATGCAGGGAGAACCAATCAGAGTCCATCCCTAGCACTTTTTCCATCTTTATCCCCAGAAAGGCTGAATTGGGATGGGTTGAGTCTAGAGTTTACCAAGTGCAAGTCAAGTTTCTCTCAGAAGCCCTGAGACTAACACAGCTTAGGGAAGAGATGGGAGTCAGAAACCCCAAATCTGGTGGTTCTTGAGGTCAGCTCCTGCCCACCACTATTTTGACTGATAAAATGAGTCAGTGTGTGTGTGTGTGTGTGTGTGTGTGTGTGTGTGTGTGTGTGTGTGTGTTTGCTTAAGCTAGTTTTGGATCATTCACAACCCAAACGTCCTAGTATATAAACAAGAAAATGAAAGGAGGACTTCAAAATGAAATTCATTGAAGCTTAAGAAGGTAGCTTGTTACTTTTGTGACACTGAGGTTATATCTTTAGTCAACAGAATCATTTAGCCTTTACCAGGAGTCTGCATACCTTCTATCTCCCCATCTCTGTAAAGCAGGAATCTCACTTCCAGTGCTTCCTTTTCTCCCTGCACTAGGTTAGGCGAGCTCAGGTTTCTGAGTCAACACAGCAAAAAAGAAGTGGAAAGCAGTGTTTCCTTTTAAACAGATCTGCCTGAATTGCTCTCTCCTCCTTTATCCTGATTAACTGGATGAATGGTGTGAAATTTCCATTGTCTACTCTCTAAATCAAAATGTTAAGATGGAAAAATCACATTCATGTATTGAATCAGTGTTTTACGTACATATTATTTTAATTATTAAAATAAATACCCCGATGACACTAACACAACCATCCTCCCAGCCACCAGGATTTGAGCAGCAGGCATGGAAAAACCGGGAAGTCAGTGAGGTGTGCTTGTGATGTGGCCCCACTGGGTGCTTTGTCCCACACGTACGTACTTTTGATACCCTGGCAGCCCAACCCTCCCTATTCAGGCTTGTGCACAAAGATTTCCTGCCCCTCCTCGCCCTTTGAAACTTGCTTATCCTGTATCTCATTACCTGGGGGCATATTCTCTGTTTGTGTCATAACTTAATCCTTTAATCTTATGACCCTGACAGGGAAGTTTCTAAAATACATTGCTGTTTGGCAAGATACGTAATGAAAATGCAAAGAAAAGAACTGGGAATGTATACAACATAATGAGGGGGAGGGAATGGTGAGGGGAGATTGTGGGATGAGGGCGGATTTTCACCTTTTGTTCCTTATATTTCTGTATTTTTTAATCTTTTACATGAAGCCCATGTTTGTACATTAGATACATAACTTTAAAAAAATGAGTGAGAAAAAAAATGAGTGAGGAAAAACATGAGAAAAGCCATAGTTTTGCTCATCCTTTTTTTTTAATGCTGAGTTTTTTTGTTTTTGTTTTTTTTAATTTATTTGAGAGAGAGAGCACAAGAGGGGGTAGGGGTCAGAGGGAGAAGCAGACTCCCCGCTGAGAAGGGAGCCCAATGCGGGACTTGATCCCGGGACTCCGGGATCATGACCTGAGCCGAAGGCAGTCACTTAACCAACTGAGCCCCCCCGTCACCCTTGCTCATCCTTCTTCTCCCAGGATGCTGTTCAATAGCAACCTTTTTTTTTTAAGATTTTATTTATTTGTTTGAGAGAGAGAGAACACACACAATGTGGGGGGTGGTGCAGAAGGAGAGGGACAAGTAGACTCTTCACTGAGCAGCAGAGCCTGACTCAGGCTCAATGTGGGGCTTGATCCCAGAGCCATGAGATCATGACCTGAGCCAAAATCAAGAGTCAGATGCTTAACTGGCTGAGCCATCCCGGTTCCCCATCAATAGTGACCTTTCAGAGAAGATTGCTAAACACATAGAAGGGATTTGAAGGAAGGTGCAATTTCAGATATCCCTGGGGTTGGGTGACAGAGTGAGAGGAGAGGTGTTTCTGCAGTTGGAAGGTGTTTAGCATGGATGTGGGCAGACTTTTGTAATCACAGTCACATCATATAGCCACCAAGTAAAACAATCCTTGATGTTCTTCTGCGAGTTCATAGTGAGTTATAGTAAGTGTTTAAAGAATGCAAGCTGAATAAAGGGTAGCCTCTGGAGGCGAATGGTCAAGTAAAGTCAGGGGACTTTTTGCCTTTTCTATATTTCCATTTCTACATGAAGAATGTATTAGTAATTAAAATTTGTATAAAACAAAGTCCATTGTGAAACATTTTTTGGCAAGTGAGAACGGGATGGGGACTAGATGTGCCCTATCTAAGTGGGCCATAGTTTGAGAGCCACGCCTCTCTCTGGGGTACTCTTCCCTCTGCTACATGCCTAGAGGGTCAGTGACCTTAAGCCCAGAGGGTCACCGGATGAAATGATTTGGATGGAAGGAAACACATCCTTGTCGCAGGACCACGAAACCAGGGGCCTGTCTACTCACTTTCCCCCCCACCCAGATTTACTAACTACCCTGATTTCAGTACTAATAAAGCCTTTTTGGGTTGCAAGTGACAGACAACCAAATTGAATTACCTTGTTCAAAAAAGGAGAATTTATTTTATCATGAGAAACAAAACAAAACAGGTTCGGCTTCATGCAAAGTTGGATTTGGCACATTATCATCAGCAATTTGATTTTCTGCCTTGCAGCTCTTCCTCCTCTTGCCTGGGCTTCATTCTCGAGTCTTTTCCCACATGGAGACCAAGCTGGTAACTAGCCACTGCAGGTTTATAATTCTGCCTTGTGTTTGCACCAAGTAACCTCAGTAAATACCAAAAATCTCAGTTTAGCTCCAGAGAAGGTCCTGGTGTTTAATGTCATTGATCTGAACCAATTGGCGAGGGAAAGGAATGGAATGCTCTGATTGGACAGGCCAAGGACATGTGTCTACTAATGGTGTGGAAGCCTGGGATCAGCCCCACCTGAACCACAGGGATTGAGTTTGTGGAGAAGGGTTGGTGTCCCAAAGGACATACCAAGATACAAAGGGAAAAACCGTGCTGGAAAGCAAAAACAAAAAACGTCTACCAGTTTCCCTGATAAGTAGTCACACATTATCCATTATCCAGTCCAGTTTCATTATCATTACTCTCTTTCTTTTGACTCTAATGTCTCTCTAACATGCTCTGATTTTTGGGTCTCAACCAATTCATCTTTTCTTTCCAAACTTGGAGTCTCAAGGAGCTCTCAGGGCATTGTTGTTAATGCTGGGAGGGATTGCTTACCAACCCTCTATGATCTGGACTGAGAAAGAATAATTTTCCAGGCAAGGAGCATTCATTCAACATGTCTTTCATTCCTTCTAGGTATCAAATTGTTTGACCCAGATCCTACCTATAATAAGTAGCCTCGTGATGGTGCTATCCAAGAAAATCAGTATTAAGACAGCATGATAGGGCGCCTGGGTGGCTCAGTTGGTTAAGCAACTGCCTTCGGCTCAGGTCATGATCCTGGAGTCCCTGGATCGAGTCCCGCATCGGGCTCCCTGCTCGGCAGGGAGTCTGCTTCTCCCTCTGACCCCAACACCTCTCATGTGCTCTCTCTCATTCTCTCTCTCTCAAATAAATAAATAAAACCTTAAAAAAAAAAAAGACAGCATGATAAGCCATAGAGTTCTGCACCCTACTGATAAGGCTGATAAAGAAACCTTATGAAGGAGAAGCTTCAAAATCAGCCCACGGCCATCAACACATGCTTCTAAAAGAAGATATGCAAACTATGTCCCTAAGGACCCATAAGCATTCAGCAGAGGGGTGAAGGATGAGGGGGTAGATGGACATTCCGCGTGGAGAGAACAGTACACGTCAAAGCACAAAAGCAAGTTGGGCCATGGTGTATTTTTGGAATTGTAAGATGGCCAGGATAACCACAGCTCAGGGGGTGTGTAGCAAAGCGGCCTGAGACAAGGTGGTAAAAAACACAAATGAATTTGTCACCCATGTCAAGCCTGGATGTTTGAGAGAGATCTTGCAAGCAAGCATTAGCCACTGAAGACTTTAAGGCAGAAGAAAAATAGGACTAAATGTGGTTTTGTTTGTCCACTTTCTGGAGAACAGATTGCAGAGGAATAAGCAATTATTCCTCTGGCAGGAAGGAAAATATAGTCTACTTCAGTGGTCTTGGTAGGTTTTGATAAGGAGGAATTAAACAAGGCACAGTGAGATAAAGAAAATGGGAAATGATTAGCAACATACAGGAGATAGAATTGACAGGACAGAAAAACTAGGGAGGGTGGGGGAAAAAAAAAGAAGAGAGAGGAGAAAAGGGGAGAGTCCAGGAGGGTTCCCAAGTTTCTAGCTTGGGTGACCGGTTGGTCGATGCTGTCATTCCAGCAGAAATGCAGGTTTCAGAAGAAGATGATGGATACAGTTGGGGACATCCAGGTGGAGATGTATAATGGGTCTGAGAGCTGTCAGGACTGGAAATGTAGATGTCCTCAGGGACTGGGGGTAGCTGAAGCCATGTTTGTGGATGGGTCGGTCAAGGGGTTGTATAATATGAAAAGGGAAGTAGGAAGGACAGAACCCCGGGTATCACCAACGTTTAAAAGTGCAGTAGATAAAGAGGAGTCAAAAAGAAGACAAAGGGGAAGGGACTAGAGGATGCAGTAAGGATGCTGCTCACCAAGGAGGGGCAGGTTCTCTTTTTGATAGCCATTTGCAATTCTCTTTGGGAAAACTGCCCCATCTCCTCCCACTCCACCTCTTCGCTGCTAAAGCTGCAGACTGGGACTCAGGATAAGGAAAGGCTTTGGGGTACCTGGCTGGTTCAGTCAGTAGAGCATACAGCTCTTGATCTCGGGGTTGTGAGTTCAAGCCCCACGTTAGGTGTAGAAATTACTTAAAAATAAAATCTTTAGAAAATTTTTAAAAAGGCTTTGAAGCATATGCAGAAATGCTGCAGCCCCAAAACTATAACCAGCTTGGTACTGTGACATCATTTTACTCGTTTCTGTCCTCGCATGCGTTAACAGGTAATTTTTGCACACTTCTGGATTTTTGGCTGTCTTCCGGATGACTGAGTTCGCAAATACATGAAGCATTCCAGTGACACTTTCAAGGCATAACTTATCTTTGCCAATAATCGACAGGACTGGAGAAAACCACTCAGTTTCCCTTCAGAACCAGGAAATTCGCCTTTATGGGACCCACAGGCCCTTCTTCCCTACTCACCTGGATCTGTTGCTATAAAGAAAGGATGGATATTGGTGTTTGGGTTATCTTGGTAGATCATAGACAGAGAAATCTATGTATTGTCTACTTAGCTCTGGAGAAGGCCTAGGACTTGAATCCCAACGCAGCTCTGTCAGTTAGTAGCTATTGGCCATGAGCACCTCTCTGAGCCTTACTTTCCTTTGTTGTCAAATGGAGACAATAATTTTTCCCTCATAACACTGTGCAAAGATGAAGACGACGCGAGATCATCCAATGGGTGTAGAGCTCCTTGTTTCATGTCCCAGGTTCCATGTGAAAAGAAGAGAATAATTATAAAATTGATTTTTCTTTCTTTTTATTTTATTGTAGTAAAATATAGATAACGTAAGATTTGCCACTGTTAGGTGCACAATTCAGTGGTGTTAATTACATGCATAATGTTGTACAACCATCACCACTGTCCATTTCCAGACATTTCCTTCACCCCAAATAGAAACTCTGTACCCATCACATAATTAACTCCCATTCTCCTCTACCCCTAGCCCCTGGCAACCTAAAATCTACTTTTTGAGCCTATAAATTTGCCTATTATAGATATTTCATGTAAGTGGAATCATACACGTGTGTCCTTTTGTGTCTGGCTTATTTCAGTTAGTACAATGCTTTCAAGGTTGATCCATGTTGTAACGTGTCAGAACATTCCTTTTTATGGCTGAGTAATAGTCCATTGTGTGCACATAGAGCATATTGTTCATCCATTCATCTGTTGATGGACAGAGGGGTTGTTTCCACCTTGTGCCTATTGTAAATGATGCTGCTATGAACATTGGTGCACAATGTTTGAGTCCTTGTTTCCAGTTCTTTGGGGTGTACACTTAGGACTGGAATTACTGGGTCTTATAAGAATTTCATGTTAAACTTTTTCTTTTTTTTAAAGATTTTATTTATTTGTCAGAGAGGCAGAGAGAGAGCACAAGCAGGGGGAACGGCAGGCAGAGGAAGAGGGAGAAGCAGGCTTTCTGCTGAGAGCAGGGAGTCCGATGTGGGACTCGATCCCAGGACCCTGGGATCATGACCTGAGCGGAAGGCAGACGCTTAACCATCTGAGCCACCCAGGCGTCCACATGTTAAACTTTTTTGAGGAAACACCAAACTGTTTTTCACAGCACTGTACCTTTACATTTCCACCAACAATGTACAAGGATTCCAGTTTCTCCATATCCATACCAACACTTGCCATTTTCTTTTCTTTTCTTTTCTTTTCTTTTCTTTTCTTTTCTTTTCTTTTCTTTTTAAATTATAGCCATCCTAGGAAGTGTGAAGTGATATCTCACTGTGGTTTAATCAGGATTTAATTATCTCTGTCAAAGAATGAAAAGAGTTCAAATAATAAAATCAATATAAATAATATTGATTGAATATGAATGAAAAGAGTTCAAATAATAAAATCAAACCAATGGTCCAAAGATCATCTATATAAAGTGTTGTAGCATTTGGGTATTATTTGAAAGAGTCTGTGTCACACAAACCAAGGATAATTATCTGGTTTTAAAAATACATTTAAAATAATAAAGCCCCCTTCTCCTTTTCGCCGCCATCCTGCCCTGTGTGGCTGACTGCTCCTCGCCATGTCTTCTCACAAGACTCAGAATCAAGCAATTCCTGGCCAAGAAACAAAAGCAGAATTGTTCCATTCCCCAGTGGATTCAGATGAAAACTGGTAATAAAATCAGGTACAGGGGCACCTGGGTGGCTCAGTTGTTAAGTGTTTGCCTTTGGCTCAGGTCATGATCCCAGGGTCCTAGGATAGAGCCCTGCATCGGGCTCCCTGCTCCGCGGGAAGCCTGCTTCCCCTCTCACACTCCCCTTGCTTGTGTTCCCTCTCTCCCTGTCTCTGTCTCTGTCAAATAAATAAATAAAATCTTTATTTTTTTAAGATTTTATTTATTTATTTGAGAGAGAGAGAATGAGAGATAAGAGAGCACGAGAGGGAAGAGGGTCAGAGGGAGAAGCAGACTCCCTGCTGAGCAGGGAGCCCGATGTGGGACTCGATCCCGGGACTCCAGGATCATGACCTGAGCCGAAAGCAGTCGCTTAACCAACTGAGCCACCCAGGCGCCCGATAAATAAAATCTTTAAAAAAAAAAAAAATCAGGTAAAACTCCAAGAGGAGGCACTGGAGAAGAACCAAGCTGGTTCTATAAGGCATCACACATCATGAGATGACACACCTAACTGGCACACGTATTTAAGCTGCGCAAAGATCATAAGTTCCAGGGGTGCCTGGGTGGCTCAGTCGTTAAGTGTCTGCCTTCGGCTCAGGTCATGATCCTGGGGTCCTGGGATCGAGCCCTGCATCAGGCTCCCTGCTCGGCAGGAATCTGCTTCTCCCTCTCCCACTCCCCCTGCTTGTATTCCCTCTCTCACTGTGTCTCTCTCTGTCAAATAAATAAATAAAAAATCTTTAAAAAAAAAAATCATATGTTCCTATCCTCTCACTCTGTAAACACCCCTCCTACCTGGCCAATAGACATGTTTTATCAGGGAAATGATTTTTCTCTGTTACTATGCTTCTATACCAGCAGGTTGGTTCAGTAATAAATGTGAGAACTTTCAGCTGAAAAAAATAAATAGAATAGAATAGAATAGAATAGAATAGAATAGAATAGAATAGAATAGAATAGAATAGAATAGAATTAAATTAAATTAAATTAAATTTAAAAAACTCTGTGTACACATCTGGCTCAAAAGAGGTTGGAAGTTGGTCCCTGGAGGTCACCTACACTGCTAATTAATTTACAGTGGCTGCAGACTGATCCACTATAGCATGTCAAGAAAGGCTGGGTGCTTGCTCTAAGGTTGTTGTCTTTCTGGTTTATGACTTCTTCAATACATAAAGATAATTATTTTGTTTCAAGAGACTTAACAGTTTCAATCATTGAGACTTGAAAAATAATAGCAGCAATATTAATAACAGGCAGTAATGAACAGAGGAAGTGATGCTGAACTTGAAACTCTAAGGGGCATAAAAATTACAAGGATCAGACTGACCATCAATTGATTTATAAGCATTTTTTGGGAAGATAGCCAGTTGGACTTATATGATGCTCTTGAATTTATAACACCTAGAAAGGAAGGATCTTATCTATTTTAGCTCATTTCATAGGCAAAAGAACTCTACAGTAGGTATTATTAATGTCCTTATTTTACATGATGAGAAAATAATCTTGGAGAAATTAAGTAACTTGCCCAAATGATTGTTCAAGTCCATTTGACTTCTGAGTTGCCTTCATGGAAGAAGGAAACATGAGCTGAATGGAGAAGGTGCTGTTGGAGTAGCTGTGTTGGTTTCCTGGGGCCGCAGTGACAAGGTACCACCAACTATATGGCTAAAACAACAGAAATTCAGTATCTCTTAGTTCTGGAGACTAGAAGTCCAAAATCAAGGTGTCAGTATGGTTGGTTCTCTCAAGAGCTATAAGGGAGAATCTGTTCGGTGTCTTCTCTCCTAGCTTCTGGTGGCCTTGGACATTCCTTGGCTTGTAGATGGCGTTCTCCTTGTGTCTTCACATAGATTTCCTTCTATGTCTGTTTTTCTCTATGACCCTAACTCTCCTTTTTATGAGAACACCCTATTGGATTACAGCCCACCCTAATGACCTCATTGTTACGTGATTACCTCTGGAAAGATTCTATCTCCAACTAAAGTCACACTCTGAGGTACTGGGGTTTAGGACTTCAGTATATCTTCTTTGGGGAGTTTGGGAGGTTACACAACTCAACCCTTAACAATGACTTAATATTGAGTTGTTCATACCTCCAAATGGGCTTGCACTCCTGTCTTCATGTAAATTTATAATGTCTGAAGGACGTGTTAATGTATTTTAAGTTATAAAATGTATGAATGTAGGGACGCCTGGGTGGCTCAGTCAGTTAAGCGTCTGCCTTCGACTCGGGTCATGATCCTGGGGTCCTGGGATCGAGTTCCACATCGGGCTCCTTGCTCAGCAGGGAGCCTGCTTCTCCCTCTGCCTGCCACTCCCCCTGCTTGTGCTCTCTCTGACAAATAAATAAGTAAATCTTTAAAAAAAATGTATGAATGTATTTTTAAGTTCGGGGGGAAAAAATGTGTAAGTTTCTAACTCGGAGTCTGCACAGTATTCCCTTAGTTACTTAAAAACCCGGCCATATACTCTAGGACATCTGTCTTACAATCTTTTCAAATTCTGAAACTTAAGAAGTCTGGTTCACAGTGCCTTCAGGCCCCTTAACTTTTAGCATCGGTTCAAAAGGAAGGTCCTCTTTATTTTCAAGTTGCTTCAAGGTTTATTTTGGGGAAAAAGTTTCTATTTCCTACAGAATTCACAAATTTAGTGTATCTGGAAAAGAACGCCTTAGGTTTCAGAAATATATTTTGGAACATAGACTTTCGTTTCATTTACCCAAAACAAAAAAGGTTTGACATTTCAATTTTCCTTTTGTAAGAGAATAGGACTATCTTGTGCCACAGTTTTTGTAGGTTTTTCTGCTTGTTTTTTAAGATGTAGCTGAGTCTTTGATTTTCACCTGGAAGATCTATAGACGGAGGCTAGGGCCGAGGACTTGCAGGATGGCTGGTGGAAGAATGAGGGATTGTGGGGGATGCGCTCTGCTCCCCAGATCCTCCCCCACCCCACAGTCCCTCAGGGGTGAAGGATTTGTTTCCACAGCTGCTGGGAATGTTGGCAGCCGACAGCCCTCAGCTGTCAGCCATCTTTAGGAATTGGCTGGACTGAGTCAAAGCCCAGTTACTATCTCTTCCAGGGCAGCCAGCATCCGATGACTGGCCTGCAAGGAGATAATCAGGGCCAGCTCAACTCAGGACGACTCTGAAGAGCTTTCTGTGCTTCAGGACTCTCTGTGGGCCAAGGCCTTGTTGCATCTGTGTGACAGCCCGCCTTCTCCCTCTGCCCGCTTCCGTTCCTCCCCGCAAACCCAGGTGTTGATCTCAAGGACATTCCCTCAAAAACTTATTGTGTAATAATCTCAGTGTCTGCTTCTGGGGACCTCAGCCTGTCCCACGGCCCCGAATATCCAGACTCTCAGGAGAAGAGGCAACCGTGGGAATAAAAAGGGAGCCAGATTCCAGGCCGGGGCTTCAGTGAGACTAAAGGAAAGGCTGTGTGGGAAGCTGCTTCCAAAGGGTTTGTCTCATCCAGCACCTCAAGGAATAGTTCTGGAACCTAAATGGGAAAAAAAAAATATTCCTCCAAAAACACAAAAGGAACTCGATAGCAATATCCCAAACAAAAGAATGATGAGGAAGGTGATCCAGGAAAAACTTTTGGGTCAGGATGCACAAATAAAGCCATTGGCTAAAACGGGAAAAGGATAGCAGCAAGTGTCAGAAGGTATTGTTCAACTGCTCAAGGTTGGGATAAGCCAACCAAGGAACTTGGAACTGTGTTTGTAATTCAGCTCAACAAAGACCTTCACATTTTCTCCTAGGGTTAGGAGATGTTGTCTTGCACTTGAACCAGTTGTTGAGTGTAGTAAACAGGACAAGTTCAGAATATAGCTGGATAAGCCCAGGGGGTAAGAAAAGGCCAGCATTCAGGGACATGGCTTTGATGGAGATGCGGTCTTTCTTTACACCCTTAGGTGGTGACAGTGAAACCTGATCAGAGGCAATGACCGGGAGCCTGACATATGTGCACGATCGTGTGTATGTATCTATATGTACATGCACGTGTATGTATGTCTTCACCTGTGGTTGTATATAAGTATCTGTATGTGTCTGTGTGAGCATATGTGTGTCTGTGTATCTGCGTGTGCACACATGTGTATGTGGGTGTGGGTGTATGTAATATGTCTTGTGTCTGGGCCTAGGTTGGGATGGAATCACCTACCACAAGGAAGGAGAAGTCTGCCCCTTCTGGATGGAGTATATCCTCTTTTGTCATTACCTTGGTTTGGGTCTCTCCAAAGACAGAAGAGGATTCGAGGACAGGTAGTTTAATTGAGAGGTGATCCCTGGTAACAGGAGTGAAGGGCAGAGACAGGAAAGGAGGAAATGCCAGTAAAAGGGTATACTATCTATTATTTCTGTGGGATAAAAGCAGTCAGTTCCCCTTGAACCTCTTGAGCAGTGTTCTAAATGCCTCCCAAAATTGCCCAAACATAGGTGCCTGGGTGGCTCAGTCAGTTAAGCATCTGCCTTCAGACCCCAGGGTCCTGGGATCTGAGCCCCGTGTTGGGCTCCCTGCTCAGTGGGGAGTCTGCATCTCTTTCTCCCTCTCCCTTTGCCTCTCCCCACTACCCCGCTCCTGCACATGCTTGCTCTCTCTCTCTCTCTCTCTGTCTCTGTCTCTCCCTCAAATAAATAAATAAAATCTTAGAAAAAAAGAAAAAAAAAGAATTGGCCACCCAAAGGACAGACAGACATCCAGAGCATTTCTTCACAGACTCAGCTCCTTCATTGCCTGAGGGTTGCCCCGGTGGGCATTGGCTCCCCCACAATTGCAGGCTGTGCTTGCAGGCTGGGCGAGCAGCCTCCCGGCTTGGGAGAGGGCTGTGGGGCTGAAAATGAACAGCACGGGGTACCTGCCTGAAGTGGTAGAGTTTGATCCACCTCAGCTGTGGCCAAAGTCAGAGGGGTTGGAGGGCAGTGATGTAGACTGCCACGCACCTCTACCCCACAGTCATAAGCTGCCAAGGGCCCTTGGAAAAGCAGTCACATGTTTTAAAAAGGACATCTTGGTAAATCATTGCTGAGCACTTGCAATGCAAATTGCAATATTAATAAGATGTTTTAGGCTGACTTTCGACTCAGTAATAAGCCGTGATGGTTGCTGAATTTTAAATAAAGAAGGAAATGGATGATTTATATTTGGGGAGGTCAGTAAATAATAACACCTCTTTCTTCTCCTATGGAGCTCTGAAGCATCTGAGAAATGAGACACAGGAGACCAACGGATGGAGGTGAAAGCAGTAGCTTTCGGCCAAAAGGGCAGGGTTGGCTAACGATCTGCGCCCCCACCACAGTGTGAACTATGGAGCCAAGCACCTGAGCAGATCCGCTTCTCCCAGATCACTGCCTTGCTCCGGTCTGGCAGAGAGGGAAGAGCGTCGATCTTTGATGCCTTGAAGCCTGGCAGATTTTAAACCCCATCAAGGAACGTGCACCATTTACTGTGGGATCCATGTCATTTACCAATCAGATAACTCACTTCTAATGCAGGCTCGTTATTCTGATGGGAGTTTCTCCATGTGGAACAGGGAGGCAGGGAAAAAAAAAAAAAAGAAAAAGATTTCTTCCAACAATGGTGAAAAGAAAAAGGAATGGCTGGAACAGCGTATGCTCCAGGTTCCTCCTGTAGTTCTCACTGTTGACCCCATTCCATTTGACCTTCAAATGTATTTGTACAATTTGCTTTGATGACCAAGGGTAGAGTTGTCTTCTATGAATCTTGTTCCCCAACTATAAATGTGAACTCAGGAAGGGTCTATGTCACACTTTCTTTTGTGGGATCCAGAAAAGAACTCTGAGGTGGGAATCAGGTAAACCTGAGTTCTACTCCCAGGCCCCAGTAAAATGCAATTCCATCGCATGGTCTTGTAGACCCATTCCAGGTCCCGATAGCAGTTTCAGAATAACTTACTAATTGAACTGAATAGACACTGATATGATGAATCGGGTTAAGTGTGACCTAAGAATGAAAATAAGACTTGATATTTGCTAACAGGGTGCAGTGTATCTATGAAAGAGAGAAGCCCATGGAACAAGCATGGCTTTGGCATTGGACAGATCTGCGTTTACATACTGGTTCTGTCACTTTATACCTTGAGAAGTTTACTTGACCTCTCTATGCTTTTATTTTTTTATAGGTAAAAATCATAATTCCTACCTTGGACGTTTGTTGTAAAGACTTAATAAAATAATGTAAGTAAAATAAATAACATACTGTCTGCTAGGTGTTCCAATAAATGACAGTGATTACCTTGTTATCTATGAGAGAATTTTAAAATACCGCGGAAAGATACTTGGTTTGAAAATTGGAGCCTCCCAAGGATTACCTTTGAATAGCTAACTAACAACCTTGAAAACCCCCAGGCATTTCTAGATAAGAGCGGGTGGGGTTATAAGCCCATTAAGCCGACCTCAGCGGACCTGCACGATAGCAAGGAAAATTTCTCACTCCCCTCAGCTCCCATAACCTCTAAGCACACTGCGTGCGTGGGTTCAGCCCCTCCACCCAGGCCCAGCACCTTCATTTGGTCCTAAGAGAAAAGATGGGGAAAAAAAGCACAATATCTGGCACGTAAATATATATTGAATGAGCAAAGGAATGAATAAAATAATGAACTGTTGGCTGAATAAGTGACATCAACAAGAAATACAGACATCCTTTTTGCCCTGTGCAAATGGCCAGAGACAGCAGGCTACCCTGGAGGACCACCCCTCCCCCATTGGAAAGCAGTCAAATTGGCTGTCAAGATATGGGAAGCTGTTTTCTACATCTGTGTGTCTCCTACTAAAAGGCCATGGGAAAGAAGGGTGTGGAGAGGAAGGGCATCACGAGTATCTGATGATTGCCTCTTCTACATTCATTACACCATCTCCGACCATCAGGGATTTCACCCCTGCCCAAAGGATCAGTCTCATCTCTGGGAAGGAGAGGGGTAATTTAAGACTACGCACATGTTTCATACCTTGGCCACAGAGGTCGGTTCAGGGATGGACATGTTGCATGATTTTGGTCAAAGATTGTGCATTCCACAGCTTATGAAGGAGCTAGTCACCCTGGAAGGCATGAAGAGGTGAGATCTTAGAATGCTGCCTCCATGTCACCACCTGGAGCTCCTGGGGTGGTGGAGGGTAGTGGGATGCCCCGGAGAACCAACAGGAAGATGGTCTCCTTCTGGTGACATTGTTTGAATTGTCACCTCAAACCTTGTCTGAAGATTATGGATCTTGGGACTTTTGATTATGTGAGTCAATAAATCCTTTTCATTGTCAAAATTAGTTGGAGGTGTTTTTCTGTCACTTACAAAAAGTTCTAAAGAATGCAAAGAATCTTCTTCCCACCATGCTAGATGATATGGTGCTAATGTGCTGACTCGGCCAACTGAAGTCAACGTCTGAGGGTACCATATGTTTGGGGTTCTGACCTTCAAAATGAACTTCAAAAAGATTTTGTAAGACCTTGGTTAAGGTACACTTAGTTACCAGGGACACAGTTTCTACCCGGAGTGGGTTTCCTGCAAAATCCTATGGAAATTTTTCAGTTTTACTGGTTCATTACTTGATAAATACAAAACAAATCACTAGAAATTGTATATAAAGTATTCAGAACTACACACATGGTATTTCCCAGTGTTTTATACTACATCGAAATCTAGAGGCATGTACAAAAAGCAATATGTACATTTCAAACCACTGTTTAATTTCCTGAAACCCGAAAGGAGACTCCATCAGTGACTAAAAACAGAATGTCTTTGTTCCCATAAAAATAAGATTTTAAGTTAAAAGTTACAGGAGAAAATAACTTCCAGCTCCGATGATTATAGAGTATAAGCATAAATATTAGGAGGAGAATAAAAACCAGACATTTTTTTTTAAGAAAATATATTTAAAATCCCCTATCATGAAGATGCGGAATCTAAAAACATCATATTCAGTGGGAAGATAACTAAAGAGGTTTTTGGTTTATTTGATTTTATTTGATTCAGAGATTAAGTCTACATCTGATTATGGTCAGACTACCAAGGTTTGCAGAGCATGAGGGAAATAATCAAATTGTAACCCATCTGCAACAAATTCATATTATTTCTTATGGAATTTTAGTCCGATAACTTAGATTTGATTCATAATTTTCTTCCAAGAAGAGAGACTTTGAAGTTGAATAAGGATTTCAAAAATACAGGAAGTGAAATTATGAGAAATGGAAAGTTAAGAGCTATTTCTTCGCTGTATATACCATAAAATATATATTTTAGATTATTTATTTATTTATTTATTTATTTGACAGAGAGAGACATAGCGAGAGCAGGAACACAAGCAGGGGGAGTGGGAGAGGGAGAAGCAGGCTTCCTGCAGAGCAGGGAGCCCGGTGCGGGACTTGATCCCAGGATCCTGGGATCATGACCCGAGCCAAAGGCAGATGCCTAACGACTGAGCCACCCAGGCGCCCTACCGTGAAATATATATTTTAAAGCCATAAAGGTAGCCCCATTCTTTGTTCATGAGTTAATGAGTGATATTAAAAAGTTCCTTCATCCAGAGATACAGATAATAAACCCACACGCTTGGAAGAAAGTAATGGTAGTACAAGAAAGGGTAGAGTGATAAGCTGTTCTTGAACTCTGGTGGACTTTGTATATTGTTTTACTGCTCAGTGCTGAATTTAAACTTACCTAGAGAGATTGCCATTCAAATAATGTTGGTTCCCTCTCATCCTAGATGGTAGTAGTAAATAAATCTGAAGCATATTTCCTTGATTTAAGGAAGCATTGCTTTTTCATTTTTGTTTTTATTTTTGGTTGAAGTTGTTTTGTTTTTGGCTTACTAAAGTATGCTCTTCCAATACCTCATGGTATTTTGAGGAGAAGGTGGGCAAATTTGCATGAAGAACTGGGAGCTTTTGGGAACATGGAGAGGCTTATAGTTCCTACCCTTTGGGGGTTCCTATTCTCCCTAAGGAATTGAAATGGTATGCAAGGGGAATCTTGCCAAGAAGGAAAGGGCAAACTTGCCTGGATTCCCAGGCCCAATATCAGGGCCTAGATTATTGAGAACTGATTCCAGCAGAATGAAACACTTATCCTGGCAAGAAAGCTATGCTTTGGGAACTATGGCTGAACATATAAGCATAAACCAGGGGCATTTGCAGAAGCAACAACCACAGAAAATGTGAGATCCATTAGTGGACTAATCATATTCTTCAGATTCTGTTGGCAAGATGTGTGGAAGCAGGACTGGTCCGGCTGGGCTGTGTAACCCGTTGGTCTTCTCGAGAGAGGCCCCCAAGGGAGAAAGTGGACTCCTTGCACAACTAGGCAAATAGGGCCCCATTGATTAAAGGGAGATATGACCTTAGTTGAACCTTGAACATGATAGAGCAGGTCATACGAATTAAAGTAATACAATGCTATGATCTCAGCGGATGCTGGATACTCTTCAGCTATCATTATGTTAGATCTATAAATGACCAAAGGGGTATGTTTGTTTCAATACCACCATCCCCTCTGTATTTATGGCCAGACTACAATAGAAGGCAGCTAACATGTAAATACATATAGACTTGTCCAAAAATAAATAAATAATTAAATAAAGTAAGTCTTGTCCAAGTTAGTATACTTCTGTTTGTTTCTTTTTAACTCTAATAAAGACATGATATGTGCTGTCTTTATATTACTATTTAAATACCTTAATATTTCTCCCTTCTTAATGTTTTAATATTTCAACTAAATGTTTTAAGTTTTGAAGTTTTTGCTAAGACAAACTTTAAAAATAAAACTGCTTCATGTCCTATTTCTTTAAAGTGATTTATTTAACCTCTTATCCCTTTTGGATAGAAGCTTCTAGAAATTTCTTGCAGGATAAAACTATATATTAATTTTTTTAAAAAGTAGTGCTAATGTATTTTTAATCACAATGAGTTAAAAGTATCAAGAAAGGATAAGTTAAACCTTATTAACATGACGTAATAATGGAACAAATTCATGTAACTATATGGCAGCATATTATTAAGTCAAAAATTAGTTTATTTAAAAGTTTTAATCAATTTTCCCTCTGGTCTCCTATATCTATTATTCTGTAAGTCGTTATGTTGCTAATATTTTCCAGCATTTGAAGTAAATTTTTTAAAATTTTAAATGCTTCGGGGCGCCTGGGTGGCTCAGTCGGTTAAGCGACTGCCTTTGGCTCAGGTCATGATCCCAGAGTCCTGGGATCGAGGCCCACATCGGGCTCCCTGCTCGGCGGGAGGCCTGCTTCCCCCTCGCCCGCTCCCACTGCTTGTGTTCCTGCTCTCGCTGTGTGTGTGTGTGTCTCTCTCTGTCAATTAAATAAATAAAATCTTTAAAAATAAATAAATAAATAAATAAATAAATAATACAATTTTAAATGCTTTTTCTTTTTTAGATTTTATTTTTAAGCCATCTCTACACCACTGTGGGGCTCGAGCTCACAACCTCAAGATTCAAGCGTCTCACACTCCCCTGACTGAGCCAGCCAAGTACCCCTAAATGCTCTCTCTTATTAAATTCATACATTTAGGGGTGCCTGGGTGGCTCAGTCGTTAAGCGTCTGCCTTCGGCTCAGGTTATGATCCCAGAGTCCTGGGATCGAGCCCCTCATTGGGCTCCCTGCTCAGCGGGAGGCTTGCTTCGGCTCCCACTCCCCCTGTTTGTGTTCCCTCTCACACCGTGTCTTTCTCTGTCAAATAAATAAATAAAATCTTTAAAAAAAAATCGTACATTTAGTTAATTCTTCAGGTAAAATTGCTTTACACAGTTTTTATTTCCCCTCAATTGTAAACTTTTGTGAAAAGATGCTTCACTTGATAACGTTAGATTATCAGGGTGACAAATTCATTTTGAATGATAATTGGGCTTTTTTGTTATAATTTAAAATTTTTTGTCAATTTCTTTTTGTAGTCAAAATATTACCTTTCTTGAAATGATTCAGTCACAAATTTGATCTCCGAAGAGATGACTTCCTGCGGGAATAGCAATATAAGTGTCTTAACTCACACGTCATTAATATTTCATTTCCAATTCAGAAAAAGTATAACCAATTTACCCAAGGGGCTTTATAACTGAGTTCTTACTGTGTTTTACAAAGAAAACCAATGTTGGGTTAGGGAGATATTTAGACAGATAATAAAAGACAGAAGTTCTCCAGCAAAATACCAAAGTCACTTTGAGGCCGAGCTGGGGAGAGGAGTAGGTGAGTGAAAATGGACACTCAAGGAAGACAAGGAAGAAAAGGAGAAAATTCTGCTGGGCGCCAGGCAAACTTCACTTTCCCCCACAACTCAGAGGTAGGCACTCTAATCTCTCTGCAGTGTGGCTTATTAGCAAAACAAAGACACTGCCTTTGTGACCTTAAGGTCCCCCAGTAGGGGACATAATCATGTGAGTATATAAAGAAAGATAAGGCCAGAAAGTTAGTGAGAGGTTTAGCCTGGGTGGGCTGGGGGCAGGGCAGTTTGCCCAGAGAAGGTGACTTTCAAGCCAAGAGAGAAAGGAGGCAACATTCCAAGCAGAAGATTGAGCCCAGAAACCCAAGCAGGCAGAAGCCTGTATTTCTTTGCCAGTTTCAGTATCGTCCATCCAATCTTTCGGGCTTCCCCTTGAGAACTTGCCCTCCCCGGGGCTCCTTCTCCCTCTCCCCCTTCCTCCCTCCCTTCCTTTAGCTCCACTGAAAAATGAAAGAGTAAGGCAATTATGTATCTAAAATGAGTCATAATTTTAGCTAGAAAAGAATAAGGTTAAGAACCACCGTGAGCTCCATTCAACCTGAAAAAGTGACCGTTATGTAAGGCTGCAGAGAAAAGCAGGACCCATTTATCTCCCATGCCAGACCAAATGAAGGCAAATGTCCCCAAATCCTTCCTGTAATGATTCCTATGTAGTTATTGTGGTGATTTCTCGATGGTTTCTCTGGTCTCCTTGTCTTCGACTTCTTGAAATCAGGTCTCCTGAAACTTGTTTCTGATGGGCTTTGCCATGGAGAGTGTTTTCCGTTTAGTTGTGGGAAGTGTGCAACTGTTGATCGATCCTAAGGGGAAAGGTCTCCTACCAACAGACAGTTTTTGTCTGGTTCTAAGTCAGTGTTTATTTTATCAGAGATTTAGTCTTTCCTTGGGTAACCTCCCTAGAAAATTCTCCTGCACTTGTACTTGTGAGATCTATAGATTATAAATTGTGCAATTAAGCAAAGCTGCAAAGAGACCGCAGAAATAGATGAAGGCGACAAGCCCCACTTCAAGGAAAGTGAACATTCAGAAGACAGGCTTTTTTGGCTTGTGACCCTGTTTTACAGCAGTCTTTCTTGTTTGTTTCTTTTTTTTTTTTAAGATTTTATTTTATTTATTTGACAGAGATCGACATAGCGAGAGAGGGAACAGAAGCAGGGAGAGTGGGAGAGGGAGAAGCAGGCTTCCTGCGGAGCAGGGAGCCCGATGCGGGGCTCCATCCCAGGACCCTGGGATCATGACCTGAGCCGAAGGCAGACACTTAACCGACTGAACCACCCAGGCGCCCCTTGTTTGTTTCTGTCTACTGAGGGATAGAAGGCAAGTCTGTTGAAGATGTGGTTAAAATGTCTGCCCTGATACTCCTGTAGAAAATAAAAGGACATGAAAATCTACCTTATAGATAAAACCAATGTGCTAGATTTGAAATTCACTACTTCACTCGGTGATATAGAAATTACCTAAAGAAGAACAGAGGGATACACACACACACACACACACACACATATATTAAGCATTAATTTTATATATTGTTAACTGTGACCCAGCCTATATTAATAATACAAGTAATTCCACAAAAAAACCATAATTCTATATGCTTGGGACTTCTTCCTCTTACTTTTTCTAAGCAAAAAACCTAAATTGCTTTGCTAAAAGGAGAGTACAAAAAAGCCTATATCGCTTGGCTAAAATAGGAGGACCCATAATGGAAATACTATTTATCCACTTTAGGAGAGGTAATGAGTCAAGATATGAGAAATTAATATCAAACATCAAAGGGACAGTTAAAAGACTGGATAGGAGACATCCTTGGTGTCATACTTTGTGTTTTGAAGCAAACTTTAAGCCTGATCAATATCAGCAATAAATTATAACATAATCTTGGAAAACAAGAGTTTCTTCAATGAACCAGAAAAGTTGAAGAATCACTGACAGAAATCAGCACTATGGATTAATTAACAAAGAAAAACAAAGTTGAATGTTGGGAGCAATCCCAGAAGAGCACCCAGCTCAGAAGCAATGGATGTAAGGAGCAGCATGCAGGGAGGGTGATGAATGGGAAGACGAAGGGGGAGGAGGTGGGTTATTTGGAGAACTGACTGGAGGATTTGCCCATGGACAAACACTTGCATGTGGACACTGGTGCTGGAAAGGTACATCTGGAAAATTATACATCCCCATGGGCACTGGAAGTGTCTGTACTCAGAGGAGAAACTAACAGTAGACTCCTCTTGCCAATATGGTTTCTACTATCCACTCTCACGTCTCCCCAGAACATGAGATATGACTGGCAGGTGGCCAGAAAATTTCAATACAAAGATCAACAGAAACCAAGTATCACTAAGTTTTTAGGAAGAAACACTACCATAAAAAGACACCAAGTTGAATAAAAATAGAATAAATACCTCAAGAAATTCTGTTATAAAAGTTAACATCCTCAGAAAGATTTGAGAGGATATCATAGGAAAAAAATAACTACATATCTTGGAAATTTTAAATGTAATAGATAAGTATTAGCAAAAGGATGGGGCACCTGGGTGGCTCAGTCGTTAAGCGTCTGCCTCCAGCTCAGGTCATGGTCCCAGGGTCCTGGGATTGAGCCCCGCATCGGGCTCCCTGCTCGAAGGGAAGCCTGCTTCTCCCTCTCTCATCCCCCCCGTTTGTGTTCTCTTTCTCACTGTGTCTCTCTCTATCAAATAAATAAAATCTTAAAAAAAATAATCTAAGTATTAGCGAAAGAGTTGAATAAACAAAACTAAAAGCGAAGTATATCTAGGAGGGAATGAAAATCCGATTTGCAATAAACTGGCAGTGCTATTTAGTACTGGCCTTTGAGGATATGGAACATTCCTTCCCTTTATTTACATCATTTACATTTTTCAGTTAAAACTTGTAGTTTTCTCTTAAAAAATAAAACAATAAAAGAAATAAAATAAAAATGAGATTTCCAAAGGAAACCATTTTCTCATAAAAGAAGGTATAAGTCCATTAACTCACTATTGAACATCAGCAACTGATACTTGTTAAAACTGAAGGAGAAAAAAAAAAAAGGACATCAGCAGCAGCCAGAGTGTGCCCATGATCATTTTGGAAACAAGAGAATAATTTTATAATAGAAACCTCTTTCATATTCTGGGGCTTTACCAGTGGTGACTTGCAAACATTTGAACCATAACTCACAGAAAGAGATGTGCGCAACCCGGGGCATATATCCACATATGTACAAACAAGGGTGTCATAGAACAACACTTGTTTTCTGATATTTTCCATCTTGCCATATTTTCCAAAAACCTTGGGGTTTTTTTTTAAAGATTTTATTTATTTATTTGAGAGAGAGAGAGTGAGAGAGAGAGATCATGAGCAGGGGGGAGGGATGGGGGGGAAGCAGACTCTTCGCAGAGCAAGGAGACCGATGCAGGACTCAATCCCAGGACCCTGGGATCACGACCTGAGCTGAAGGCAGACACTTAACCGACTGAGCCTCACCCAGGTGCCCTGGTTTCACTCTTTATGCCTATTAGATTTTGAGTTATGCATGACTTTTTATAAATCTGCAAAGACCATCTACCATAGCAACATTCATTTATGATACAAGGAAGTTTGTCTCTGGATCTCACTCCTCCAGGTTGGGAGAGAGAGCTGGCCTGGATAGTAAGCCTGCCCCTTAACATAGGGAAGGGTTTCTTCTCCCACTCCATACTCAGCTCTAAGTAAGCCCTCTATACGTGTGCTACTAGAAAGAGGAGGTCGTATAAAGTGGTGCAGCTTTAACACAAGCTAACTGCTACTTTGGCACCTAGGGATGGCAAGGTGAATGGCCTTGTTTCTCTGTCCCAACAACTGCATCCATGCATCCATTGGTCATGCCCAAAGAATATAACACTTAAAAAAAAAAGTGTGCAGCTAGAATGGGGTGTGACCTAATGAGGCTTTTTCACCTCATCAATCATGAAGATGTTTTGCTGATATCCTTATTAGAATTAATAAAAACCTAGATCCCTCAAACTTCTACAGATTGCCTACTTCTTGGAATCGCTGATGTATTGTCCTAATTCAGCACAGGGCAGTGGTATCCAGGACTAGAACTGCTTGCCAGAGGTCCATATGCATGAAGGGCTGGGAGCCTCCTCCTGAGAAAGAGCCTCTACTAAGGGAAGAGGGAACCATGCCCAAGAGGCTTGACCCAGGAGCAAAGTCCTCAACCCTGGAGAGGAGGAGAAGAATGCTCCCTGGGAGAGCACCAAGCCTCTTGCTCACATCTCGGTCTGAAACAGTCTCCGTGGTGACTACCCATCTTATAGAGGTGGGAAGGAAGGGGTTGGGTAGAGAGGGGCTGTAAGTTAAATACAAAACAGGTAGTTCAGTAAAACTTCCTTGAGACAAAGAGGCAACACAGCGCCAGGTAATTCTGGTTTTAAACCCCAAAATACCAGTTCAATCATGTACTGGTCTTAGCACTTGGTCAAGTTAAACCTCCTATGCCTCAGTTTCTTCATCTGCCAAGAAGCGTTAGTAATTGTACCTACCTTGTTGAGTATGATTAAATGAGATACGAAAAACAAGCATTTAGCATAGTGCCTGACACAGAAAATCATTCAGGAGGTGGTATTGGTCATGATTAAGAATTGTACGCACTGTCACAGGTCTCAAGGTAGTGCCAACACATAGAGGGAGAGAGGTACCTCCTCCACTTTCCAAATGAATACTGGTCTGGGGAGCTTTGTCACCTCAATGTCCACGTCTGCAACAGGAGACAAGCAAATAGGGTCCAGGAGAAGAGAAGAGGTGTTAGAAGAAATTTAGCGTCATTAGGGGGGTTGTCTTATTCAAAACTGTATCTTGGTATTTAGCACCATACATATAGCATCCCAGGAACTCAGAAAGTCCTTGTTAGATAAATAAATGAGTGCTTAGGGGCACCTGGGTGGCTCAGTTGGTTAAGTGTCTCCCTTCTGCGGGGGTCATGATCCCAGGGTCCTGGGATCGAGCCCTGAGTTGGGCTCCCTGCTCAGTGGAGAGCCTGCTTCTCCCTCTCCCTCTGCTGCTCCCCTTGCTTGTGTGCTCTATTTCTCTCTCAGTATGTCAAATAAATAAATAAATAAAAAATCTTAAAAAAAAAATGAGTGCCTAGGTGAATGAACCAATGGATGAATGAAAAGTCTGAGACAAGCCGTGGCTGGGAGCACGTGGGAAAGCCATCCTGCATCCTTGGGGGTTGCTTTGCAAGGAGCTGGTGTTGAGTGGCAGCAGATGGGCTAACGCTGCTTGTGGTGCAGGAACAGTAACAGTGATTACAACAGCAAAGACTTTACATTCTTCTACCCTGCCTTTAATCTCAGGTGTGTAAGCCATCATCGGCATCAGCATTAGTCATTGGCATCGACACTTCTTTGAGGTTACCTCGGTAGGTAATTTTACTATCCTTTTTATGGACTGAGAAGCTACAGCAAAAGTATAGTGATATGCCCAGGGTCACACGACAAATTAGAGACAAAATCCAAGACTCCTAAATCATTCTTTCAGGCTTGCAGGCATTCATCCTCCTGCTAATTAATATTAGGGACATTCGGGTCATGGGGAGCATATTTTATTAGGTTAGCATTTATGCACCCTCATAAACATTGTTTTTTTAGGGATAAGACAATGGGTTCATTAGGATTAAAATTTAAATAGCCAATGTATTCTTCTTCAATATGGATATATCATGTGCTGTCTGTAACATTTTCTTACATTCTTTTTTTTAAATTTACTTTCCATCCACCTTTCCTTTTTTTTTTAAGATTTTATTTATTTGTCAGAGAGAGCGAGAGAGAGTACGTGAGCAGGGGGAGGGGCAGAGGGAGAAGCAGGCTCCCCACTGAGCAGGGAGCCCGACGTGGGGCTCGATCCCAAGACCTTGGGATCACAACCCAAGCCGAAGGCAGACGCTCAACCTATTGAGCCACCCAGGTGCCCCCATTTTCTTACATTCTATCCTCATGTTCATTTCATTTTTAATTGGGCACAGAACCTCAGTAACTAATGATATCAGCATAGATAATAAGGAGTAAGAAGGCAGATGGAGAGGCAGCCTGAGACTGAAGAAAAATTGCCTTCCGGGGCTTTGGGCTGAGCCACAGGAAGAATGGCTTCCTCCTTGAACAAGGATCTCCCCCTCTCCCTTCTTCCCTTCCTTTTGTTCTTCTTTCTAGTCAAGAGGCAGCCTATGAACTGCTGCGTCCTTTAGTGTGTTTTATTTCAAGAGAAGTGAGGCGTGCAGGGAAAAAGCCTCAGCTGGGCAAGTCACGTTAGTTCTTGGGGGTTTCAGTGTCTCTAGCTTTAAGATGATGAGGCTGGTGGGATGATGTCAGGGGTCCCTCTGAGCTCAGCCAACCCTCTCTTTATCTCTTCTTGACATCCGCTTACGTGCCATGCTTCAAAAGAAAGGTGTATTTTATCCATGTCAGCAAAGATACTTTGCCTGTATATTCATTTGAATGTTCCTTGAAGCCAAAACTTTGTCTGATGGCCCATGACTTATTTTATTTTCATTTGTTTATCTCTTTCTTCCCCTTGTTCGTGGAATTCCAACAGTCTGAGAATCCAACAATCAAGATTCTTCTCAGATGTCTGCATTGTACCTAGTTTATATGAAATATAATCAAATAGGGATTTTTATGTGAAATTTCCTTCTTTCTGATTAAGATTAATTGCCTCCCTCATGTAAGTGCTTTCTAGTGATTCTCAAATAGCACTATAATCATGGCTTTTTTATATATAAAAGAGAACTATAGAAAGCAACATCTTTGTAATTAATCCTGATACAAAACTGTGAAGGGCTTAAACAAAATCTCATACATTTGGACAGTTCTAGGAACAGATCTCATCTACATTGCTCTAAGTAATTTGCACAGGTAGAAAAAGATTCCATCCAGCCTGTTAATTACCCCAAACTCCTGCTGCTCTCTTCTCTCTCACCAAATGGGCTAGCATTTCTGAATTCCTTTCAAGTGCCCTTTTAAAGGATTATTGTGAAACTACAGACTTTTATGTGAAATCTGTATGGATTTCTGCATGGGACATACTTAATGTTCTAAATCCACCTAACACAGTCCATTAGTTATGTAAACAGAATTAATGTTAAAACAATGTTCACTTTGGTAGACACTAATGACATTTCTTCTTCTTAGATAATAACCATGCAATCCTTTTTTATTATTTCTGCAAGGTGTTTTGTTTGTTTGATTGTTTTTTGTTTCCAATCTGGCATATCTAACACACCTTTAAATCTGTGAACAGGGATGCTCCTGCTTAATTTTGCAGGAGACCTAATTGTCCAGGAATAGATCAAATATATCAACCAGGTTTGTGTTTTACGTAAGCCAGAGGCCAGAGCTGAAGGGCTTAGGCTTTGTTTTCTAATCTCTTTTAGGATCATATTACCTCGCATGGAGAGCCAACCATCTCTATCACAAAACATCACAACGATTGAAATGCCCTCAGCTACACCCGGGGACAGTTTGGACCAGAAAAAGCGAACGCATCCCATGTCCAGTGGAAAGGACAGCAAGAAGTGTGTAAACGATTGTTTATGGAAGGCAGTGAACTTCTGAGTGAGAAAAACCTGTTCTTTGTTCAACAGCGCGCAGAGGAACGTGTGCTTCCAAAACAGTGAATTGAGTTAGTTCCTGGAGCCAAGAGAACAGACGAGCCTGACATTTTACAAACTGCATCACTAAATCAAGAGGACACGCAGTGCAGACTCCCACCATACACTGCTCTGCGTTGCCTTTCTCCGGGGTTGCTGTGAGGACGGGGAGGATAACCCAGCCCTCCTCCCTGTTTTTCTTTCAGTACAAATGAAGTCAAGGGCAGCGCTGACAGCCCCAGGAGGCGGGCCGGCTGGGCACGGTCGGCGAGGTGCAGAAGTCCTTCCGAAATGTTATAAATGCGGATCTGACTCAAAGGCTCTGACACAAGATGAACTACCCAAACCAGGTGGGACTTGTTTTTCCGTGCACGACTGAGCACGTAGGAATTTCACTTGGGTTTACGAACCCAGAGCATATATTGATTTATTTCGTGGAAAACAACACCTTCTTCTCTGTCACAGTCCTTCTTCGAAGCAGTTTCCTATGAATTAACGTCACTCTCGTGGGCGCTTTTTCCTTGTCAAGCTGTGTTGGATTAGAAACACGCACACTCAATAGAAAGCAGCGTGAAATAATTGAGAGAGGTACAAAGAAGGAAATAAAAATTGCCTTTACTATTCTCACACAGAAATAACCACTGGAGGCCTCGGATTTGTTTTCTTTCTCATTTATTTATTCTGACTTCTTCAAAGGCTTCCTATAGTTTAACTTCAAAGCATCCCCTCAAACGTATTGAGGTCAGGAACTATGTCCGTTTCGCTGATAAGGAAACTGAGGCCCACGGAAATCCCATGACCTGGCTAGTGGGGCCGCGGAATACCAACCAGAGAGCCCAAGCTGGCCCCACAAGGCCTCACAAGGCCCCACAAAGCCCCACAAGGCCTCACAAGGCCCCACAAAGCCCCACAAGGCCTCACAAGGCCCCTCAGGCCACTCTCCTTGCTTCTGTGGTCGGCTGTGTTCCTCACAGGGAGAGAGGACTTTTTGTCCCCTCAGTGATGACAATTACACTCACTCCTCAGTCTTCACAGGTGCCCTACTTGCTAAAACTTATTCTAACCCGGAAGTCAATACTTGCCATGTCTGACCTACTCGCAGACAGGCAGCCAAAAATTCGGAGTCGCTCTTGGCATATGTTCTTAGCTGAGCTCAGACAAGGGGACACTCTGCTTTCTCATTACAGCTCTCAGACTGCAAACAAGTGTCCTTTCCGTGGTCCATTTAGTGCCACATCGTTTGAAGTTTTGCACTCTTGTTGTCAATTTTGCTGTTTAAAATGGCCCCCAGGTGTGGTGCTGAAGAGCTCCCGAGGGTCCCTAACGCACAGAGGACTCCTGTGTTAGGTGTGGTTCCTTCAGCGGCGCATTATGGAGCTGTTGACTATGAGTTCACACGTAAAACTGGTCACATATTGGTTGGTTGATAAAAATCTTACCAGAAGCTCACAGATTACACCTGGGCGTAATGGTTCAGGATTTGCTAACTCGAAGTTTACAGTGAGTTTGTAGAACGACCATGAGTAAGTAGAAACTGCTGTATTATTATTGTAGCTACTGCTGCTATTGCCTAATAATAAAGGCTGCGGCTTCTCAGAGAATTCCAGCTTACTTTTTAGCCTTACACAGGAGGGTCAGACCTTCAGTTTCTACTTCTTCCTGCTGTGGATGCTAGGGAGCTACCATTCCACTCTTAGCACCCTCAGCAGGACTGCTGGCCCCTGCTAGCAATTAATCATGGTTCCAAACTCTGACACCTGTTAACTGAAGTGCTCCTGTCTCATGCCTGGTCTTCTGGAAGCATCAGGCCAGCCCACTTACAGGTTAAAGCAGGCTTGCTTCTGGTTTTGCTTTGAGAACGTTAATGTCAGAGCCCTGAGGGCCCGTCCATCAATCCTACTTTCATCACTGCTCCTCTCAGGAGATCTAGGGTCCCCTACACAGGAGTCCCTTAGGCGGATATGCAGGTTAGACCTCAAGCCAACAGTCGTCTTTGAGAGACCGCTGACCCACTGCCAACAACGTGGACGGAACTAGAGGGTATCTTGCTAAGTGAAATAAGTCTAAGAAAGACAAATACCACATGATTTCACTCATATGTGGAATTTAAGAAACAAAACAGGTGAACATAGGGGAAGGGAAGGAAAAATAAAATAAGATGAAAACAGGGAAGGAGGCAAATCATAAGAGACTCTTTTAAAAAAAAAGATGTTATTTATTTATTTGAGAGAGAAAGTAAGAGAGAGACCGCACGAGCAGGGGGAGGTGCAGAGGGAGACGCAGGCGCCCCGTTGAGCAGGGAGCCTGATGCAGGACTCCGGGATCATGATCTGAGTGCAAGGCAGATGCTTAACCGACTGAGCCTCCCAGGCACCCTGAGACTCTTAACTCTAGGAAACAAACTGAGGGTTGCTGGAGAGGTGTGGGGGGATGGGGTAACTGGGTGATGGGCATTAAAGGGGGTACTTGAAGTGATGAGCACTGGGTGTTATATGCAACTGATGAATCACTAAATTCTATCCCTGAAACTAATAATACACTATATGTTAAATTGAATTGAAATTTAAAAAAAGGAAAAAATACATAAACCTTGTGCACAAGTCTCAGAACTTCAGTACATTACATGTTAAATAAATCGAAACATATATGCCTTTGCTTGCCCTTTAAAGAAACCTTAGTTCCAAATGGAAAAATTTACTTGATAACATGTCTAACGAAAAGGGGAGAATATTCAGAGAAACAGCTTTTTTTCCCCCCTCAGGAAATACTAGAATCTATTTTTCAGAGAAATTCCAAATGGGACTGGTGATGAGCATCTAACATATAATGAAGTAATTCTATTGGTTATAAATAGATGTTTTGTTTTTATTTCATGTGAGTTGCAGTTTCATGATAAGGACAGTCATGTTGCTAACCAAAATAACCATCGCTAGTGAAAGATAATTTCTTAGTCAATTAATCTAAAAAAAAGGGCAAACTAATTTGGAAATAAAAATTACTGTGCTTTTGACACTCATAAAGATAATTACTTATGCTTAAAAATATATATCTTTATAATAACCATCAGTACTAAAATGACCAGATCCTTGTGGCAAAAGACAAAATATGTGGAAAGCAAACTTTTGTGGGAAGCCACCCCAACCATCCCTCTGATGAAGCCAAGAGAATTTAGTTCAAACAAGGAAATCATAAGAGGTGTCAATATATATAGATATCAGTCTTAACCATGGTAAGAAATATGCGAAGGAAAACCATACAGAGATTAACTTTTTTTAAACCCACCAAAAGGGGCGCCTGGGTGGCTCAGGCGTTAAGCGTCTGCCTTCGGCTCAGGTCATGATCCCAGGGTCCTGGGATCGAGCCCCACATCGGGCTCCCTGCTCAGCGGGGAGTCTGCTTCTCCCTCTCCCACTCCCCCTGCTTGTGTTCCCTCTCTCGCTGTGTCTCTCTCTGTCAAATAAATAAATAAAATCTTTAAAAAAAATAAAAATAAAATAAACCCACCAAATGGGCAAAAACTCTGAAGTTTGATAGCATGCTCTGCTGGTAAGGCTATGAGGGATTAGCTTCTCAGACTTTGCTGGTGGGACTCTGGTAGAGTAAGACAGCAATATCTAACAAAATTACAGTTGCATTTACTATCTGCTCCAGAATTCCCACGTCTGAGAATGCGTTCCACGTCTGTGCCAGCAGACATAAGAAGTGACACGTATTCAAGTTTACTCACTGCAGCATTGCTTGAAAAGGCAAAGACTGGGAGGAACCCATGCTTCTGATAGGGGAATGGTTGAACAAATAATGGGACTTCTACACAAGAGAACATCATGCAGCTATAAAGAAGAGCAAGGCTACAACATGGTTGAACCTTGAAAACATTATGTTACATGGAAGAAGCCAGTCACAAAGGACCGTGTATTCATTCTATGATTCCATTTGTAAGAAATGCCCGAAAGAGGCAAATCTATAGCGACAGAAAGCGGATGAGTCGTTGCCTTTGGTAAGGGGACGGGGTGGGAAGTTTGGTGGGTGACAGCTAAGGACTATAAGATCCCTTTGGGGGGGTAATAAAAATGTTATAAAAATTGGCGGTGGTGATGGGTGCACAACTCTGTGAATATACTAAAACCCATTGAATTGTACACTCCAAACGGGTGAATTGTGTGGTATGTGAATTATATCTTGATAAAGCTGTTTTAAAAAAAGAACAAGGATATTCTTTTTTTACTGATACAGGAGGATCTTTAGGATATATTACATAAAAGAGCAAAGTGCCATACACTCAACTTATTATACAATATTTTGAGTAGGAAAGGGGGAAAATAAAAATATTTCCTTTTCTTTTTTGCATAAAGAGATGCTGAGAGGTTTTACATGAAATTAATAAAAGTTCTCACCGGGGAAGGGACTGTGCCAAGGGTTTAGAAGAGCCAAAGTGTCCATATATTTGCCATTGAATTTCTTGGCTAAGGATTTTTTTAAAAGATTTTATTTATTTATTTGTCAGAGAGAGAGAGCACAAGCAGGGAGAGCAGCAGGCAGAGGGAGAAGCAGGCTCCCACTGAGCAGGGAGCCCGATGCGGGGCTCGATCCCAGGACCCTGGGATCCTGACCTGAGCCAAAGGCAGACGCTTAACTGACTGAGCCACCCAGATGTCCCTTGGCTAAGGATATTAACCTGATATAATTTGTTTAGCCAATATGCACATTCACTGTTTTTTTTACTTTTTTTTAATGTAAGATCTGTACCCAATAGGGGGCTTGAACTCATGACCATGAGATCAAGAGTCATATGCTCTACCGACTGAGCCAGCCAGGAGCCCCAATTCACAACCACATTTTAATATTGGGACCATATTTTAAATTATGTAGATATATAACACATTATTCTTCTGAGACAGCTTGTTGTAGCAAAGTGCCCTGATTTTGTGCTTGTTCATTCTATCAGGAAATCACTTTCCACTTGGATTCATCAAAATGGCGGTAAATGTCACAGCCAAAAACGAAGGAGATGTTCTGGAGATGAATGAATTGATGAACTGGATTTGTGAGCAGCATCTGTCCCTGAGCTGCAAAGAGGGTGGCACTCAGCCTCCATTCTGATCCTTGGGCTGTAGCTAGGAGCCCCTCACAAGAGCCCAGTGAGGATCCTCAGCCCCCTCAGACTGTCACCCACATGTCTGCTGGCTGTGACCTGGAAGGAAGACAAGGGCAGTGACACAGGGAACAGATCTACCAGCTGATAGTGCTTTGGAGCAGAAAGCTGAGTTCTGCTTCCTGCCACACTTAAGAAAGAGTTATAAGTCACAGATTTCAAAATATTAATACAATCTCAGCTCTTTCAGACGATGAGGAGCCAGCACTGTGCACTCTGCCACAGCTACTCACTGGTGAGAGGCATGGATGGCATTGTATCAGACGCGCCAACGCGGGATGGCAACTCCATCGTTAACGTGGCATAGTTATTCTAGAACTATGACCCGGGAGTTATTTTTTGGTGTGTGTGTCTCTCTAGGTGTTCCACTGGATTCTCTGTCTTCAAAAACACTAGCTCTGTATGCCAAAACATGTCATTCCTCTTTGGCCACGCTCAGTAAGTTGTCCAATTCCTCCACTAGGTTGGGATCTGATAAAAACAAATTCAAAAGAATTTTAATAGGAATAACATCCTTTGTTTTTTTGTTGTTGTTGTTGTTTATTTTTTTCTTAAGTAGGCTCCACACCCAACATGGTTGAACTCATAAACCTGAGATCGAGTCACATGCTCCACTGACTGAACCACCACCCAGGTGCCCCAATAACATCTTTTATTTTATTTTTTTAAAGATGTTTTATTTATTTATTTGAGAGAGAGAAAGAGCATGAGAGAGAGAGCACGGATGAGGGGCAGGGGGAGAAGCAGGCTCCCCACTGAGCAAGGAAACCGATGCAGGATTCCATCCCAGGACCCTCGGATCAATGACCTAAGCTGAAGGCAGACGCTTAACCAACTGAGCCACCCAGGCACCCAATAACATCTTTTATATTTTTAAAAAATGCATTGTAAGTGCCAGAAGACTAAATAGATAAAATCAACTCTCATATAAAAACTCACTTGTACCCTAATGCTATTAGGGGAAAGAAAGGAAACTCTAGGACAAAGACACTGTTGTCATTTTTAATTTATTCATTGTTTTTTTTAAGATTTTATTTATTTATTTGAGAGAGAGAGAATGAGAGATAGAGAGCACGAGAGGGAAGAGGGTCAGGGGGAGAAGCAGACTCCCTGCTGAGCAGGGAGCCCGATGTGGGACTCAATCCCGGGACTCCAGGATCATGACCTGAGCCGTAGGCAGTAGCTTAACCAACTGAGCCACCCAGGCGTCCTATTCATTCTGTTTATCCAAACTGTACCACAGGGCCTGAGAAAAATGCACCGTTCTTAGATTAGGGAAAATCAACATTAATTTTGCCTTTATATTTGTTTATGTTACTGTATCTAAAACATTTTCCTGCCTATGTTCAGCTCAAAGGTCAAAATATTGCCCATAATCTGAGTGTCATAGAATAATTTAGAGTGATACATTTATTCCAGACAAATTGACATGGAAAAATGTCAGATGAAAAAAGCATTATGTTGGGACACCTGGGTGGCTCAGTTGGTTAAGGGTCTGCCTTCGGCTCAGGTCATGATCCCAGGGTCCTGGGATTGAGTCCCGCATCTAGCTCCCTGCTCAGCGGGGAACCAGCTTCTCCCTCCCCCTGCTTGTACTCCCTCTTTCTCTGTTTCTCTCTCTCTCTCTCTTGGACAAATAAATAAAATCTTAAAAGAAAAAAAGAAAAAGACATTATGTTATTTTTAAAAAGCATGATTTTTGTTATGCTTGGAAAAAAGACTAGAAGGAAAATACATACCAAAGTCTTAACAGTGTTTACCTTTGGGGATAGGATAGTTTAACTTTTATTTCACTTATCTGCATTTTTATAGTAGTATAATTCTTTCTATAGTCTTAAGAAATCAAATTTTGTTTTAGAAAACAGATTAGAAATATAAGAAAAAGTGGGCTGATGAATATAGACATCCATAAATCAGAAGACAGCCTTGAAAAGAAGAGGTGATTTCTAATACAAATGGTCTTAATACAAAACTGGATTTCTCTTTCTAAGTCTTTCCGTCAGAATGGGTAGTCAGTCATGCATGAGCGAAGTAAACAGCTAGGCATGGCACGCTGATGACTGATTTCTTGTCATTATTTTTAAAGAGCAGTTTCAAGAAATCAATTGATTGCATTCTGATATACAGCAAAGATAACTGACAGTTGGGCAATTCTCAGAATAAAAATAATTAAATGAAAATATCTGAAAGCATTTCCCAGGACTTTTTTCTTAAAATTTATGTAATGCCACAAAGTTTCCTAATGGTTTAAATTTCCTAGTTGCATTAAAATCTTAGTACTTTGTATTCCAGACTACAAACACTCCATTGGAGATAGTTAATTGTTTTCTTTGGTAAAAGAAAATAGAGTTTATCCAAAGATAACCTTTGTTTCGTCTCCTTGGTTAATGTGCATTAAGTACATTAACCTCCTAGGGTTCTAGAAAAATCTATTTTTTTAAGATTATTTATTTATTTATTTGATAGAGCAAGAGAGCAGAAGCAGGGGGAACAGTAGAGGGAGAGGGAGAAGCAGGCTTCCTGCCAAGCAGGGAGCCCGATGCGGGGCTCGATCCCAGGACCCTGGGATCATGACCTGAGCCGAAGGCAGATGCTTAACCATCTGAGCCACCCAAGTGCCCCAAAAATCTATTTTTATTTTTTATTTTTTTTAAGATTTTATTTATTTATTTGAGAGAGAGAATGAGAGAGAGAGAGAGTATGAGAGGGGGGAGGGTCAGAGGGAGAAGTAGGTTCCCTGCTGAGCAGGGGGCCCGATGCGGACTCCATCCTGGGATGCCAGGATCATCACCTGAGCTGAAGGCAGTCACTTAACCAACTGAGCCACCCAGGTGCCCCAAAAATCTATGTTTAAAAGGAAGAATTTTTTATGGGGAAAATGTTTACTAGAATTGGAAATTAATTTTCTAGTGGCTGTGATTTATGTACTGCAAGACTATATGTCAAATCCTTTATGTTTGGCCTAAGAAACAACAATGCCACGCTGTCCTTGATGAAGAGTAAGACAGAATCCTTCAGTTCATAATGTACTATTCAATTATTAACTCACGCAGTTAGCTGTTGAGCACCTGCTCTATGCCTGGCCTTGGAGATAGAGTGGGGAGCAAAACTCTTCCTGTCCCTTGTCTTTGAAGTAGGCCATCCACGTGGACTCTCTGGTCCAACTCCTCTTCCAGCCACTGGCTGGAATATGGACCCTGAGTTGGCTCCACGTGTCCAGCCTTGCAGTCAAGGGTAAAGAGTCAGGTGAGGGAGTCCTCACTTAGGCTTCTGGAACCCAAGCACTGCCTTTGGGAAGAGCTTTGCACTGGTGAGAAGAGGCTCTTTGTCCATTGCAACTGACTAGCTATTTTATTCCTATTCATTCGAGAGCATGTAGGAAGCCCTAGGCCGAGTCTTGGAAGGGACAGGTTTGAGGTTATCTTTGGATGAACCTCACCTCCATCCCCTTAACTGCTGTGGGCATTATCTTCATTACTGTCTTTAATGGTGTTTAACTTCATACCAGTCGAATCAAAAGCTTTAAGAGGGCAAAGACTATGCCTTACATTTCTTTGTATTCCCCTAAAGAGCTTACTTTGTATGTGGTTTTCACATAGCAAGGGTACAATGAATGTTTGTCTATGTGATTTGCCTTCTTTTGGAAAGATAAAAGCCACATGTCAGGCACGATCAGCCAACTGCACAAGTTAAGGGTCAGAATCATGCAGGTAAGTTTTTTTTTTTTTTTAAAGATTTTATTTATAAGAGCCAAGATGCCCATCGACAGATGAATGGATAAAGAAGTTGTGGTATATATACACAATGGAATATTATGCAGCCATCAAAAGGAATGAGATCTTGGCATTTGCAACGACGTGGTTGGAACTGGAGGGTGTTATGCTGAGTGAAATAAGTCAATCAGAGAAAGACATGTATCACATGACCTCACTGATATGAGGAATTCTTAATCTCAGGAAAGAAACTGAGTGTTACTGGAGTGGTTGGGGGTGGGAGGGATGGGGTGGCGGGGTGATAGACATTGGGGAGGGTATGTGCTACGGTGAGCGCTGTGAATTGTGCAAGACTGTTGAATCACAGTTCTGTACTTCTGAAACAAATAACGCAACATATTTTAAGAAAAAAGAAAAAGAAGAAGATAACAGGAGAGGAAGAAAAGGGGAGTATGTCAGAGGGGGAGACGAACCATGGGAGATGATGGACTCTGAAAAACAAACTGAGGGTTCTAGAGGGGAGGGGGGTAGGGGGATGGGTTAGCCTGGTGATGGGTATTGAGGAGGGCACGTTCTGCATGGAGCACTGGGTGTTATGAACAAACAATGAATCATGGAACACTGCACCAAAAACTAATGATGTAATATATGGTGATTAACATAACAATAAAAAATTTTAAAAAAAAGATTTTATTTATTTCTTTGACAGAGAGAGACACAGTGAGAGAAGGAACACAAGCAGGGAGAGTGGCAGAGGGAGAAGCAGGCTTCCCGCCAAGCAAGGAGCCCAATGTGGGGCTCGATCCCAGGACCCTGGGATCATGACCTGAGCCGAAGGCAGACGCTTAACGACTGAGCCACTCAGGCGCCCCCATGCAGGTAAGTCTAAAGAGACTTACATTTCATCCTACTGGAGTTGACTGCCTGAGCCCTGAATTGTACTTGACCTCCTCTGTGCCCCTCTCTCATAATTCCCCCCACCCCCACCCCCGCCAATACACAAACACACAGATACACATACACCTCCCCGTAGGACTAAGAAAACGGTACAAGGCCAAATTTCCAGGCTAGATCCTTTATAACCAGCTTATTGTACCCTTAAAGATACAACACTCAGGAAAATATTACTTTATTATTTCCCCTTAAATAAACTTCTTTTTAAGCTTTTTATTTATTCTTTTGAGAGAGAGAGAGAGAGTGAGAGACCACAAGCCAGTGGGGAGAGGCAGAGGGAGAGGAAGAAGCAGACTCCCCGCTGAGCCTGGAGCCCGATGCGGAGGCGGAAGGCAGACGCTTAAATGACTGAGACACCTGGGTGGGGGTGGAGGGGATGCGGAAATAAACTTCTTAAGCCTTTCTTGAGTGATTAAAATAACTAGTTTCTCTTTGTTAGTACAACAAAGACCCCCAGAAAATAATCACAAAATTGCACACAGGTAATAACCTGTAAGACCTATAAGAAATGTCCTCCCTATTAAGAAGGCAATCATCTAGGGGCACCTGGGTGGCTCAGGCGTTAAGTGTCTGCCTTTGGCTCAGGTCATGATCCCAGGGTCCTGGGATCGAGCCCCGCATCGGGCTCCCTGCTCAGCGGGAAGCCAGCTTCTCCCTCTCCCACTCCTCCTGCTGTTCCCTCTCTCGCTGTGTCTCTCTCTGTCAAATAAATAAATAAATTCTTTAAAAAAAAAAAAGAATTCAATCGTCTGATACAGTGATATGATTTCAAAAATTACACTCGCACCGTCAGGCAATAAAATGAAGTCACATCTTAATAAATTAATCCTTAAATCACTTGAACATACAGCAGTATGATTATCTGACTTTAGAAATGGGAAAGCCTGAATTGTGTGGTAGAAAAGAACTTTTCCATGGATAGCAATTTGCCAATAACTTCAAAAGGGTGTGCATAGCTTTCATTTCCGGAACATGGTAACAGGGATTCCTCTACAGTGCTTGTTACCTTTGAATATGAAAGGCTTTTTTGAGCCCTTGACTCTAGAATGAAGGCCAGCAGGCTCCATGAGGCCATGGGCCCACCCTGCCCAACATCCAAATCCCACCACACACCAGAGGCTCCTGGATGGGGATTCAGACTGAATACAACTGTGCACCTCTGAGAGACTCCCACTACAGAACCAAGTGCCTTCCTGCTGCAGTTCTCTTCAACCAAGCGGTAGGTCAGTTCTGAAAGGAGCAGATACATCAAGTGACGGGGCACTTTGGTCCAATGAGCTGCACCCTGGACCAACCTACACCTCCGGGCTCGCTGTGGATCCCAAAGGTCCTGGTGACTCAGGTACAAATCGAGTAGATGGAACACTAAATCCCCTGTCACCATGTTGAGTCACCTCCCAGGGTATCAACTCAAAAGGACTGGCTGGGCAGTAGACAGTCTGCGATTTTCATTCAGCATACCAATAGAATATTGATCCACCCCCATTCTTTGCGCATTGTCTAGAAAGTTGGAATAATATAAAAGAAAAGGAGGAATTACATTTCTAAGTGCCACTCAGAAACAGGAAGTTTACAGTGTTTTAGTCACCAGAATTAAATTAAGTCATTAATCATCCTGTTTCTAACCTAAGCCTTCTTGTCTTTAAGAACTATAATTATTTTTTTTTTAAAGATTTTATTTATTTATTTGACACAGAGAGGGAACACAAGCAGGGGCAGTGGGAGAGGGAGAAGCAGGCTTCCCGCAGAGCAGGGAGCCCAACGCGGGGCTCGATTCCAGGACCCTGGGATCATGACTGAGCCGAAGGCAGACGCTTAACGACTGAGCCACCCAGGAGCCCCAAGAACTATAATTATTTTAAAGCAAATAAATGGCAGAGATAAATAGGTGGGGAGTGTCACCGAAGGACTAGAGTTTAGAGTTTTGCATATGTGTGTGTATTTTAACAGGGCCCAAAACCCCTAGCTTTTAGAACTTTCAAATAATTCCTATTTGGACAATTCTTTGCAGAAGGCAGATGGCACTAAGTTCAAAAGGAAGAAAGACTTCAGTGGGAAACTTTGCCTCCTGGAGCCAAAGAAGATAAGCTTTGGGAAAGATTATTTTGGGGGAGGAAGGAGCCTAGGGGAAAGATGATGGCCATCTCTACGTTCGAGATAGTATTAATTGGAGTTAAATGTCATCTGCATTTACTCGCTGAGCGTTCAGAGAACTTAGCGGTGGTCACAGGAATCCATCCTAACAAGATTAAGCATTCTTGACAACGATCTCTGGAGCCCAGATCCTCGGCTTAACCTTAAGTACAGGAACTGCTTGTCAGTCAGATTCCTGTTAATACATTTTGGTCAAAGTTTTCCCAACCAGAAAAGACCAAGGCCTTTGACACATTAAAAGCAGATTCAAAAGCTGAGGTTCACCTGCAGTGTTTCCAGAGGCTCCCCGGGGCCTGATTACTGGGCATTGCAGGAGCAGGGCTCTAGCTTTGCAGCTCGGCAGCTCAGGCCACTGCCTGTCGGTCCTGCATGACAAGCAGAGCGTCCTTGCCGTCTCCTGAGGGTCTGTCTCCTGGGGGGCCCCGCGGCCAGCACCCAAGCCTGTTCCACTCACTGCTGGACTCTCACACCCAGGAGAGCGTCTAGCACAGAGGCTGTACTCAGTAAATATTTATTGAAAGACAAGGGAATGAACATCGGCTCTTGGGCAGCCTGGAGCCCCTTCTGAGCTATCTGGTTCAATATCTCCAATACCTTTTCCAGATGTTTCTCAATGTCTAGGTGTCAAGGACAGCAGTGCCAGTGTGGGAGAGATGTCCTTCCCCAGAGCAATTCTCACACCTGATGGCGTAACCCATACCTCCCTGTGGGTGTTATGGCAGGTGAACATCACACCTTCTTGTCCCTAAGCAATTTTCCTAAATGGCAAAGCTGATGTTTTCGCGGTCATTTCATTTATGGTGCAGAAGGGAAAAAGTGGTCGGGACCTCATCGTTAGACTGAAAACTTTGGAGCCATGGAAGGGAAGGCTCTCCAGTGTCATTGTCATCGAGGCAGCTTATCATTACAAGGTCAAGGAGTGCCTGGAATTTGCCCATTACACAAAACCCAGAAAAGAAAATACAACACTTGGTGCCTATCAAACAAAGGGCATCTACAAAACAGCTTTTCATTTGTCAGAGCACTAATTATCCTTTGGATTTATCCTCAGAGTCAAGTTCTGCTTGTACTACAAATATTGATTCTAGTAACAATGAGCACAGCAAGATCGAGGACCAAAGAATACTGTGCACCATGAGACTTTGTGGTAGAAATGGAGGATACATCCAGGTAAAGTCTAAATGTGATAACAAATTCACTGATAATAAAACATTTCCCTTTTCCTCTGGACAAGGTGACATTGGGGGAAGTGTGGTAGAGGTTGGAATAAGCCGGGCTGCTTTTTTTTTTTTTAATTCAAACTAGCCACATTTTATTTTTTTTTTAAGATTTTATTTATTTGGGAAAGAGAGAGCATGAGCAGGAGCAGGGGCAGAGGGACAAGCAGACACCCTGTTCAGTGGGGAGCCCGATCCCAGGACCCCGAGATCATGACCTGGGTCTAAGGCACTAAGCCACCCAGGCGCCCCCTAGCCACACTTGACATACTTGGTTGTCAAGGGACATTTCTATCACTGTAGAAAGTTCTATCTGACAGTGCAATGCATGATCTGACAGGAGGGGGAGTTCAGTACTTCACAAATCAGAAACACAACAGTAGTAGAGACGAAAGATCTCACATTTATTCCTGAACCAACCTACTGGTGCAGAGGCATAGTAACAGAGAAAATTATTTCCATATTAAAATATGTCTATGGCCAGGTAGGAAGGATGTTTACAGAGTGATAGGATAGAGCACATGATCTTCACACAGCTTAATTAAATATGTGGTGCCAATTAGGTGTGTCATCTCATGATGTGTGACGCCTTATAGACCCAGCTCGGTTCTTCTCCAGTGCCTCCTCTTGGAGTTGTACCTGATTTTATTACCAGTTTTCATCCGAATCCACTGGGGAATGGGGCGATTCTGCTTTTGTTTCTTGGCCAGGAATCGCTTGATTCTGGAAGTCTTGTGAGAAGACATGGCAAGAAACAGTCAGCCACACAGAGCAGGATGGCAACGAAAAAGGGGAAAAAGCGCCAGGCTGCTTTTTAATCTTTAATGAAAGTGCCTTGAACTGGGACCAGTTCCATCTTGCTTACAGATATCGCTGACTGATGGATGGAAAGTTTCATACACTGTCCTACAGATACACTGAGGCCCTGACGGCCCAGGAGACAGAAATATTCTTAAACCATAAATGTCGAAAGGGAAAGCTACTTTCATGAGTACATGCTAACACAGCCCTAAATCAGAGGGAGAACAGAAAAAAGAAGAGGAAAAATGGGAACATGAAAGCAAGAAGAACACACAGAAAGGAGAGAGAGTGAGGAGCACGTGGAACAGGAAGAGGAGGTTATTGGGAGGTAATTCAAAGAACGGATTTAGTCTAGAAGTACTAGACTTCTGGTGTTTGGGAGTTCATGATGGATAATCAGGCTGGAGTCTAAGACCCAAGATCGGATCAAATACACGTGTAAGCTGTACCATGGGCAAGAGTAGCACATACCTGATCCAGACAACCAGTGGAGGTCAAGTTCACAGGTGGAGGCAAAGGACCCCAGAGACCCAGATATGCCTTTTGGGAAAGACAGCTGGGGCCCCGTGCAAAGACCCAGATTCAGAAACCCTGCAATACTGTCAGACGTGAGCCAGAGTAGGCTGTGAGGAAGGCCCTTGCACCAAGGTCTGGGTCAGCTCTGAGAGGAGCCAACAGGCACACTGACCCTGATACTAAGCCAGCTTCTTCCAAAGCAGGCACTGTTAAGTCAGTTTTGGATATGATGGAAGATATTCCAAGGCTCACTGAGATGGAGAACTATGGAGACCCTCTGCAGACAGCTCCCGTGGAAATGGCGGACAGACAAAATAATGTTGAGTCTGACAGGCGTGGTTTCCAGTCCCTGATTCACCATTTGCCAGCTGTATGAGCTTGGATATAATTCACCTAATCTCTCCAAATCTCCCCTTTTCACCTGAGCAATGGAATTTTTTTTGGGCGCCTCCTCAGCCCTCAGGCACTGGAACATTGTTTATAGTCAGCATTCATTCTGATTGGCCAGCACTCAAACCGTATCAATCGTTGCGTTAAGTATTACTCCCTGGGAGTAATAATGCCTACCTTGTGCAGTTATTTTGAGAACTATAAATTATATGCATACAGCAAGCTGTGCATTGCCCAACACATAGTAGGCACTTCAATAGTCACTGCTATTATTTCATTAAAATAGTTATCACCATTGCTAATGGTCCACCATTGTCGGGGACTGAATTGTGTTCCCCCCAAATTCATATGCTGAAGCCCTCACCTCCAATGTGACTACGTTTGGAGACAGAGCCTTTAAGGAAGTAATTAAGGTTAAATGAGGTTATAAGGGTAGGGCCCCGGTCTGATAAAAATGGCGCCCTTACAAGAAGAGAAAGAGACACAGAGAACTCTCTCTCTCTGTCTGCCTGCACACAGCGGAAAGACCACAATGAGAAGGCAGAAATCTATAAGTCAGGAACAGAGGCCTCACTAGAAACCAGCTTTGCCAGCACCTTGGGAAAAAAATAAGAAATACATGTCTATTGTTTAAGCCACCCAGCCTGTGCTATTTTGTTATGGCAATGCAAGCTGACTAATGCACTGGCTGATTGATTTACAGACCAACGACAGACTCCACGACGGTGCTGCTGGCAGAATCCCTGACGGGTTTGTGCCCCACGATTTAGAAGAGGAAATACTCTGAATAGATTTTATTTAATTGCGTCTAACCTCAGCAGGGATGGGGTGTGTCTTTTGATCTATGGATCATAAGGACTATCCTTCTGTAGAGAATTCTATGTGGATCAGAAAATCTAGGAGGGAGCCTCACAATCTCACATAATCCACATAATGACCACCTCTTTCTCTTTGGGCACAATGAGGACGGTCTTTTTCTGGGTTGTAAATCTTATTTTATTTTTGCGGAGTTCAATCCAATGTGTCAGAATACACTCATATATAGACTATCTCTGGAAGTATACACAAGAAACTAGAAATAATAACTTTCTTCAGAGGTGGAATTGAAGACAAGGTGAAATTTTTTTCATAATGTGTCTATACTTTCTGCTTTAAGGAGAGTATTTTAGCATTTTACTCTCAGTAAGATTTTTTTTATTAAAGTCTAATTGACATCCAACATTACATTCATTTCAGGGGTACAACATAATGATTTGATATTTTTTTAAAGATTTTTTATTTATTTATTTTTGAGAGAGAGAGAATGAGAGAGAGAGAAAGCACATGGGGGGGGGAGGGTCAGCAGGAGAAGCAGACTCCCTGCCGAGCAGGAAGCCCGATGTGGGACTCGATCCAGGGACTCCAGGATCATGACCTGAGCCGAAGGCAGTCGCTTAACCAACTGAGCCATCCAGGCGCCTGATGATTTGATATTTGAACATATTGCAAAGTGATCACCATGATAAATCTAGTTAACATCCTATTAACATACTATTTTACAGTATTTCTTTTTATAGCTCTTGAATTCAACATTGACCATATCCAGAAATGACATTTTATTGAAGAAGAAGAAGAAGAAGAAGAAGAAGAAGAAGAATGGGGAGGAGGAAGAGGGGGGAAGGAGGAGAAGAGAGAGGAGAAGGGGGGAAGCTTTATTTTGGAAATAAAGAGAAAAAGGAGGGTTTCCAAAAAGTGACACAGCAATTTTTACCCTGGGTGCACATTTTTCACATAAAGGGATTCCTCCCCCTTATTAGGGAATCTTTTTTGGAAGAGCAAAAAAAAAAAAAAAAAAGAAGGGAAACGCAGCTGGCTGCCTGTTCCATGGATGACCTGCTGTCCTGCCCCTGCTCAGGCTCCTGCTAATCCTTCAAGCATCCTCACGCCATCTTCATCAGCTTGACATGTTCCATCCAAAGAGTCATTCCTTTTTCACATTTACATATCTCCAGGGGAACCTTGTGCTGAATCCACACATTCTCCACCCTAAGACAGACAGACTATATTCAGAAAAGGAGGAGGGACTGTCACTGACAAGAGAAATCCTCCGGTCAAGGCCACAGCCCCGCTCACTGGCTATAGGACTGGCTGCAAGAGGTGGGCAGAGTGGTCCATGGAGAAGGAGCAAGGGCTCAGAACTCCCCCTTTTTGGTGGTTAAGACAGAGTTTGGCCCTGATTCTAACACTTGTCAGGAAAGGCCTGTGATAAATTAAATTATTGCAAATAGAAGTTGTGGACATTAGGAATTTGTGTTTAATTGGCTGCAAGTGTTAAAGACTTGGCAGAAACTTCCGCGGACAACAAATGGAACTGTGCACAGTCGGGAGCACACAGTGTCCACACACCGTGTTCCCGGTCAGAGACAGCAGTTCTGTGCTGCCCAATTCCGCTTGAAGGCGGTGACAGGGCTAAGACACCCACTGTCCTACTTACAATGATCAGGGGAATGGCCTGGGGCCGAACAAAGAGAAAGGGCGGTCCTAACCAAGGACTGGCCACTTTCGTCCCATTTCCATCCAAATCATGTCCCCTGTTAGGAAATATTCATGAGGAAACTCCTTGTCTCTCTTTGAAAATTTAACACAGAAAATAGAACATAAAATAGAGAACAAAAGAACAACATCCACAGAAATATCCATTGTAGGGAAATATTTCTAAAGTTGATTTCAGGTGACTTTTTTTTTTTAAGTGGGAAAATAGGAGCTTTTGTTTTACTGAACAGGAGATAGAATAAAAGCAGAATTCTGTAAGACTGACTTTCGAATCAAAACTTGGTATACTTCATTAATTTGGAACAAATTGTGCTAACTAATTTAATTTTTAAGTCAACAAGGAAATGCAGTTTATAGGTTATGAGGTGATACACAAACATGTTTTTTTCTTAAAGACTTTATTTATTTATTTGAGAGAGAGCATGAGAGAGAGAGAGAGAGAGAGAGAGCGTAAGTGGGGGGAGGGGCAGAGGGAGAGGGAGAAGCAGACTCCCTGCTGAGTAGGGAGCCCAATGTGGGACTTGATCCCAGGACCCTGGGATCGTGACCTGAGCCAAAGGCAGATGCTTAACCGACTGAGCCATGCAGGCGCCCCCAGACACGTCTTGAGCTGCTATCCTATCCACCTTACGCGTGTTTACAAAGTCCACATGCAAAACCCTACAGGATTCTGTGCTCCGATGCTCTAACATGCTCTGGTGAGGCAATCTTGAGCTCTCTGAGCCTTTGTTCTCCCCTGTAGAATAAGGAAAATAATACACCAATAAGACCATGGGAAAGATTCCCTGAAATAATGCTTGGAAGCCCCAGATTCCTATGGGGTATGAATTATTATTACTGAAAACAGGGACTCAGGCTCACCTTTCCTAGGAAAGTTCAGAAAATGTTGCCTTGACCAGTGGCTTCTTGACCAGTGGCTTGTCTCCGCTGACGGACGGCAGCGCATGAGCAAACGGAGGAAAATCATCTAAGCAAGGAACAGAAGAGGGTACGGCACTGTGACGGCCAACCCTAAACAACCAAGATGCAAACTTATGCAGACAGAATATGGAAATGTATTATGGGGGTGTCAGGGGAATGTAACATTGCGGGGGTGACGGACCCGAGTCAAGCCAAGCTCTCGGCCACTACTAATGTAAAGATTTGCCTATTCTGGGTATTTCATATAAATGGAATCAGACAGTATTTGTCCTTTTGTTTTTGCCTTATTTCACTTCGCATGTTTTTAAGATCCATTCATGTTGTGGAATATATCAGTACTTCATTTCTTTTTATAGCTGGATAATATTCCATTACATGGATACACTACATTTTGTCTATCCATTAATCAGTTGACGGGCATTTGGATTATTTCCACCTTTGAGCTATTACAAATAATGCTGTCATGAACATTTGTGTACAAGTTTTTGTGTGGACACGTGTTTTCTTCTCTCTAGGGTCTCTTCTCTAAGGGCAATAATCCCATTCATGAGGGCTCTACCCTTATGTCCTAATCACCTCCTAAACACCCACTTCCAAATACTGTCACATTGGGGATTAGGTTTCAGCATATGAATTTTGGGGGGACACAAGCCTTCCATCCATAGTAGGAGCTAAAGCAGCAGATGAAAGTTTTACTGGCGTTCAGAGTCTGACACCACAGGAAGGTTAGAGACCAGTGAGTCTTTTTTTTTTAAGATTTTTAAGTATTCATTTATTTGAGAGAGAGAAAGAGAGAACGAGCAGGGGGGAGGGGTAGAGGGAGAGCGAGAAGCAGACTCGATCCCAGGACCCTGGGATCGTGACCAGAGCTGAAAGCAGACGCTTAACTGACTGAGCCACCCAGGCGCCCGAGACCAGTGAATATTATGGTCCAATAACAGCTTTGCAGTCGGTGCTTATGTTTTTTTATTTTATTTATTTTATTTTTTTAAAGATTTTATTTATTTATTTGACAGAGAGATAGAGAGAGAGCACAAGCAGGGGGAGCGGCAGGCAGAGGGAGAGGGAGAAGCAGGCTCTCTGCTGAGCAGGGAGCCCAATGTGGGACTCGATCCCAGGACCCTAGGATCATGACCTGAGCTGAAGGCAGCCACTTAACCAACTGAGCCACCCAGGCGCCCCAAATGCTTATGTTTTTTCAATCAGAAATAATTTCAGTTCTTCTTATCAGCCCCATCTACAGGCTACAGTGAGTTTTAAAAGACCTGAGACTATGTTGGCATTGGTAGCACCACCCAACCAGGGATACCCAGTGCTGCTTCCAATCAGAGTCGGATCAACTAGGAGGTCGTTGAGGTCTCTTGTTTTGCAGCATGATTCTATTTTGTAGGAGTACTCCAAAAACAATATGTATTCAACCAGAACTCTTCATTCCCCTCTTTTTTTTTTTTTTTTAAGATTTTACTTATCTATTTGTCAGAGAGGGAGAGAACAAGCAGGGGAAGTGGCAGGCTGAGGGAGAAGCAAGCTCCCTGATGAGCAAGGAGCTCGACACAGGACTCAATCCCAAGACTCTGGGATCATGACCCAAGCCAAGGCAGACACCCAACTGACTAAGCCACCCAGGCGTCCCTTTTTTCCCCTCTTCATCAGAATCTTTCCCCTCTAGAACCAGCATCTGTCAGTCCGTTTTGGTAAATTGTGTCTCCTCTTTCTCCCTCCTCCTCTGCTCCTGCCCCTGCTTGCGCTCTCTCTCTCTCTCTCTTTCTAAAATAAATAAATAATCTCAAAAATAAATAAATAAATGGATAAAAACCAGAACAAAAACAGAGAATTTGTAGCAGATTGAAAGGAGGAATGTTGGAACCAATGATCAAAACTATGGAAATGGAGCTAAAGAATGTTCCAGAAAATAAATTACTATCGATGAGAAAGAAGGAAATAAGAGCAGCAAAAGAACAAATGATACTTTCACTGAATAAAGTATGAACACTTGTGTGAGCCAAAAGAGCAATAAGAAACTAGAACGTGTCATTCCAAAATCAGGACACATTTGTTAATTAATATCGGTTGATGCCCTGAGTCACTTTGCTTCCTGTTAGTTTAATCACAGAATTGAAACAGGATACGAAATGTTCCGAAGACTCTATTATTCAAATTAAGTATTTATCTAGGCAGTGAGCCTCTTAATCAGTGGCTTTCAAACATTTTTTGACCCTCAGCCACAGTAAGAGATGTATTTTATATCAAAGGCTATCTCTCTCACACACACACAAAAGCTTCACATTACCTTTACTATAGGCAACGTGCTCTGATATTTTCTTTCTGGACTATTTTATTTTATTCTATCTCTTGTTTTTAAAATGCTGTCAGAGGGGCACCTGGGTGGCTCAGTCGTTAAGCGTCTGCCTTCAGCTCAGGTCGTGATCCCAGGGTCCTGGGATCGAGCCCCGCGTCGGGCTCCCTGCTCCGCGGGGAGTCTGCTTCTCCCTCTCCCACTCCCCCTGCTTGTGTTCCCTCTCTCGCCGTGTCTCTCTCTGTCAGATAAGTAAATAAAATCTTTAAAAATAAATAAAATTAAATAAATAAATAAAATGCTGTCAGAGACCCAGTAAATCTATTTCATGATTCACCCATGTGTTGCAGTCAGTTCCTAGTCTGAAAAGTATTTATCAAATGGCCTGATGTGCAATGTCCCAGTTTCTTAGGACCACCTGGGACTGCTACTGCAGAGAACCTCAGACCTGCCTTGCAAAGGGAGCTTTCTCCAGCTCAGACCCACAGCCGGAGTCCCTGGAATGTGAACCAGACTTCCCAGCTATGTTTCCAGTGGTCTTCTCCCATCTCTTAGGGGGATGTCGTTCCTGTCCGCCCTCCAAATTGCCTGGGAAGCCAGTGCTCTTGGCAAAGCAAGACAGCATCCTCAGGATAACTGTCCCTTCTCTTTACCCATCTTTCTTCGGTGTTGCTGCCCTTGGACACTACCAAGGCACCAGGATGGTGTCTGTTTCCACTTGTGGCCCAAGTTGACCTTAGCCATGGTTCCATTCTATCAGACTTGCTCCCTCTGGTTGCACTGCTGACCCGGGCATCCCTGCTTGCCAGAGACACCCTTCCCAGTAGCTTCTGGGTGGCATTCTCTCTCCCTCCTGGTGAAAGAGGTGGGTTGACCGAAATGTGTGGGATCTATTGGAAATCCCCAAAACCCTCTTCACAGGTCCTGCACCAAGGAACATAAGCCCTGGTATGCCATGAGCAGTGAGCATTTGGAACAAATATGGATCTGGGTATAAAAGGCCATGAGTTGCAAAATTGCATTGGAATTGCTACATAAAATTGATTCACAAATAAAATCACCTTTCCTTACAATGGCATTGTTGAGAAATTCTAGTGTACAGTTGAACTCTTGGCACAAAGTTAGAGGTTTTGGTAATATACATATACACAGTGTGTTTAGTTTTTTTGTTTTGTTTTGTCGTTTTTGTTTTCTTAAGATTTCATTTTATTTATTTTTAAAAAGATTTTATTTATTTGAGAGAGGGAGAGTGCACGAGCAGGGGGAGCAGCAGAGAGAAAGGAAGAAGAAGGCTCCCCACAGAGCAGGAAGCCCGACACAGGACTCGATCCCAGGACCTGAGATCACGACCTGAGCCGAAGGCAGATGCTTAATCGACTGAGCCACCCAGGTGCCCCATAGTGTGTTTAGTTTTAACATACCACCATCTACACAGTGAGTACTCAGAAGGATACTTATTGGTTAAATATAGAAAAATTTGAGAATATTAAGTTAGCTTCTGGACTAAAAAAATCTTAAGGTTGGAGTGACTCTAGAGTTAATCTAATTTGCTTCCATTGCTATTTGCGTTCCACGTTCCTAGATTAGTTGGGAGTACATTTGGCTGCAAATAACAGAAAATCTGACTGCTGTGGCTTGAACAAATAAGGATGCGTCTTTCTCACCCAGCAAGGTATCTGGAGGTAAGCAGTTGCTGTCAGACTGATCCTCCCTGACTCTCTTGGCCTTTTCCTTGTGGTTTCAAGACAGCTTCTGCAGCTCTTAGCATCACATCCACATTCAAGACAGAATAAAATGTGGAGGCAGCCACCAGCCTTATCTGTTCCTTCTTATTGGGAAATCATATCTAATCCAAATGCCCCAGCAGGAATTTCTCCAAGGTCTAAGGTACTGTAAGGTTAGAACTGGGTCACCTGTTCACCTCCACGTACAGCTGAGTTGTGGTTAGAAAGGAGGAAGTTCAAGGGTGGATATTCAGTAAGTGATTGGGAGTGATGGCCAGATTACTTCAACCAGGGGCCCCTCATCCTTGCTTGAACATCTTTGTACCATTTTTGGTAGTTCTAGAATGTTCTTTTTGTTTTAACCAGAATCTGCTTCCTTGTAACTTGTCCCTATGGCCTCTGATTCTGCCCCGAGGACCTCTGCAGACAAATTTGAGTATTTCTTCTTGGTGACAGCCATACAAATATTTGAAGACAGCTGTCGTATCTTCTCAGATTTTCCTCTTATCCACATGAAACATCTCCATTATGTGACATCATGATTTCAACTGTTCTCACTTTTTGGTGTGCTCTTCTCTGAATCTGTTTCAGTTTATCGATGTTGCTTATTAGACTTTGTTGCCCCAAATGACATCATTAGTAAAGAGGTGGCCTGAGCCAAGCCAGAGAAGTCCCATGATTACCTCCATTGTTCTGGGTTATTGCTAAGTCAGCTCAAGTTTGCAATCTCTTCTGTGCACTTCCTGCTGGTGATTCAGCCAACTAAAGATCATAATTTTTTTCTGTCTTTCTACTTCCTTTCTTTATGCATGTGCTCTAGGGATCATAGAGCAGGATTTATATTTATTAATAGTATTTTATGGCATTCGATCTGACTTGTATTTCTAGTTTATTGGGTCCTTTTCAGATTTCAATGCTATGATCCAGGGCATCAGTTATCCCTCCCAGAATCTCACTATCTGCAAATGAGACAAATTTATGCTGTTCTGAACTCCATATAAATCTCCATTAGGTATTTTCAACAAGAAAGTCGGGAGAGACTCTTTCAACCTGCCACCACTGAATTCTTTCTAAAGTGGAGCTGACTGCCATTTAGTTGGGGCCCTTTGGCACATGGTGAATTCACCTCATGATCATTCTGTCCACACACCACCTTTTGTCTTAAAGATATTGTGGGATCCTCTTTTAACTACTTTGCAAAAATTCTGATCTATGAAAGCAGTCTCCTGATCAAATAACTTAGAAACTTAGTGAAGTTTGTAAGCAAGGACTTTTACCAACGAATCCATACCAGGTCCTAGAGAGCACTAGCTTCCTTTCTGAGTTCCTCAGGTTAGACTTTATATACTGTAGCCCAGAACACTTTATGACCATGTTGCCTTCCTTATACTGGGTACTGGAAACTCGATGCAAAATTTGGAGCTGAATCACAGCACCAGCTATGATATTTCACATTAAACAAGGGGTTAGCACAAAGGCAAAAAGTATGTGTCATTAATCTTTGAAAAGCTCTTACATGACTCACAAAGACTAGTGTGCATGGTGTGCCTTGTATAGTAATCCTTCCCTGCATCAAAGCTTGAGCACCACTGAGTTCAACTAATGAAAGGTGCTAAAGGAAGCCCATCATCGAACATTTTAACAAATCCATAAAATAACATTTTAGCAAATCCATCTCTAGCAGTGAATGAAGATTAGAAGAATCTGAAGCATCCTGCTTATCAGCAAGGTTTAATTCATGCTATTTTCATATAAACCCTTTATAATCTTAAGGCATAGTTATAAATTTTTTTGTTGGTATGAGGATTGAAGTAATTATGAAATTATCTAAAGTCACTATCTATGAAATTATCTAGTACAGGTTCTGGCACCTAGTAGATTTGAATCTAAATCTTTCTAGATTAAATATTAAATACACTATTCTTTGAAAGGTTGGAGAAAAGATCTTGGCCACTGACATTTATTTTTTCAAAGTGGTTCTTCTCTTCCATGACCTTGGGCATTGATCCTATGATGACCCCTTACTATAAGTTGATCCATGTGATTAATGCCTTTAGTAATGAATTTGTGGAGCTGAAAGGTGGACTTTATTTTAAAATGGCAGTTAGCTACCCACCCTCTAAAAAAAGTGGGAGGTGCCTGGGTGGCTTAGTCAGCTAAGCACGTGACTCTTGATTTCAGCTCAGGTCATGATCTCAGGGTTGTAAGATTGAGCCCTGAGTCAGGCTCCATGTTAAGCATGGAGCCTGCTTAAGGTTCTTTCTCTTGGGGCACCTGGGTGGCTCAGTTGATTAAGCATCCTCCTTCAGCTGGGGTCATGATCTTGGGGTCTTGGGATAGAGCCCTGCACTGGGCTCCCTGCTCAGCAGGGAGTCTGCTTCTTCCTCTCCCTCTGCCCCTCTCCCCCAACTCCCTACTTGTGCTTTCTGCTCTCTCTCTCAAATAAATAAATAAAATCTTTAAAAAAAAAAGATTCTCTCTCCCTCTCCCTCTGCCCCTCCCCCTCCAATAAATAAATAAATAAATAAATAAATAAATAAATAAATAAATAAAATGAGCGTGAGTTGGCATGACTAACTTCATCATTTATTGGTTAAATGACCCTGTGGACTTATTTGCCTATCCTCAGAAAAGGTTATTGATAACTGCATCAAGAATTTAAGTCCTATGTGTAACGTACCCTGGTGTCTATGTTATACGTCAAAGTCATGTTTCAGGAAGAGATAGTTTATTTCAAGGAGTTATAAAGGGAAATTACTCTATCAGAATTAATATAAAAAGTCCATACAGGGACTGAGCCACCCAGTGGCTTAACCGACTGAGCCACACTAACTAATCACGCTTAACCGACTAAGCCACCAGGTGCCCAGTACTGTTTTTAAATTAGATATTTTCTGTTTTTTTTAAGATTTTATTTATTTATTTGACAGAGAGAGACACAGCAAGAGGGAACACAAGCAGGGGGAGTGGGAGAGGGAGAAGCAGGCTTCCCGCAGAGCAGGGAGCCCGATGCGGGGCTCCATCCCAGGACCCTGGGATCATGACCTGAGCCGAAGGCAGACGCTTAACGACTGAGCCACCCAGGCGCCCGATATTTTTTGTCTTTTTGAAACTTGAAAACATTTTAACATCATACAGATTTTAAAAGTAGTAATATGGTGATTCAATAACACCGATTCTGTCTTTGATCTTTTTCTTCATGTTTTTCCATTCTCAGCCCACATTCCTCATATGAAGGCAGGAGGAAAGATCCAGAGGTTAAGCCTCTGCCCAGCTCAGGTCATGAACCCAGGGTCCTGGGATTGAGCCCTGCATCAGGATCCTTGTTCAGCAAGGAGCCTGCTGCTCCCCTTGCTTATGCTCTTGCTCTCTCTCTCTTTCTCTCTCTGACAAATAAATAAAAATTACAAAAAAAATTTTTTAAGTCCATATAGATAACCAGAAACTTAGCATTTAGTTCTTTGTACCCATCAACATTGTCCCTAAGTAACAGTTTATTTTTTTATTATTTTTTAAAGATTTTATTTATTTATTTGACACAGAGATAGAGAGCATAAGTAGGCAGAGCGGCAGGCAGAGGGAGAAACAGACTCCCCGCTGAGCAGGGAGCCCGATGGGGGGCTCGATCCCAGGACCCTGGGATCACGACCTGAGCTGAAGGCAGATGTTTAACTGACTGAGCCACCCAGACACCCCCCTAAGTAACAGTTTAAACAAGCAACAGTTTAAAATGAATTACATATATAATAAAAAGTAGTGAAATGTTCTGTGTAATCATCCTTTCCTTTAAAATGCTGACTTGGGGTGCAATCGTTTCCTAGGGCTGCCGTAACAAAGTACCAAAAACTGGGTGGCTGAAAACAACAGAAATGTGTTGTCTTATAGTTCCGGAGGTTAGAAGTCTGAAATCACAAAATAGGCAGGGCCATGCTCTCCCCGACACCTAGAAGAGGATCCTCCTTTACCTTTTCCAGATTCTGGTGTTTGCCAGTGATCTTTGGCCTCCCTCAGCTTGTAGACACATCCCTCCAGGCACATGGCTGTTTTCTCTCTGTGTGTCCTCACCTCTCTTCCCTCTCTGTGTGTCTGCCCCTGCATCCAAATCTCCCATTCTTATAAGGACACTGGTCATGTTGAATGAGTTATCCTTATAACTAATTACCTTTGTAAAGATCCTATTTCCAGTGAAGGTCATGTTCTGAGGTACGGCTGCGGGGGGCAAGGGGTCTAGAATTTCAACACATCTTTTTGGGGGGACAAAATCCAACCCATTGTATTGGACTTAGTGAAGAATTGTGGCGTTATATTGGCTGCATGAACACGGATAACGGCCACAGAAGCTGCCTTCAGGAGGTGGGCACTGGGCAGACAGGGAGGGTGGAAAGGAAGAATTTTCCATGCCCACTTCGGCTCACACGATATTTGTAGGTTAACATGGAGACACTCATGGAGGCTGAGAAGTAGCAGCTTGTTTAAGGCCTTACGGTCTTGCCATATTTTACCCCTTCCATAGTAAAGAAGGCTTCGAGTATGCATTGCTTTTTATTATGAATCTCAGTGTTTACAATAAATAACAAGAAATAAGACTTGCTATATCTTGGGGCACCTGGATGGCTCAGTTGTTAAGTGTCTGCCTTCAGCTCAGGTCATGATCCCAGGGTCCTGGGATCAAGCCCCGCATCGGGCTCCCTGCTCAGTGGGGAGCCTGCTTCTCCCTCTCCCACTCCCCCTGCTTGTGTTCCCTCTCTCTCTCGCTGTGTCTCTCTCTGTCAAATAAATAAATAAAATCTTAAAAAAAAAAGACTTTTTATATCTTTTCTAGCCCAAGTCACAGCATAACCAAGCACTGATTTATATCTGTTCTACACAAATTAGCAAAGGAAATGGATTGTAACATATTACAGTTTGACACATAATGAACACCTACACCAATACTCAATGAACATTATTTTTCTCCCTTCTGTTGACTGTCAATTCCTCAAAAGCTAATTTTATCAGATTTAACATAGCAAAGAAAAACGCCACCTTAATAGAATACACAGTGTCTCAGAAGGAGGATACCAAGGAAGGCTATTTATAGGATTTGGGTTTGAGTTGGGGCCCAGATGGTATAGAGATGGTTTTTCAGTACAGGGAACAAATTTACAGTGGCCGTAGTTTATGACAGAATAGTTTAGGATTGGTGGACACAGCAAGGTCAGGGTTTTGATGAGTAAGTTGTTGCCTGATAGGTATGCTCTTTTTCACAGGTGAGCAATCTGTTTCCTGATAAGAGAGCAGTTTCCCCAAATAAGCAAACTATTTTCTTGGATAAATCAGTTTGTAGGAATCTCCTGAAGCAAATAGCTAAATTATTTACTGGTTTACACTTACCTATCTTCCTGTGCAATAATTTCCAAAACATATTAATACGGAGGGGAGCCTCCTCTCTCCTCCCTCATATTCTTGGACACAACCCTCAAACTATCATAGCGGTGGAAGTTAAGTTCAGGAATATTTAAGGAGCAAAATGATTAGTATTCTGTTTTTTTGAGATTTTATTTATTTATTTGAGAAAGAGAGACACATCATACAAGCGAGAGCACCAGTGTGGGGGGGTGGGAAGCAGACCCCCCGACTGAGCAGGAGTGCAACATGGGGCTCGATCCCAGGACCCCAGGATCATGACCTGAGCCGAAGACAGACCCTTAACTGACTGAGCCACCCAGGCACCCCTGATTAGTATTCTTTAGAGAACTATTTTCAGTAGGGGAGAGAAACTGCCTCTTTTTGTGATAGAAAAATCACAGACATACCTATCGACCTACTAGAAGAGGCATAATCGTGTAGCCAATACATGGTGTTACATGCATCATGGTCATAGCTGGGTAGGCCAGGGAACCTTTTGCTGTTTTATGATTCTCATTATAGCTATAAGCCCAGTTTTTCATTATGAATGCCATTAATCGTAAGAGAGAACAAATGTAAGAGACAAAAGAATTACTGAATGAGGAAATCTATCTCCATAACTATAAACAGAGCTCAAAACACATAGCCTTCCAAAGAAGCTTTTTCTATTTCTTAAAAGCTCAGCATATTGGCCAAAACGCCAATATTTCTCATCTGCTGTCAAGGTTTACCGTAGACCGTGTAAGTCAACTGAGTTCGGAAATACTAATATGATCGCATTGAAAGAAATCTCCATTATCAGTCCTGGATATCAAAATTGAAGTATGTGGGAAGCAGGGCTAAAAGACAGGTGTGAAACTGCCAACTTAGGGAACTTCTCTCTAAATAAACAGACGATGCTGAAACTGCAACTTTCCCCCTGATAGCAGATCAGCATTTCTTCAAATCACCCTGTCGTATTTTCTGCAATAGCAATCACTACTTTGATGACATAAGCATCATTCCTGGTTCTCGTTTTGAGAAGAGTTATATTCCACTGGAAAATTTCTAGCAGGGGAGTGTATTTTGGTCTAATATTTTGTTGCCACTGAGACTAAGAATAAAGACCAAAGAAAACCAAAGTCTCTCTTGAGAGAATCGCAGCAATATTGCCTCCCAGCTTTAAGGAAGTCTCTTGAAGAGCATCCCCAAAAGCTTCCTTTTCAAGTAATCACCTCCTTAAAGCTTAATGTTCAAATATGGTAACATTCTGAGGTCCCGGGGGTTGGGATATCAACATGAGGATTTGGGGAAGGATCATACGTCTTTCTGCAACAGAGCCCAAGGCAAGATGTTTAATGGGGAAGACCAGTTTCCGCATGAAACACACAGGGAGAGGTAAAGGGCAAGGGGGCACTGAGCAGTGAAGCATGTGGCTAGGACAATCCTGAGAAGCCCAGGCAGGGTCTAGGGCAAGAAGAGGTCGGAGAATAATGGGCTCTGCTGTTTATGGCGAGCCAGCATCAGGATCCCACTTAAATTTCAGGCATGGAATGTGTGCGGAAGGATGGTTCAGCTGCCGACAGGAATTGGGCATGATGTGTCGGTTCGCATGTCTATCCTAGACGTTGAGGCTCCTGGGACCTGGGGCTGTAATTCATCCATCTTGGCATCCCCAGGGTCAAGGGCCGGAAACAGGGAAGGAACACAGCAACACTTGTTAAAGGAATTAATGAGCCTCTTAATGGAGACTAGGAATGAATTTTCAAACCATCTGTGAACTGGGTCACTTTGCAGGTGGTTGATGCCATCTGTTGTATGTCCATTTTTCTCTTGTTCTCAAAGTCAGATTCCTGTCCCCACCCCACTCCCAGGTGTGCATGCGTATGCATACACACACATATGCACGTGTGTGCTCACACACTCACAGTGGTCCTCTGGCTAGAGCAAGAATGAGTGGCAGAATCTGCATAGAGGGGGTACACACCTGTTTGTCTAAAGGTAGGTTAAGTCAAATCTTTATTGGCTTGTGAGGCTTTGTTTATGAATTGTTTTTTTTTTAAAGATTTTATTTATTTATTTGAGAGAGAGAGAGAGACACCGAGAGAGGGAACACAAGCAGGGGGAGTGGGAGAGGGAGAAGCAGACTCCCCGCTGAGCAGGGAGCCCGATGTGGGACTCGATCCCGGGACTCCAGGATCATGACCTGAGCCGAAGGCAGTCGCTTAACCAACTGAGCCACCCAGGCGCCCTGTTTATGAATTGTTAATACCAACGGATTAGACTTTTATCTAAGAAACCCAGTGCTTATTCTGCCCTTTCTTCCTACCTTCCTTAACCCTGCCTTGCTTCAACAACTATAGAGGGTCTGGGAGGTGACCATCTCAGCTACTCTCAGGACCTGTGTGCAGATCACTCTCTAAGTGTTTCAGGCACCACTTCCTGCCTCTCTGTGTTAGCTAATCACAGATTTCCGTTTTTTAAGTCAGTGAAGTCTCTTCCCTAACTTACAGTGTAGCCAGAACACAGGATCAAAAGTCATTGGGTGGGAATGACGAGATGAACTCTTTTTAATTGTGATTTCAAGGATGATAGAATGACTTGAGAGGAAACATGGTGTCCAAATGAAGTGGGCAGGAGGAGGGACAATTGGTTGGGCATATTTGGCCAGGTGTTCTCTCTCAAGTCTATCTATACTGGGGAGGCTGCCAATCAGGTAGCCAGCCAATCATCACATAGCTATGATGGAGAGCGAATTATTGCTTGTGAAGACCTCAGGTCACAGGAGGAAAGAACAGTGACTTCACAGGTGTATATCCTCAGTTCCTAATGTTTTACCTTTACAATTATATAGCTTAGGCCTTTACAGTATTCCCAATGTCTATACTCTCAACAATACCTAGAGACAGGAAATCAAGTATCATAATCCCCATGAGTATGGGCTAAATTGTGTCCCCTCACCCCAACTCATACGTTGAAGTCCCAAACCCTAGTCCCTCAAAATACAACTGGGTTTAGAGATAGGACCTTTTAAGAGGTAAGTAAGGTAATGAGGTCATTAGGGTGGGCCTTAATCCAATCTGATTTGTGTCCTTGTGAGAAGAGGAAATCAGGAAACACACACAATACACAAAAGGGGAAGAAACACCGCGGTTGTGGGCACACAGAGCAAAGGCTGTGGGGGGACACAGGGAGGAGATGGGCCGTCCGAAAGCCCAGGAGAAAGGCCTCAGGAGAAACCCAAACTGCCAACCCTTCGATCTCAGCCTTCTAGACTCCGAAACAGAGATAAATTTCTGTTGTTGAAGTCACTCAGTCTGTGGTATTTTGTCATGGGGCCCTCATAATCTAATACACCTCATTTTACAGTAAGTGATTGCCCAAAGTCCCAGAGCGAGTCAGACTTGGCCCAAGAATCGTAGATTTTCAATTCTGTTATTTGGCCTCATTCTATTACCCCCTTCTGCCTTTCAATGGTAAAAAAGAAATCATCGCATAAAATTTAAAAAGTAACCTTTATTACTTTCTCTGTTTTATTACAAATGTAACCATTGTAGAAAATTTAACTTTAGATTACTAGGATCACTTAAAAGAAGAAAATAGAAGCTATCTATAATCCCATCACCTTAAGGCTATGGCCACTGTTCATGGATCGGGGCTCCCTTTCCATGCCGGTAAGAACTCCTGTTTATCTGTGGACAGAAAATTGACCCCTCTGAATGGTCCTCCAGCACTTCTGTATTTATATCCCCTGTGCCCAGAAGCAAATCTCTCACACTCTCTTTTTCCTCTTCATGCCACCTGGCTGATGACCTTTGTGGAATCATTTAGCTGGCACAGCATCCCCCACCCCCTGTCCCCCAGCGGCCTCCCAACCACTGCCCCCAACTGCTGCCCCCACCTGTCTAGTATTGGTGCGGGGGGACTGCATTCTCCTCCAGCAGGAGGCTTTGCTGCAAACAGGTGATCCAACCCTTCCCCAATCCCCCCCAGAACACAGAGACCAGTCTTTGACATTTAACAGAAAGGATGTAAAGAACGTACAACATTGAGAATAATTTACAACCCTTGTTCACACTCACACCTAAGTACCTTCAGAATTGTCAGCTCTGAGGCATTTGACTAGATAGCAGGATTTGGGATGTTGGAAGGGAACGGAGAAGAAATTGGGGGGTTTTCTTCATAGAGTATGGGGGGCATCAACGGAAATGGGAAAAAATACCATCTGTATTTGCAGTAACTTCTAACTGTAATTTATATTGCTTTTCAAATATGATATAGGCAACAAATCAAAGCAGAATTAGCAGTGTCAGTTACTTTGTCACTAATAGATATCACGGATATTGTCATACCAAGTTCAAGTTGTAGACACCACTAGATACCATTTGCTTTCATCACTTTGAAATTACAGTAACTTTTAGACCCATTGCAAGGTCTTGTTATCTCATGCAGTAAAAAGTATGCGTATTTCTTTACCACCAATTTTCTTTTTAAAATATATTAATAACTATGTTAATAGAGTTGCGTTCTTTTGTGATCTTATATATTTTACTCTATGCATCAAAAAATGTTTTTCTGAGAAGTTGTCCACAGGCTTCGCCAGAACGCCAGAAGGGCCTGGCACAAAGAAGGGTTGGGCCCCCGCTGCAGAGTGAAGGAGCTGAGTTCCTTGTTCACACGGGGACGAATGTGTATGCATCCCTTTCAGGGCTGTGTCTGGGGGATAAGGAACTGAGGCTCCGTGAAGAGGGATGGCAAAGATAATGGGAAAAAGCACGAGGCCTGACTCTGCTTCTCTCCCAGCTGACTGGCCTGGGCCTGAGGCCTCTGGTCAGAGAAATGAGAACAGACGAGAGTAGGGAAAAGAAATTCTGAGCGTGGCCTGGCCTGCTTTGCATCACAGGTGGTAGCCGGTGACACAGTGTTGGGGAGAAGACCACTCTTCCCACATCCGCATGGCCTTGGGCACGACAAGGACCTCTGCAGGGGTCCAGGTCAGAGCCGGGGTCAAGGCTCTTTTCTGCATGTTCTCGGGCAGCGGGCATTGAGAAGAGACACAGCACAGGGACGTTCCAGGGACTGCCACCCAGACTGTGGCCTAGGGGCACGCGTTCGGATGCGGATTTGGGACTCACAGAAATAACTGGATCATAAATGGGATTCAAGTGTTTGCCTGGGCTGGCGTGGGACTTCACGTCCATCACGATGTTGGCATAAGTGAAAATGCCAACATTTGTTTCATTTTTCTCACGGGTGGGGCAAACCTGTGTCAGCCCTGGTAGGGGCTTTGAAAGCCCACCTTTCCAAATCTGGCACATCTGGTCCACCAGAGTTTTTTTGTTTTTTGTTTTTTTTTTAAAGGAAGGGGAAAGCTAAAAGGGGCAGAGGGTAGGTAGGCGACGAGCATGCTTTTGGGGAGAGAATGAGAGACAGGCGGTGGGTAGGAAGAGAAGGGAAGAGTAAAGCACAGATACTTCTCAACTACAATGTCTTCTCTGTGGAAGCAACTGTCCTTCAGTAAGCATGGTGGGGCTGGTGGTGGGGCAAGTACCCCAAAGGGTGCTGGTCCATTTGGGAGGAAGAGCACCCCATTTGGGACTCTGCCCATAGGGAGAGCTCCTCTTTGTTTGTTTGTTCCCTTGCTCCTCTAGCCAAGTGGTTGGGAGAGGTTTGGGAGGCTGAAAGAGAGGCCAACTCCACCTACACAGGATAAGCCAGTGCAGGGAAGGAGAGAGGTGGGTAGAGAGAATACCCTCAGGGCCGAGTCTTAGCAGGCTCCGGTATTGAAAGATGGAGAGCAAGAGAACTGAGGAGTGGAGGAAAGGCCGGGAGGCATGGGAACACGGTTAGAGGTTGGATTTCCTTCCATGTTCTTCACAAGATGAGACAAAATAATGATATTTATCTTTTATTACTTTTGGATCCTGACTTGTGCTTCAGTAATGCGAATGATTCTTTTTATTTTTTATTTATTTTTTTTAAAAGATTTTATTTGTTTATTTGACAGAGAGAGAGAGAGAGAGTACCAGCAGGGGGAAGGGCGAGCAGGAGAGGGGGAAGCGGGCTCCCTGCTGAGCAAGGAGCTCAACCCAGTGCTCCATCCCAGGACCCTGGGATCATGACCTGAGCCGAAGGCAGCCGCTTAACCCACTGAGCTGCCCAAGCGCCCCATGAATGGTTCTTTTTAATGTGAATCTGCACAGAGCCCGAACCACAGAAAACCTTTAGCTGAAGTAGGTAAATGGTTAAAATCTAATAAATAAATAAATAATAAAGTGGTGCCTGGGTGGCTCAGATCGTTAAGCGTCTGCCTTCGGCTCAGGTCATGACCCCAGGGTCCTGGGATCGAGCCCCGCATCGGGCTCCCGGCTCAGCGGGGAGCCTGCTTCTCCCTCTCCCACTGCCTCTTCCCCTGCTCATGCTCTCTCTCTGTATCTCTGTCTCAAATGAATAAATAAAACCTAAAAAAAAAAAATGAAATAGGTAAATGGTATAATCAATACACACAGAAAGAAAAGATTACTTACTAATATTTTAAAAACGCAAATCAAGATGAGATGCTGAGTTCACCAACCAAATTGATCCAGCCAGAATGTAGGGAAATGACCCTTCACATACATTATTGGTGCCATAATCCTGTGGGGAGCAATTTGGATTGTTCAGCTTTCCAAAAGCCTTAAAAGTCTGCAGATCATTTCACTGTTTAGGTAGTTCCTCGTGTACAAATTTATAGAAAATGTATTAGTGATGAAGGCAAAAACATACCTCTAAGTGTCTATGTTATAAAAATTAAAAAGAGTTTTTTTAAATCTAAAAACAACTTAATTCCCCCAAACAAGGTATTGGATAAATAAATTATGGTATAGCAATATAAAAGAATAAAAGACATTTAAATGATGTTAAAACCATCACATCAGCATCATGTCCCAGAGGATGCCTAGCACCTGGTGTAAGGAGAGGGAATGAATGCTTAGGAACCAGAGCAGAAAACTTTCTAAGGTGAGGAACTGTCCTATTTCTTGTGCGTGGTGATAGTTATAAGACTGTACACAATTACCCAAAGTCATCAAACTTCACACTTACAGTTGGCCAATTTTATTTTAAGTGAACAGTACCTTAAAAAATAAAAGAGAGGAAAAATGATGCTATAGAATAGCTAATGGAAAGAAAAGATATCAGTAACCTATTAAGTCTGAAAAATTAAGTTTTAAACCAATTTGTACAGCATGATTTCACTTTTATGTTAAAATTCTCATATATAAAAAGAAATAATATGAATAATATGAAAAGTGTCCACCAAAATGCTAAACAGTTATTACTGCTAGATGGATGAAATTATAGAGGAGTTTTCTTTATCTTCGTTCTTTCTTTCTTTTATGTTTAAATTAACATATGATGTATTATGTATTATTTGTTTAGGAGTTTTCTTTTTTATCTTAAATTTTTTTCTTTTTTTTTAAAGATTTTATTTATTTGACAGAGAGAGACACAGCGAGAGAGGGAACACAAGCAGGGGGAGTGGGAGAGGGAGAAGCAGGCTTCCCGTGGAGCAAGGAGCCCGATGCGGGGCTCGATCCCAGGACCCTGGGACCATGACCTGAGCTGAAGGCAGATGCCCAACGACTGAGCCACCCAGGCGCCACCTTAAATTTTTTTTCTATATTTTACTTTTATAATCACTTTTTTCTTTTTTCCTTTTTATAAGACTTTATTTGAGAAAGAGAGAGAGCACGAGTTGGGGGAGCGGCAGAGGGAGAGGGAGAAACAGACTTCCCGCTGAGCAAGGACCCCCCCCCCACCCGCCCCGCGCAACGTGGGGCTGGATCCCAGGACCCTGAGATCATGACCTGAGCTGAAGGCAGACCCTAAACCGACAGAGCCACCCAGGATCCCCTATTGTTTATTTTTTAAAGTTCAGTGCAGAAGAATTCCCTTAGTAACATAGACAGAAGGTTTAGTAACTGGCATGGCTTTTGATTTTCAATCGGAAGAAAATTTTCTGAATATGGGAAATACAATCAGGAAAGGGTAGCTGAAGACATTTGAGCCAGTTCTGCTTCCCATTCAGCTGGGACAATCCCCATTTGTCTCTGAAAGCAGCCGGCTGGTATAGACGGTGAGTGTGACGAAGATTATTGGTTAAAAATCTTCCCCTGCTTGTCCTCTCCTCCACATACTACCTGAAGCTCCATTTTTCACTTGGGCACATGGCCATCCCAAATCAAGATGATATCATCCATTATTCTCAGGTAGGCATGGAGATGTGATTAATTTCATAACAGTGAGATACAGTAAAAATGACTTGAGAAGATTTCCAGTTTTGCCCTTAAAGGAAAGAGTTATTGCTGTGTTTTCTATTTCTCTCCCACTGGTTGGGATTGCTGGAGCTGGAGCAGCTATCTTGGGCCATGGACTGGAAGCCTCACAGAACAAAGAGCAGAGCAACAAGGTAGAAGGAGCCCAGTTCCTGATGATTATGGAGCCACCATGCCAGTCATGGACTATATATCCTGACTCTTACGTGAGAGAGCAATGACATTTCATCTTATTTAGTCACCACTGTTTTGAGAGTCTCTGGTACAACATTAGAACCAATATTCCCAACCAAACCTTCAGTCAATCAGACTCAATTGAAAACAAGGAAATGTATTAATTGAAGTTCCTCAAAGTTAAAGATCCAGGAGAATTCATTCCAAGGAATTTCAGAATATCATCTATATTCTTAAGGAAGGTTATTATTGATAGAGAGTGACATCCCATTACTTAGTTCCAGAGATCTGATTAAAAAAAAAAGTTTCCTTAAATCTTTTGTTTTCCATTGTTGAATTTCTCTAGAACCCCAAGTTCAGACATGAGAATGGTCAAACAGGTCTACTGTGGGCAAGCCTGTGGCTTCTCCAGGGGATCCAATGAACTCTGGAAAGATTCAGACCTGACTCAGGATATCCAGGACTTTTACTAATATATTATGGTGGATGTGATGTGAACTATTGTAATTGCTACCATTTATTGAGACCATACTATGTACAAACGTTGTGCTAAATGTTTTTATGTAACACCTCATTTAACCCCAAAACATCCTTGGAAATGGGCTTGTTTTTTTATTGAAAAAAACTGAGGCTCGGGTAAGTGAAATCACTGACTCAGGGTGGTACTGAAGGAGTCTGCCTCCAAAGCTGTGTTCCTAAAAAGTCCTAGAAGCTACCCGGACCCAGAGACAGCCCTTACCTAGCATAGAATCCAAAGGCCTGGCCAAGTAGGACGAGGAAATCAGCTTTAGCCCAAACTCAAATTCCATCCTCAAATTGCCCCTTGGGATTTGGCTGGGAAGGAGAAACAAACAGTAATTTGTCCCATTTTTGTTGAAAGTAATTGAACCGGCTCATTGGTTTTTTTACATCCGAGTCCCCCTAGGAGCCAACAAATTACTAGTTCACAATTGAAAGCAGTACTAATGCAAGGACTGAGGAGTTTGTATGATAATAAGATGGAATGGTAGCTGGTAGGAAGGACTTAAAGGGCAGTCTTGCAATCTTAATTGTCATTAATGATAATGAGTTCATATAAGGACATCGCCTTGCTCAGAATTCAGCATTTGTTTTCTCTTCTGAATCTCGCAATTACCTATTTTACTTCCTGGTATTTTACCATTTCCTTTAAAAAAAAAAAAGACTATGATTTCAGTAGATTAAATATTTTCTTTAAAATATTAATTATTTTGTATGTAGAATTGCTGATCTTTGCTATTGCTATTTGGCATCCTTCTGCTCCAGATAAGAAATGGGAAAATGCATGTATAGCTGTAGTTCTCTTGACCAAAGTTAACTATCAGTATTAAGGCTCGAAAGTTTTCCCATCCCTCCTCCGCAGTGCTCCTGCTGTGAATTTTGGAGTATCTTTAAAACTAAAGCATAGTCCAGCATCCCTCCCAGGTAAAACCAAGTACACTTATTACAACATTATCAGTTCAAACGTCACCTTTGGGGCTTGGGAAGTCCATGGCTATATGTTCTCCCTGTTGATAACGTCAAGTCCATGGCTGTATGTTCTCCTTGTTGATAAGGTCAAGTCCATGGCTGTATGTTCTCCTTGTTGATAAGGTCAAAGCAGCTACTTTTGTGCCATTTTACTCCATCCACCCCTTTCTCACATAGCCCAATTCTACAAAACATGAATAAAAGAGAAAAACTCATTATGGTGGTTCTCCATCATTTTGACTTCAATTAAAATAGTAGGATTTTCTAGTCACCCAGGATCAAAGAACAGTGAATAGTGTTAAGCACAGAAAGGAATGAAGCCAAATTTTAAAGAGACAACAAAAACTGGTCATCATCAATTGTTAAAATGCTACGGTCCAGAATGGCTCCACCAAGGGATAGACATACCTTGTTCTCTAATTCAATTATGGAAGCAAATTCATCAATTCCATAAACATTTAGTAAATCCCTCTTCCTCTGTGCTAGGCATCAGAGATTAAAATGCAAACAAGCAAAAGTAATATATAAAAGAAAGTCTTGACTTCCCACACTCAGAGATCTCACAGTCTCACAGGGGAAAGTAAGGAGCAGTCAATGACCCAGCCCCACCCCACCACCGATAAACGCCATGAAGGAAGTACGGTGCTGTGGGAACGGAGATATGGGACAAGACATTCCATCTACCCTAAGATTGGTTGATCAGGAAAGATTTTGCAGAAGAGAAGCACTTGTTTTTGTTTTTGTTTTTTTTAAGATTTTATTTATTTATTTGTCAGAGAGAGAGAGAGCACAAGCAGGGGGAGTGGCAGGCAGAAGGAGAGGGAGAAGCAGGCTCCCCGCTGAGCAGGGAGCCCAATGCAGGACTCGATCTCAGGACCCTGGAATCATGACTTGAACGGAAGGCAGACGCTTAACCAGCTGAGCCACCCAGGTGTGCCGAAGAGAAGCACTTGTATGTGATGGGCACTGGGGGGGTTTGTAGTAGTTTGCTGGGAGGCTAAGGTAGGGAAGGGGAGGGAGGGCCTTCCAGGCAGGAGGACCTGTATGAATTGAGGCTCAGGTGCAGGACAGGGTTGGCCTTATGTGTGCCTCTGCCCATGGCAATACTGGTTGGAAATACAGATATATGACACTGATTACCAACCACTTAGTTCTGGAATTGGAGGTAAATCAATTTCATCTTCATCATGCTCCATCTTTTCCAAACTATATAGACTGTTACATTTTTTAATAAGGAAAAGCCACTTTTTAAAAAGTGCATGGCATTTGGGGGAACATGGATAGAAAGTGAAGAGGTCAAGATGCAGAGGAGGGGCAATAAGCCTGAAAAGGATGCTTGGGCAGGATGGCCTCAGACTCCCTCTGAGTTAAGGAGATTGACCTATATCTGCGGGCAGTGGTTCTAAACCCTGGCTGAGGAGCCTGGAAATCACCCCTGTCCAGGCCACACCCAGAGCAATGCGCAGAAATTGTCTGGGGGTGGGACTCGGGCCCCAGTACACTGGGGTAGATACAGCCAGACGCAGACAGTCTCGACTAAGTGTGCCAGTGGGGGCGGCGAGATCCTGGAGCCTGGGAGAGGAGCCGGGAGAGGGGGAGCCCCAAGGACGCAGTGCCTACTGACATTACAGCGTTGGTGGGGGGTTATGACAGATGAAGGAGAGGGGAAAGAGCATTGCCTGAGAGCCTGGAGCATTTGGAGGAAGGAGGAAGCAAACTTGCGATGAGAACAAGGTGCAGAAGGGAGACCGGAATGGGGAGGTTGATGATGGTGGGTTTAGCTTATTTTAAGATATCTTTCCCATGAAACCCTTGGCTTCTCATGCAATAAGTCGTGATTTTTTTGTTTGGGACATGAATCTGTTATGTGCATGACTATTGAATTATTGATTTTTATTTTTTTTTAAATATTTTTTCAAAAGATTTTATTTATTTATTTGACAGAGACAACAGTGAGAGCAGGAACACAAGCAGGGGGAGTGGGAGAGGGAGAAGCACGCTTCCCGCCGAGCAGGGAGCCCGATGTGGGGCTTGATCCCAGGACCCTGGGATCATGACCTGAGCCGAAGGCAGACGCTTAACTACTGAGCCACCCAGGCGCCCCGAATTATTGATTTTTAAATAATTGCATCTTTCAAGTTTCTGATAAGTGGAGCCTGGTGGTGAGCTCTAATTGACCAATGTTTATAAGCTCCAGTTTGCTTTATTACCTATAATAATGTTACCATTTTAAACTCTAGAGTCTGTTGGGCTAGAGCAGTTTTTTTCACCTCAGCACTATTGACTTTTTGTGCTGGATCATTCTTCTTCTTTTTTTAAGATTTTATTTATTTGAGAGTGAGAGTGAGAGAGAGCATGAGAGTTGGGTGAGGAGCAGAGGGAGGAGACTCCCCGCTGAGCAGAGAGCCTGATGATGCGGGGCTCAATCCCGGGACTCCCGGCTCGTGACCTGAGCAGAAGGCAGACACTTAACGACTGAGCCACCCAGGCGCCCCTGTGCTGGATCATTCTTTTTCGTTGTGGAGGACCATCCTGTGAATTCTAAGGATGCTGAACAGCATCCCCAGCCTCTACCCACTAGCTGCCAGTAACATCTCTGCCTCCTCACTATCCCCAGGCGTGACAATCAAAAATGTCTCTAGTCTTCGCCAATGTCCCTTGGGAAGTAAAGTTGCACCCCACACCCCACCCCCAGGTGTGAACCACTAGTCTAGAGTCTGATTCTAGACCAATTCTTCTCAAATTCCGTGTGTGTGTGTGTGCGCGCGCCCACATATGAATTCCCTGGGAATCGTGTTAAAATGCAGGTTCGGATTCTGTGGGACTGGGATACAGAGCCTGACATTTTGCATTTGTAACCAGTTTTAGTGTTGCTACTGCTCTAGGAACAATGCTTTTGAGAAACCAGGCTTTAAACCCTGCAAGGAGCAAGTGCTAAAGTAAGTGCTAGTTTCAATGGGAAATGGCAGCTTCCTATTGATGCATTTGAGAATTGGCTGGGACCTCTGCATATTTACGGGATCGCTTTGTACTGTTTTATAGAATTCATGAATATGGGGATGCACAAATATATCGAATGCCATGACCTTGCAGCCTGCTACCTCTGTTACTTGATGTGGTAGTACTATTCACCTGGAAAGCTTTTCCTTTAATTGCCACATCGTTACTCCTTTCAATTGCAAGAAGTGCAATTGTAATTTGATCTTCATTGGAAGCCAACGTTTCCATTCGATCCTGTAATACTCTTATGCTGATCCACACTCTATTATCCAGGCAAAGTTCCTTTTTGGATCATGGGTAAAATTTCCCTTTAAATAGCCTAGGAGTCTATCTTAGAGCTGATGTATCTGCAAATCATCCACCCAGATGAGCCTCACATGATGGAACAGATGTGATTCGGAAGAGTTGAACTGGAAAATACATTTCTCAAAATTAAATCATATTTTCCCCAATGTACATAACTAGAAGTATATTTCCCTTGAAGTTAAACCCTTAGAAGACAATGTCCAGGAGAGTGTCACTGCTAAGAATCTGTTCACCATTCCTCCAGTCCACAGATACCTACGTAGGGGCCAATTGCAGGAGCTGGTGGGAATGGTTCAGCAGATTCCTGGAAAAAAAACAGTGATGTGATGATGACATCGGCGGTGGCGCAGGTGGCCAGGCAGACCTCTCTCTCGGGAAGTGCTGCATGGCAGGGGAGGGTCACAGGAGAGGGAGACGGCCCTGCAGAGATCCGGACGGAGGCAAAGCCAGGACATGTGAGAACGGTGAACTGGGAATTCAGGAAGAGCCAAGTGCAAAGTCAGGAGGCAGAAGAGAGGGGCGCCTGGGTGGCTCAGTTGGTTGGGCGGCTGCCTTCGGCTCGGGTCGTGGTCCTGGAGTCCTGGGATCGAGTCCCGCATCGGGCTCCCTGCTCGGCAGGGAGTCTGCCTCTCCCTCTGACCCTCTTCCCTCTCGTGCTCTCTCTCATTCTCTCTCTCATTCTCTCTCTCAAATAAATAGATAAAATCTTTAAAAAAAAAAAAAAGAGGCAGAAGAGAAGGGACCTTATGCATAGGGAATGTCAACAATCCCCAGGTGATTCTAACGGACACAGTAGCTGGAGGGCCCTGAACCGGATTACAGGTGAAGTTCCATCCCACCCCCCACCACCTGCAGATGTAGGACCAATCCCGTGGTGATGTTAAGTGACCGCAACCAGCCCCAACTCCCTGGGCCTCTGTGTCTCCAGCTGCTGAATGTGGGCAGTTGACCTGGATTTCTCTCTCCCCTTTCGTGTTATTATTATTCTATGACATGGTTAGATTGTTTGCTGACTTAACCACAGGGCTGAAATCCCATCTTGAGTCAGCCTGTCTTTTTCCCAGCTGGAGGGGGTAATGTGATATTCCCTGTAGGGCTTCTTTCTGTTTCTTCGCCTCTCCAAAGCAAATGTACTTTTCCATCCCTTTCAGCTCTTGCATGAAAAGGGGACTACAGTCATTACAGGCATTTTCTTTGTAAGTGGAAGCAAACAATGCGAGAGCTCTCAGCTCACTACTCAGGTAAACTCGGGACAAATTTAGAAACCTCAAACTTGGCCTGTCATTTGACAAAACCGAGTGAGAATAGGTCTGTTTTGTTCCTTGACTATTTCGTCCCCATCCTTTTTAAAAATTCTGTAAGATATAATCCGAAAAGACAGGTAGTGTTTTCAAAGGCCAAGCTTCCTCAAGGACTTAAGTCTGTTAATGACCGGGGCCGCTAATTTCCCTGCTAAAGCAGATTAGCCACGTTAAGTGTGCGGTATTAGGGTCCCCTCTAACACCCGGGCCTGCCGAGAAGCTGTCGGTCCTCCTTCCACAAATCCTCCTTAAACTCCCAGTAATAGCAAGTTAATCTACAAAGAAAGCAACAAAGAAGAGATCTAAGTACAGCCTGGACTGCTGAGCTGTCCTTTAGAAACAGAATGTGAGCCGCGGGGGTAATTGAAATTCTCCCGTAGCCACATTAAACAGGTACAAAGGAAGAGATGGAATTAATTTTAATTAATATTTTATTTTATCTCATATGGCCATAATATCATTTCAACACATGACCGATAGAACAACTTCATTAGTGAAATGTTATCTTTTTCTTAGCAAGTTTTCAAAATCCCATGTGTATTCTACAGCCCATCTCAAGTCAAACTAGATCGGTTTTAAGTGTCAGCGGGGCCCTGGCCGATCCTATGTGTTGCAGCAGGGGCAAGGGGGAAGGACAGGTTGCAGGCGAGAGCCCAATAAACTTTTTTTTTTTTTAGGTAGGCTCCACACCCAAGCTGGGCTTGAACTCACAACCCTGAGATCAAGAGTCGCAAGCTCTTCTGACAGAGCCAGCCACGCCCTACCCCATACATATTTCTTTAATATGAGACATAGGATCCTATCCAGAGAAACATGGTGGCAAAGTTATTTATTTGTTACAAAGGTGCTGTGGTGAGCTGGAATGAAAGAAAAAAAAAAGGCTTTGGGGTCAAATGGATCCAGGTTCAAATTCTGCCTGTTGGAGTTAAAGTCATGGTTTTAGGCTAGCTGTTTACCTTTCTGGCCCTCGATTTCCTCAACTGTAAAAGCGGGGAAATTCCTCCTTATCTAACTCCTATGAGAAGCCATGAAAACATCCAGCAGAGCACCTTTCACAGATGTGCCACTGAAATGTGGACAACCACCCCCCCCCATGAAGTGTGCGTCCCTCTGGTCTTGCATCCAGCCCATAACCAGGAAAGGTTTGTTGAGTTCCCTATAAAATTGGGGCATGAACAGAGAAGCAGCAGCTGCTGATTCTTACTAATGGAAAAGCCGGGAGCCTTCAACATATATGTGGAAATAAACCTAGACTCTGTTCATCTCCACATGCTTTCCTGTTACTTCCCTGCCTTTCACACAGGAACTATTATTTGGAGCAAGTTGCCTCATCCGTTGTTAACATGGCTCCAAGATTTAGTGAAAACTTGAATTTTTCTTTAAATTTTTAATTCAATTTTGCTTGTCCATGATTTGTCTTTACTAAGCCAGAAGGCTGTCATTTTCTTATCTCTTAGGCTTGATGAAAACCAACCTTCCTCCGCTCTCTATTGGCAAAAAGTCCCCTGACCCTTCTGGGTGCCAGCGCGCTGAGCCCTGTGGTTCCTTCCCCCGCCTTCCTACGAGGAATGCAGGCCGAGCGTGGAAAAACATGAAGAAAGAGATCAAAGACAGAATCAGTGTTAGTGAATCACCATATTACTACTTTTAAAATCTGTATGATGTTAAAATGTTCTTAAGTTTCAAAAAGATAAAAAAAAAATCTAATTTAAAAACAGTACTGGGGGGGCTCCCGGATGGCTTAGTCGTTTTAAGCATCTGTCAAATGAATAAATAAAATCTTAAAACAAAACAAAACAAAACAAAAAACAGTACTGGGCGCCTGGGCGGCTCAGGCGCTAAGCGTCTGCCTTCGGCTCAGGTCATGACCCCGGGGTCCTGGGATCGAGCCCCGCGTCGGGCTCCCTGCTCCGCGGGGAGCCTGCTTCTCCCTCTGCCTCTGCCGCTCCCCCTCCTTGTGTTCTCTCTCTCTGTCAAATCAATAAAATCTTTGGAAAAGTAAAAATAAAAAATAAAAAATAAAAACAGTTCTAACAGTGGGGACGTTGATAGTCTTTCTCTTTCTCTTCCTCTTCTCTCTCCTTTTTTTTTTTTTTTTAAGTAAAACAACTCAAGTTTGTCAGACCCTCACTCCTCCCTGGGAAGAGCCTATGCACCCAAATTGGCTCACCACCACCTGGTGGCAGCTTCTGGGATTGCAGGCAAAGAGCTTTGGTAAATAACAGCTTGGGTACAATCAATTTAAATCTGATTTATTTCCTTGAAGAAAAAAGCCGCTGAAATGAAAGATGAAAATAAAGCCTTTTGCTATGGAATGATCTTTGTGTGGTTACAGGAATTTTTCTTTTTTTTTAAATATTTTATTTATTTACTTATTTGACAGAGAGGCACAGCGAGAGAGGGAACACAAGCAGGGGGAGTGGGAGAGGCAGAAGCAAGCTCCCCACTGAGCAGGGAGCCCGATGCGGGGCTCGATCCCAGGACCCTGGGATCATGACCTGAGCTGAAGGCAGATGCTTAACGACTGAGGCACCCAGGTGCCCCTCTATCTTTTTAATAGCTCCAGTTTCCTAATTTGTAAAATGACAACCACACAGGAAGGTGAATGAATTGAAGGATTGCAGCATCATGAAAAATAATCCAACATTGATGAAGGTTAATTTTGAGGGCCATGAGGAGATGGAACGGAAGTGAAATGAAATATTTTATAAATCCGGAGCAAATGCCATAGTAGCACTCCCACTGAGAAAACTGAAAAGGCTTTTCTTTTATTATGGGACTTAGATGTATAGTGGGAACTTGCTGGGAGGAGATTTGGTCTGCAGGTTTCCAAGGATTGGTAGTGGGGTCAGTCAACAACTCCTTACCAGTGGTCTTTATGTGACTATCTGGGAATACCTGGCCTATATAATACCTAAAATACATTTGAAGCAAAGCTTTTCTTTGCTTTATGAGAAGACAAAGAAGTTCAAAATATGCATCTAATCTTATTTCTGCATATGTATATGCAGAAAAAAATATATATTAAAGTAAGCTCTACCCCCACACTGGGGCTCAAACTCATGACCCTGAAATCAAGAGTCACATGCTCTACCAACTGCGACAGCCAGGCACTCCTATTTCTGCTTATATTTTTTAAAAGAGTAATCATTTTTAAGGTAAATAAAGAACACTTGTTTACTCAAATTTTACTGTTGCATTGCATGTTTTATTTTTCATTCTTTGTGATTTTTAGAAACCATACAAATAGGATAGATTAAAACTTATCAACCAATAGTTGATAAACTGGGCATGGCTTCTTCACTTGAGTTTAATGTTTTTCATCTCATCAAATCTCAGTATCTTATTCTTTCTACATAATCTAACCACCCCATTTTGGATTTGAAAAGAGAAGAATAACTGAAGTTCTGTTGTTGTTTTTTAAGATTTACTTCTTTATTTTATTTTATTTTATTTTAAAGATTTTATTTATTTATTCATGAGAGACAGAGAGAGAGAGAGAGAGGCAGAGGGAGAAGCAGGCTCCCAAGGAGCAGGGAGCCCGATGCGGGACTCGATCCCAGGACCCTGGGATCATGACCTGAGCCGAAGGCAGACGCTCAACCATCTGAGCCACCCAGGCACCCTACTTCTTTATTTGAGAGAGGGGGAAGGGGCAGCGGGGAGGGGGAGAGAGAATCTCAAGCAGACTCCCCACTGAGCATGGAGCCCAATGCAGGGGCTTGATCTCACGACCCTGGGATCCTGACCTGAGCTGAAACCAAGAGTCAGATGCTTAACAGACCATGCCCCCAGGTGCCCCTGGAGTTCTGTTTCTTACAAATAGTGGAATCTATAAAGTCTATACTTAGCCATGGTCTTACCTCTTTAATTTCAGAGGCTTTTGGGGGGAAAGAATTGGGGCATAGGGTTTTTGCTGGCGTAGATTGGGTCCCCATTTACAGACGTGAAATTAGACCTAAATGAATTTGTCTTCCACAATTTTTTATTAGCAAAATAGCAGTTTTAAAAAGAAATAAATTAGGGTACTGAACTATACACTTAAAAATAGTAAAAATGGTGGGCGCCTGGGTGGCTCAGTTGGTTAAGCGACTGCCTTCGGCTCAGGTCATGATCCTGGAGTCCCGGGATCGAGTCCCGCATCGGGCTTCCTGCTCAGCAGGGAGTCTGCTTCTCCCTCTGACCCTCTTCCCTCTCGTGCTTTCTATCTCTCATTCTCTCTCTCTCTCAAATAAATAAATAAAATCTTTAAAAAAAATAGTAAAAATGGAAAATTTTATATATATTTTACCACAATAAAAAAAATTTAAAGGAACGTGCTATTAAGGACAGAAACTTTAAAGCATTTAACAAGTTGCTAGAAGCCATAGGCTATCCAAACATATCAAATTTCATTTCCTTTAATGCTATTGTACTTACAACATCTTAGAGGGGTTCCTTTTCTCTCTTTCGTCAGGAAAAGATGTTCTAATGATCTAGTAAACCAAATCAAAAAGACTCTCACATTACTAGATTCACAGGAGACAACTACTTTGTAAACATGCTGACTGGTTAGTATTTCCATCTATTTGTCATGCCTTGAGAATTCACTTTTAAAATGTCAAGTGGTTATTAATCATCCTGTCAACTACTGATCAAGGGGAATGAAGTTTTTTTGATGTGTGTGCCTAAAATCAGGTCCACTGATAGAGCAATAACTTATTTTAATGTCCAAAATCCATGGGCATGAGATTGACTGATTTATCACATTGGCTGGAGAAAATGAAAGTCCTGTTTCGGGAAATACCCAGCCTGACCTAATTTCCCTGTGGAGCTGGGAGAGTCTGCTTGGTATAATGCACTAGTGTTGTGCTTGGGAAATTCAAGGGCCAGGGAAATTCCCCAGAGGTGCGAAAAGAGAATGGGCTGCAGGACTCAAGGAGCCCAACTCCAACCCACTGAATGGCTCTGACTAACATCACTAAGATGTTCTTAGTGATCCAGAAAGAAAGGACCAGTGTTGACGATCAAACGAGACCCCGGGAGACCTTTTGTCTCAGTCATTCAGATAACCACTTGACTGCTGAATAATAGTGAGTATTGGGGCACCTGGGTGGCTCCATCAGTTAAGCGTTTGACTCTTGATTTCAACTCAGGTGGTGATCTCAGGGTCAAGGGATTGAGCCCCGTGTCCAGCTCTGCACTCAGTGCAGAGTCTGCTTGAGATTCTCTCTCTCTCTCCCTCTGCCCCTCCCCCTCAAATAAATAAATAAATTCTAAAAAAAATAGTTACTATTATTCGCCATTGTTGAACAATTCTCTACCGGTCCTCAGCCTGCACATTCAGATTTACATGGCTCTAAGCTGACTTGCACCTCACAAAATCTGTTATGGTTCCCTTCCAGAACTTTCGTCCTGTTTTGTGCAATGTCCAGTTGCAAAGAGGAATTTACAATCTGTCTCAGGAGCCATCAGACTCATACTCAGTACATATTTGACACATATCTAGCCCTTTCCATTTTCGTTCGGAAAGACCTGCTGATTTTGCACGTGAGTGAGGCCGTTCTCCTTGGTCAGGCCAATGAATAAATTCAGCTTTGTTTCCAAATTGTTATATGGTGATTTTCATTTCTTTCTTTCCTCAGCATAAAATATCAGGATACCTAATGTGAAATCAAAGGCCAGCTATTGTCAGTGTTTTAGGGGCACTTATACTAGTGGTTGAAAACTCACATACCGTCAGGGGCCAGACGAGACGCAGCCGCAATACCAAGAGGATGGAGGGAACTCTGCAAAGTGCTAAGTGGGTTCCTCTTCTAACGAGGAAGCTGATTTTCAGCTCCAAGAATTACGGATCTCTGCTAACGTGGCTGTGTTAGTCTACTGTTGAACCACCTTATGATTCTTCCAGAAAAGCTGTGAAACTCTATGTTAATGTCAACATCCTCAAGGTTTAAAGGAGCTAAATAAGACATAGCCACAGGCCAACTAAGGTGTGTGGCCTGGCAGTGTGTGACTTTAGGCTTAAGATATTTTAGACACTGTGTTGGGTGGTTATGGTAACAGAAAATCTTTCAGCCTACAAAGGAAACCGAAATGCAGGTGTTAAGGAATAAGGTAAAATGCTGTAATAAAGGACTGTTTGAAGTTAACAAGAAGCACAGAGGAATTAGGAACCCTCAGAAGACCTAACTCTGTTTCATCTTGCCTTTGCAACAGGTGTCAGACCATTGATTAGAAACTTGAAGGTGTGCAGGCTGGGCTCAGGTGGACAACATTAGTACAGGAATAAAGCGTCCCAGTGACGTAAGCCTATAGTCGCTTCCTGTTTCCCACTAGCACATTCATCTTGTTGGCCTCCCGTTCCCCATGAGCAAAGTTGACTTTGCTAAAGATATAACACAGTGCTCCTCAACCAGGGATGGTTTTGCTTTCCATGGGGACATGTGGTGATGCCCAGAGACATTTTTGGTTGTCACAACAGATGGAAAGGGGAAGATGCTGCAGACGTCTAGTGGTCAGCGGCCAGGGATGCTGCTCAGCCTGCCACAGCGCACAGGACAGCCCCCTCAACAAACAAGTATGTGGCCTAAAATGTCAACAGTGCTGAGGGTGAGAAACTTTGGCCTAGATTTTACAATCATATACCTCACAGCAAATATTAACTATGTCGTTTCCATCTGCCCTTTGATGTACCGTGGCTGACAATTGCTTTCTCTCTCTCCTTCCTCTAGCAATGCCCCACCTCGCCTGTGTTTTCTCAACAATGCAGAGCCTTGGGAAGGTGCTCCAGTTTTTCTCTTTGCTCTTTGTCAGTTTTTGACTAAGTGGAGATTAGAAGGATGTGGGCAAGAAAGGGACTGTGTGTGTGTGTGTGTGTGTGTGTGTGTGTGTGTGCGCGTGTGCGCGTGTGCGTGTGTGTGCGTGCGTGTGTGTGCGCGCGCGCGCGCGTGTGTGTGTGTGTGCGTGTGCGCGTGTGTGTTAGTTTTCTGACTGAGGAGAGGAGGTAAGACCCATTACCTCCATAGCTGACAAGACTGAGAACGTTGGGCATATATTTTATATAATATTAAAACAAAGCATTCACAAGTTAGGATTCAAGCAAAGAGTCCAGAAATTCGTTCTGATCTAGGTTTAGAGAACTGGCCTGAAGCGTTACAACTGTCAGCCTACAGCTCACCCCAGCTCTTTCACCGACGGTCCTTCCATCTCTCCTGTTCCTGTTGTGCCTTCCACTCAGTGAGTCTGTGATATAAAGTACAGATTCGTCCCTCCTCACCTGTGAGGATGGAAACCTACAGGATTTCCTGTGCCTGTGTTAAACAATACTGGGATGGGCCATATTGTCCCCATGGCAAAAACTCCAGTAAATAAACACTTGCTTCTGGAAGATAAGACTATGAGCGAACTAGAAGAGCTTACTCATCAAGACCAACGGCTTTTTTAGGAAGACCGGCTTCAAGACCCTCACTTCATTGTGCCCTCCAGTCCAAAGTTACCAATGCCAACCAGTGACTCAGCTTCCAAGACCTGCCTTAAAATCTCCAAGACCAGGCATATCCACTGACTTTCCCTTTCCAGAGCTCTGTTAAAACCTTTAAAGATATAATAATCCATCTTTCTTTAATAGGCTTAGTAAAATGGCTTTGATTGGTCAACAGGTCTCTCTGGTGGTCTTTTGAAAAGCCAACAGGGACATGTACTTCTTTTTTTTTTTTTTAAGATTTTATTTATTTATTTGAGGGAGAGTGAGAGAGAGAGAGCACAACATTGGGGAGGGTCAGAGGGAGAAGCGGACTCCCCGCTGAGTGGGAAGCCCGATGTGGGACTCGACCCTGGGACTCTGGGATTGTGACCTGAGCCGAAGGCAGTTGCTTAATTGACTGAGCCACCCAGCCGCCCTAAAAAACCAACAGGGTCTTGTGCTTCTTAAGAAAAACGGGAAAGAACAATGAAGTAAATACGACTTTCTTCCAGTTGAATATGATTGGTTGTTTCAAGTTCAGAGGTGGGAATGTAAAATGATGTGGTCACCATGGAAAACAGTTTGTGGTTCCTTAAAAAGCTAAACTTAAAATTGCCAGATGATCACAAGTCCATTCTTAGATATATACCCTAAGGGATTGAAAGAGACTCGAACAGATCTTTGTGCACCCAGGTTCAAAGCCACACTAGTCAAAAGAGCCAAAAAGTGGGAGCAACCCAAGTGTCAGCTGATGGATGAATGGATAAACAAAATGTGCCATATCCTTACAATGGCATTTTATTCAGCCATAAAAAGGAACGAAGTATGGACACCTGCTACAACACGGAGAAACCTTGAAAACAACCTGCTAAGTGAAATAAGCCAGACACGAAAGGACAGACATTGTGTGATTACACTTGTATGAGCTACCTAAAATAGGCAAATTCATAGGGACAGAAAGTAGCCTGGAGGTTACCAGAAACTGAGTAAATGGGGAGGAATGGGGAGTTCCTCTTAACAGGCACAGAGTTTCTATTTAGGGTAGTGAAAAGTTTTGGAAGTATAGTGATGATGGTGGCACAACACTGTGAATGTAATTAATGCCACTGAATTGTGCACTTAAAAAATGGTTAAATAACAACTTTGTGTTGTTATATTTTACCACAATTAGAAAGAAGCCTAGGGCGCCTGGGTGGCTCAGTCGTTAAGCATCTGCCTTCGGCTCAGGTCATGATCCCAGGGTCCTGGGACCGAGTCCCGCATCGGGCTCCCTGCTCTGCGGGGAGCCTGCTTCTCTCTCTCTCTCCCACTCCCCCTGCTTGTGTTCCTGCTCTCGCTGTCTCTCTCTCTGTCAAATAAATAAATAAAATCTTTAAAAAAAAAAAAGAAAGAAAGAAAGAAAGAAGCCTAGAGGGACGCCTGGGTGGCTCAGTTGGTTAAACCTCTGCCTTCAGCTCAGGTCATGTTCCCAGGAATCCTGGGATCGAGCCCCACTTCGGGCTCCCTGCTCAGCTGGGAGTCTTCTTCTCCCTCTCCCTCTGCACCCCCCTCACGTGAGCTGGCACACTCTCAAATAAATAAATAAAATCTTAAAAATAAAGAAGCCTAGAGTGTCTTCTCTCTGGTCCTACTTTCCTCTACACCCCCTACCTTCGTAGTCCTGCAGAACAGCCTTTAGGGAAAGGAGAACACAGATCTCCTGAACCCAGATGCTTTCGGGGGACCAGACAGGTAACATAAATAAGTGACGTCAGCCAAGTATTTACAACAGGAAGTAGCAGGGATGGGGGTAAAGTAGAGAATGTGAGTGCTCTTTCTAGTAAGTACACCTATGACCCATCTCCTGACAATCATTGCCATGAAGAAATGTGGACCCAGATATTGCCAGGTTTTCTCATTTTTCAAGAGACACTAGGAACTGGGATTTATATGAGCAAGTTTCCATTTAAAAATCCTTGGGCTGCGTACAACTGGTCAGTGGGGCAGTTTAGATGGAGGCCACCTGTTTTCTATTCCTGCTCTTCTGCCTACTGACCTGACCCTCAATGGGCAGCTGGTGCCCACATTAGAGGATCATCTGAGCCGGGAAAGCATATTTTTCTGAACGGGATGTATCAAAGTTACCAAACTGGATGACAGGAAGCTCCTTATATTTTTTTTAACAGCCCTTATTCTTATTTCCTCTTAGGCTTTGCAGATGAAATGGTCAAGTAGGGTCCTGCTCTTTCCACCATCTTTTCTGATAAGAAATCTACAACCATGTTTCACAAGTGACGTGAAGGAAAGTCTGCCATGCAGCCCGTGGGAGAGGCCAGTCAGGAGGAAAATTGAAAAGGGGAACATGGAGAGGGAGGTGGAGGAAGAGAAAGAAGAGAAGGGGAAAAAGGAGGGATGGAAAAAGAAAAAGGGAAAGAACTAGAAGAATCTGGAGTAGAGTGTGAATATAGTTCCCGGATAAAGACCTTTCACATATATGGTCTCAGTTGTTACAAAGGCTTGGAAGGCAGAACTTCTCATCTTCAGTTTGCAGATAGAGAAAGAGAAGCTCCTGGAAGTTGCCTCTATGGTCCAGTACTTAGAGGGTGAACAGTAGGGGCACCAGGTGCATGCCCCATGGTAGATGTATGAGAGTAAGAGAGAAAGAAAATCTGAGGCTGGAAAGGCAGAAAAGGAAGTACATGTTTGTTGGAAGCTGGGAGCCTGCCACCAACCACTGCTTTCAGAGCTTAAAGGGCAAAGGGCTATTGACCAACTTCCTGTAGTATAATGATTAGCCCCTATGAATACTCCACCACCAGCTCAGCTTCCCTAATTATGTAGGTCTTGATGCCATGGGTTGGATCATACAGCAAAACATTGTTTCAGAGACTCTTAAGGTTAAATTACACAGTCAAAACCTCAAAGGGCGTGGGCAGTGTGCTGCGTTTGACGTAGCTCTTCAGGATTCGGCCCCAGGATGGCGTGACGGTCATGGTCCTCTGAAGGCACTCTCCATGACAAATGAACATCAAGAATCGCTATTCTTCTCTTCTGCTAAGAGGCATACTGGGAATGGCTCATAATATTGATGTGGGACAAAGAGTGAGTTTTCAGATTCCTTAATGTTAGAAGTCTCAGAATGAGAGGCAGAGGAAGGAAATGGAAGGACGTGAGTAACTACACTGAGTGCCTGCTCCATGCCAGGCATCTTTACAGACTTGGTGAACATTTCAGTAGCAGAGATTTTTAAAAACTATCCTTGAATAAAAGAAAAGGCTTTTTTGACTCTCCCTCCCTGTGCTTTATTTTTTTTTAAGGTTTATTTATTTCAGAGAGAGAGAGTGGGGTTAGGGGCAGAGGGAGAGAGAATCTCAAACTGACTCCCCACTGAACACAGAGCCCACCATGGGGCTCAATCCCATGACGTGAACCAAAACCTAGAGTGGGATGCTTAACCAACTGAGCCACCCAGGGCCCCCTCACCCTGTGTTCTATTCCTCTTTTTCAAATTGCTGTAAGGATCCCATTTCAGGGACTGTGTTGGATGATTTTTATGCCTCATCTCAACTTGGTCTGCATCTTTGCCTTACTGTTGCTGCAACCACCTGATACCTAGCCTCACCCATGTCATGCCTTTCCTGCTTTCTGTCCCAACTTCTCTGCTCCACTTGTGCCCATGGGACTCCTGCTGGAGCCCACTTGCCAATTTTGGTGCATGAACAAAACTGAAAGTGTGAGAAAATTAACACTTTCCAGTACAGTCCTTGACCGATGGAGGGTGTTGGTAATTTCCCCTTTTTCAGTTGGGCAACACGGTGACCCAGCCTACAAGGTTCCCCAGAGGGTTCTCAGTGGGATGAGCAGCAATCAACTCAGTGATGCACCCTTGTGTTAACTTTCATCTTCTTCATGGCCCTGTTCCCTGGGGCCAGATCCCAAAATAAACTATCTGCATGCAAGTTCTTGTCTCAAGCTCTGTTGGGGGCAGATTGGGCCAAAAGAGGACCAATTAAGGTACTTCTTCACACCTGATATTAAAAGAGGGTAATTATGCCTCTTGATAACCTGAGTCACTGACCTTTTTGCAGTCACAGTCAGGTGTTTTAGATCCTTATTATGTCCCTATAAAAAGAAAAAAAAAAATCACCCAAAGAGAACTGGTTCTTAAACTTGAGCATGCGCCTACAGAGTCAACTTGAGGGCTTATTCACACATGCTACTGGGCTCCAATTCCAGATTTGCCAATTCAGTAGATCTGGGGTGGGACCTGAGAACATGCATGAGTAGCAATTTCCTAAGTGGCCCTCGGATCTCCTTGGAGAACCACTGATCTAGAGTAGCACTATCCAGTAGAACATTCTGTGATGCTGGAAATGTTTTATATTCACACCATCCAGTATGGTAGCTACTAGGCACACGTGTCTATTGAGCACTTGAAACATGGCCAATGAGACTAAGGGATTGAATTTGTTTATGTAATTGAATCTTCATTCAATTTTAAACTTAAATATCCACATGGACAAGTGGCTACGGTGTTGGACAGGACAGGAGTAGATTCTTGCTACTCCTAGATGTACTCTTAGACCAGCACTGGCATTCTTAGCAGTACGTTAGAAATGCATATTCTCAGGACCCCCTCTCAGACCTACTGAATGGAAAACCACATTTTAACAAGGGGTTCAGGGGACACGTATATGAACCAATTTAAGAAACAGTGGTTTGGCAGTCAATATTTTCCCAATGCTGCACCAGATTTCCTACCCAACCGTTAGGGGTTAAGTGATGTCCCCTCCCCTCCAACCCCCCCCCCAAATATCATGAAACCCTAACTCCTGTACCTGTGAGTGTGATGTTTTTGGACATGGGGCCTTTACAGATGTACCCAAGTTAAGATGAGGTCATTAGGGTGGTCCCTCATCCAATATGACTGGTGTCCTTATAAGAGGAAGGAAATCTAGACAGAGACACACAAGGAGAACAGCATGTGATGACAGGCAGAGATCAAACTGATGTCACCGCAGGTTAAGGAACACTGAGGATTGCTGGTCACCAACAGAAGCCAGAAGAAGCTCTCCCTTATAGGCTTCAGAGGGAGCACGGCCCTGCCAACACCTCAATTTTGGACTTCTCACCTCCAGAACTGGGAAACAATGAAATCTGTTATTTGAAGGCACCCAGTTTTGTAGTACTTTGTCATGGCAACCCTGGGAAACTAACACACCAACCTGGAGTCAATCCCTTAGCTCTTCTGAGCCCAAAGATTCCTATCTGTGCCAAAGTTGGGCGTTCTTCAGTTATCTACCAAACAAGATGCTTCAAGGATTGAGGGGAACATCAGCGATCTCTGGAGGAATGATCTCCAGGTGTTGTTACAATTTGACAGAGAATATGGGATTGGAATATGTCACTGTGAATTCAATGCACAAATTAAATAGCTATGAAAAGAGGATGCTAAACGGGAAGCCACAGCTTTCCTCGTGTTCTCAGCTTTGTTTTCTAGCACGGACAATCATGGCAGGTGGGGGTCCAAAGAGATAGAAAATGCACAATAACCACAGCTAATAAAGAGAAATAAACTTTTCCTTCAACACTCTCTGTTCTGTGATAATCTCATTTTCCCCCCATGCTACCTTGTCCCAGCAACTCGTGTCACAAAGGCATGAATTCTGTACTCTTCTGGTCATCTCAAGTTCAGCCGACTCATCTCCCAAATGCTTCATCACTGGCAACTGGAGGAGCAGTTGCAACAGATGGTTTGCCTGACCAATAGGCACATGAGCCCACTTGGAGAGGCGGCCTTCCTATATTAAAGGAACTGATGTGATGAAAACAAGAAGGAACTGTTACTTACTGGAAAAAAAAAAAGGAAAAGGAAATGACTCAAGTCACTTCTGCATCACAATTGCAATGGAGGGGAGTTCCCTAAAGGGGAGTGGGTAGTGTTTTCCACTAGAGAATCTATCATTTGTGCCCTACTGATGAAGAAAAGAAATGCTTTCCTGGGCACGGTCTGGAGGAAGAGTATTACATTAAGAAATAATAAAAATTTAAAAATGCTGTCTAATAAAGTAACAGAAAATCCTGGAAATAAACCACGTAAGAGGTTTCAGAACTCAGCAAAATGAGAGATGGAAAACGTGTCTGGCAAAAAGTGGATCACTGACAACATGAGATTTATTTATTTATTTATTATTTTGCTCCCCTCTACCCCTATAAAATGATTTTTAAAAGGCTGGGAGGATCTCTGACACTGAAGGAGCCATAGTAGTACATAAGAAAAGCCTAGAATATGTATTTAATATGTATTCTGAGGGCCTGGATAGTGGGGATGCCTGCCCTTGAAACACAAATACCTTTTTTTCTTTCTTGAATGAAGGTAAAACACTCCCTCAGTTAAGTGATGGGTGGTTGGGCTGTTACTTCTCCTTTCAGCAAGTTCATAGAAGTCAGTCAAGGTGGTCTGGAAGGGACAGAAATGTCAGGTGGATATTAAGTTTAAGAAGGACTCCAGGGGTGGGGCGCCTGGGTGGCTCCGTCATTAAGCATCTGCCTTCGGCGCAGCTTGTGATCTCAGGGTCCTGGGATCGAGCCCTGAATTGGGCTCCCTGCTCAGCGGGAAGCCTGCCTCCCCCACTCCCCCACTTGTGTTCCTTCTGTCGCGTTGTCTCTCTCTGTTAAATAAATAAGTAAAATCTTAAAAAAAAAAAAAAAAAGAAAAGAAAAGAAAGAAAGAAGAAGAAGAACTCCAGGGGTCCTGGGTGGCTCAGTTGGTTAGGCGTCTGCCTTCAGCTCGGATAATGATCCCAGGGTCCTGGGATTGAGGCCTGGCTCCATGCTCAGCGGGGAGCCTGCTTCTCCCTCTGTCCCTCCCCAGGTTCTCTCTCTCTCTCTCTGTCAAATAAATAAAAATCTTAAAAAAGAAAAAAAAAAGAAGTGCTCCAGAAAAATATATTGGCAGAAAGTCAATAATAGCCTAACGCTACGTGCGTCAAAGTGCCTACATCATTCCTGTCACTTTATCTTATTAGGTAGCATTTTCTCATCTGGCATCATCACAAGAAGGTTGAGGACCGGAAAATAAGACATTCTGAGAGAAAGAGAGACCACAATCATATAACTTTTGTTATAATATATTGTTATAATTGTTCCATTTTATTATTAGTTATGTAGTTAATCTCTTAATATGCCTAAGTTATAAATTAAATTGCATAAGAAAAAACAGTGTATATATAGGGTTTGGTACTATCCGTGGCTTCTGGAATCCACTGCAGGTCTTGGAACATATACCCTGAGGATGAGGGGGGTTACCATATATACTATTGGTTCTGTTTCTCTGGAGAACCCTGATATATATATATATATATATATATATGAACTCTCTCTGGAAGGGCACACACCAGGTGGGTGGCTGCAAGTAGAGATAAAGTTTTCACTGAATATCCTTTAGTATTTAAAATTTTTGTATGTTAGAAATATACCACCTGCTCAAAATATTAAAAAATATAAAATAAACAGGTAAGTTTAATAAAATTTGCTATGTTCAGTTATTAGTTAATATTTTGCATTACAAGCCCATAAAGAATGTATTGCTAAAATATGCATTTCTGGAAATACAAAAAAAACCCTAAAAAATCAAGCCAATTTTTTTTATCTTTCAATTTTTTATTTAAATTCCAGTTACCCAACATACAGTGTAATATTAGTTTCAGGAGTAGAATTTAGTGATTCATCACTTACATACAACACCCAGTGGTCATCACAAGTGCCTTCCTTAATGCCCATCCCCCATTCAACCTGTCCCCCCACCCAACTCCCCTCCAGTAATCCTCAGTTTATCTTCTATAGTTAAGAGTCATTTCCTGGTTTGCCTCTTTCCGTGCCCCCCATGTTCATCTTTTTTGTTTCTTAAATTCCACATATGAGTGAAGTCATATTTCTGGTGTTTGTTTTCTCTGGCTGACTTGTTTTGCTTAGCATGATATCTCTACCTCAATCTATGTCATTGCAAATGGCAAGATCTCATTCTTTTTTATGGTTAATATTCCATTGTATATATACACCACATCTTTATCCATTCATCTGTCAATGAACATTGGGCTCTTTTCATAGTTTGGTTATCGTTGATAATTCTAAATCAAGCCAATTTTTAAAAATTTTTAACTTTTTATTTTGAGATCATTTTAGATATACAGAAAAGTTACCCCAAAAATAGAGAATTCCTATGTCCTCTTCATGCAGCCTCCACTTACACTGACATTGTACATAAATGGAGTACTATTACCAATGCCAGAAAATCAATATTGATACAGTATCACTAACTAAACTTTTAGCCAAAGTATTAACCTTGATGCCCCTCTAAGCATTTAGAAATTTCTTTGCTGATGGCAAAAAAAAAAAAGTCCAGGAGTAAAAAAATCAACCAGAAAGTTTCTAAAAGTATCTCTTTCTTTTTTTTTTTCCCACTGTAGCACTCAAAAAAATTTCTGTGATTGTCTATGTGGGAGAAGGGAGCATTACGGTTATCAATTATACTTTTTTGTTCCCCCACTTTGCTTAGTCGTCCAACTTCTCTGATTTCTTGTCCACTCCTTGGTACACGTGCTTCCATGATTTCAATCTTCAGTTTGTTTCCAGCAGAGCCCAGGGAAGGTGGTTCACCTTCACCATCCCTCCCCCAACTTTTTTGTTCTGTGACTTTCCAGAATGAACTCCATCCAGGCATACCACCTTCTTAGGGAAGTCTCAGGATGGATGCTTCTGCACCCCACCTAGACCCGTCCTGTGCCCCAGCTCTCACACACCCTTCCAGGTCAGTCTGGCCTAGCCTCCGTCTCTGATGAATAAATATGTGATAAGATGTGGGTGCTGGATTAATATGCTGCTCCAAGAGGAATCCATCTGCCATATGGAAATTCTATAGATAGCATGATACCCTGAGATTGTGCCGAGGGGGGAAGGGTGGTGATGATAAGGAAACCTGAATGTCTACAGAAGTGACCAATAAGCTGGGTGGCCTTGGCCACATCATTCAACTGCTCTAAGTCTCATTTTCTTGTAAAACAAGGGAATGAAGCTAGATGCAATTTTTTTATAAAAAATATTCTTGGCATTAAAGGTAGCTTTGAAAATCTGATAAAATAAATATATAGGCCATATCCTCAGAAAGGTAAACGTGGTGCCTACGTATTTTTGAATATCCCAAAGGGACAATAATATGACAAAATAGGAGGTCACAGACGTTCCTCCTCATTTCACACTCTGAAGAAGACAGTGTGTTTGTTATACAGATCAGGCTAAAGTGCAGAATAGAAAGAAGAATTGGAAGTAACAAGAGAGGCTAGGTTGACTTACCTAAGGGTGCTAATGTGGAGGGTAAGTAAGAATAGATCTGGGTAGATAAAATGTATTTCACCAAAATTACAAACTTTTTTGCTTCCAAGGACATCATCAACAAAGTGAAAAACAACCTACAGAATGGGAGAGAATATTTGCAAATCGTATCTCTGACAAAGGACTTGTATCTAGAGTATATGAAGAACTCTTACAATTTAACAATAAAAAGTCAAATAACCCGATTTAAAAATGGGCAGAAGACTTGACTAGAAATAGCCCTAACAAAGGTATACAAATGGCCAATGAGCTCATGAGAAGATGCTCAGTATCGTTAGTCACTAAGGAAATGCAAATCAAAATCACCATGAGATACCATCTGACACCCGGGAGGGTGGCCATGATTAAAAAAAAAAAAAAAGGCGGACGACAGCCACTGTTGGCACAGACGTGGAGAAATCTGAAGGCCTCTAACTGATGGTGAAAATGTAAATGTGTTTCAGCAGCTATGGAAAACGATTTGGGAGGAGTTTTCTTATGGCCAGCAATACCACTCTTAGGTAGAGTCCCCAAGAAAATTGAAAACACAGAAAAACCTGTTCACAGAAAAACTTGTGCATGAATATTCATAACATTATTTCTAATAGCCAAGGAGAAGAAACAACCCAAATGGCCATACTCTCGTGAACAGATAAACAAAATGTGGTAAATCCATACAATGGAATATTCTTCAGCCATAGAAAGGATTGACACGTGCTACAATACATATGAACCTTGAAGACGTCACACTGAGTGAAAGAAGCCACAAAAGGCCACATATTGTAAGATTCTATTTGTGTGAAACGTCCAGAAGGGGTAAATCCAGATAGAGTCAAGAGATAACTGGCTGCCCCGGGACTGAGGAAAGGGATAATGGGGAATGACCGCTAATGGGTACCAGTTTCTTTATAGGGTGATGAGAATGTTCTGGAATTTGTGGTGATCACTGTACAACCTTGTTAATATACAAAAACCCACTGAATTTTACCCTTTAAAATAGTGAATTTTACTGTGTGAGAATTATAGCTCAATTTTTTTTTAAAGAATAGGCCAGGGTATAGATGGGGGAGAGAAGAAATGAGGAAGACAAGGGAGGCAGTCTGGGTCAGAGATTGGGGAGGAAAGAGAAAAGAGAGTTCAAGACCACTGCCTTGTATAAAATGTGGGACAGATGAATGGGTAAAGAGGGCTTTGGGGACGTTTGATGTATATTTGGGATATATCCCACTCTCTTTTGTTACATTCTTCAGAAATTACATATTTTTAAAGAATTTGGAATTGGATTTGTGGGTTGGGAATGGGATAGTGAATGAGATTGGTTCCAAAATAATCCACTTAGTTTTGGTTTACACACTTATTCAGTCAACAAATGTTTATTGAGCAACTGCTGAGTGCCAGGCCCCATTCTGGGGACACTGGGGTGCACTGGTGAACAAGACAGAATGAGGTGCTCTCCTCCTGGAGCTTTATAGTCTAGGGGTGTGTGTGTGCACGCATGTGTGCAGCTCAAACAGAGACTTGATAAAAAAATTAAAGTGTATGATAATTTCAAGAATGATAGTGCTTTCAATAAAAAGAAGGTAGAGAAAAGCAATAAAGAGTGGCAGGATTTTAGGGGTTCATAGAGCCCTTAAAGCCCATGGGTTTAGACACCTCAGATTCAGAATTCCTGGCCATGATAATCTCTAGATGTCCCTTTTATCTAAACACAAAACAAAGCTATAATTCATGGAACAGGTATGAGAGATATAAAAGTGATAAGACCTCCAAATTCAATATAATGTGGAGATCTAGTTTATAGTATCAATAAAGAGTTTGCAAAATAAACAATGTTGAAGTCAAACATTGAGACAGACACAGACAGCCCCACACTTGCTGGACGCTAAAACTGGAAGGAACTTTGGTGATGACCTAATGTTGACTTCAATCCCTTCATTGTATGGCGGAGGAAACTGATATGCAGAGGCTCAAGTAACTTGGCCAAGTTCCCCCAGTTTGCTAGTCACAGAGCTGGGATTATAGTCCCAATGTCCTGATTCCAGGTTCAGTCAGGAGCATTCACTTAAAAATAATGGATGTGTTAATGGAAGATTGTCTATTTACTCAATCAAGGACCTAGAGTTCCCTCTGACACAATATATTGTTCTTTATGCTGCCCCTACCAGTTAACAATAATGAAACACCATTTTGTTTGTTGATCTTATTTCATTCCTTCAGTTCTCAAAGAAACAAGGCATTCCTTCTTAATTCTGTTTTATCAGTTAACAATGACTGATTTTTTCATTCACTCAGCAAGCACAGTCTTAGGCACCATGAGGAATGGCACCATTATTCAGAGAGTCCTGACCTCAAAAAGCTAAAAAATCTAGATGAGGAAATAAGACAGAGTAACAAATAATTATGATGTGGGGTAGATCTTGGTAACACCATTACATGTCATGAGCTTCCAGAGGAGTGAAGTTACGTCTGCTCGGGAGAAAGGAAAGCAGGAAAATATATTCTGACTTCACAAAGCTTCAGAGAAAGAACTTCTGGAGTTCATGGAAATTGTTCAAGTCTTGAAATGCAAGTTTTCTGTTTATTAATAAAACATAAACTATAACAGAAAATCAGCAGTTTCCTTAAAACTACCCAAACAAACTGTCTCTAACCACTTTTTTTTTTTTTTTTTCTAATTGGCTGCTGAGGCTTTTTGAATACTTAACCCATCCTCTGGGCAAATATAAATAACTGCACCCACATTGACCTCAGTCGGTTCCTACTTACAATAAGATTAAAGTACTTAAATTCCGTTCTAACTTGATACCTTTATCCTTCATGTTTTAAGTTGGCCCCTGTAACTGTGTAAGGGCCTTTTTAAATGATAGAGTTAGGGGAGCCTGGGTGGATCAGTTTTTAAGCGTCTGCCTTTGGCTCAGGTCATGGTCCCCGGGTCCTGGGATCGAGCCCCGCATCGGGCTCCCTGCTCTGCAGGAAGCTTGCTTCTCCCTCTCCCACTCCCCCTACTTGTGTTCCCTCTCTCGCTGTGTCTCTCTCTGTCAAATAAATAAATAAAATCTTAAAAAAAAATAAATGATAGGGTTATATGATTTTAATGGGACTTGATACTTTAAAATGGAATAAATGCCTTTTTTAAAAAAAAAAACCTCACGTGTACTAAGTTATAATTTCGGTGTAGTAAAAATCACACTTTGTCGGGTATAGTTCCATGATTTTTGGCAAATGGGATGCTTTTTATTGTGATTCCCACAGTTAGATTAGCACACTAAAGAGATGCAGAACCGAATGGAAAGACACAGGCTAGGAAGACACGGGCTAGGAAGCAGTGTGAATGTAAAGCAAACATTTCCAGCACGCTCTTTATGTGCATAATCTCAACTACATCTCCTGTCCCTATAGAAAACGTTCTTTTATAATCTCTACAGATGAGAACGCTTCAGTTTGGAGAAGTCAAGTTTCTTGGCCAGGGTCACAGACCCAGGAGTAGCAGGCTCCCCAGCAGGGACAACTTCTGGCCTCTGTTGTTCAGTAGTTTAGGGATTTGGGGAAATTCCTTTGGCCCGTTAGGGCTTTGTTTTTCTCATGTATATAAAGAGAAGTTTGGACCGGCCTTCTGGTCCCCCAAGCCCCTCTCATTCCCTACCAGAGCCCCACCGTCCTGGTTCACAAGTGGAAATAAAATGTCTGGCCAGCCGTGGCCCCAGGGCTGAGGGTCTCAGACAAACAGCCCTGGAAGTTAAAGAAACAAATAGAAATGCCACACATGTTTGGGTGGAGCCCAGCCTGCTCCCCGCACAGACTCTTCCCCGTGTTCTTTCCATAAGCGGCTGGCATGGCGGACAAGTACGATGCCATCTAGTGGAGTTCAGGAGGCCAAAGAAACAAATGGTGCAGAAGCACATGGGCCCTCAGTCCGGCAGAACAATGTGCCCACTGTCTTCTGTTCTGGCTTTTCTGGTCTCGTCACATCTCCACGGACCACAAATAAAAAGATTTGAGCTGGCCGAACCACCCTCATTCTGTCAGCTTTCAGCTCTGTGGTTGCCAAAACATCCTTCCATCACATCACCCCATTCGCTCCCTCCTCCCACCACCCACTCTGAGCGATCAAAGTTCGTTATTGCCCAGTAGACTCGGAGGGAAGTGTAAAATACGACGGGAGAGCTGGGGATAATGAATATGGTCGTGGGCATTGGGACACTCTACTGTTTGTTTGTTTGTTTGTTTTTTTAATTGTGACTAAAGTCAAGAAGTAAACTTTATTTCCTACATAATAATAGTTTTGGGGGGGTGTTAATGCTGAAAGACCTGGGGAGGAGGTTTACGTCTTTCTGGCCATCCACCACCCCTGAACTTCACTCTCTTTCACTGTTTAAAGCAGCCTTTACCCATGTGAACCAACAGGATATCACGCCAGGTAGATGGGTCCCATACGGTAAGAATTCAGAGGCCAACCTAATAGGCTTAACCCTTTTCTCATTTTTGCCTATTTCTGGCATGTTTTTCAGGAAATTTCAGTTAACATGTTCTCCTCTTAGGCCTTTAAGTACATAGCAGGTACTCAGCAAATGCTTGCTGAGCGTTTGTCAAGGGAATCAACTGCTAAAGTGAAAATGGCCCAAACCCAGAATGGGTGATTAAAAATTTAAAAATCAAGTTTTATAGGGTAAAGTTCTTTTTGTAGTGATACAATGTCTGACTTTTTTAAATCCCCAAATATCTAACTTATCCAGGGACTCAGTTTCTACTGAGGATGAGGATTTGGAGGATGAGATTCATAATAACTTCACAATAACTGCAAAGACCAAGACAGAGAATGCACATAACGCTATGTGTAAATCCTAGAGCATGGTTTCCTGGCACATCATGCTCAATGGCACTCAGAGTTAAGGATTATATTTGTAGAGGGCATTGAGGGTAAATGTACAAGGCGGCCCAGAAGGAGTTCTCAGTGCCCCGGGGGCGTCAGCAGTCCTAGAGATGCCTACCACCCCAGGTCCCTCTAAGCAAGCCCCAGGGACGAGGGAGTCCCTAAGTCATCACACCTACAATATCTGTGTGTCAAGGAGCACTTCTTGAAAAGCTGTTTTAAACTTTCATACAAGTGTACAAATGTCACAGAATGATCATGTTGATGTGAGTGAATCCTTTTACCTTCCTTCACTCAATTACTATAGGGGACACTGCTCTATAGTAACTGGGGCACTGCCCTATAGTAATTAGGGCACTGCCCTATCATATAGGGGACACTGAGATCATAATGTTATTTATAGATATAATATGATGACATACTTGGACCAATGGTGAAAACAGGACTGATTTTGTTGCACAAAACAGAAAACTTTTCTTTTTTATTCTTGCATAACAGGGAGGCTTGAGTTCATTACTGGTATTGGTTTACAACATTTGTTGCTGCCCTGGCTTTGGATCCGTGCCTTTGGAAATTCCTTTGGCCTTGCCCTTGTGGTTTCAAGATGGTTGAGAGCTCCAAAATGACATCATCCCGTTGTCCAAAGGCATCACGTGGAATCCCTCTCTCAATGCACCAACTCCTTATCAGGGAGAAAAGCACTTGCCAGAGGCCCCTGACCAGACACCCTTAGAGTCCGTTGGCCAGAACTGGAACACGTGGGCACTCTTAGCTCAGAGTAAGATTGAGAGAGCAAGTCTCTGACCCGTTTAGCGGTGCCAGTCAGTGAGTGCCAGTCAGCGGGACAGAGTTTTGAGAAGTCAATTAGTACGTGTCTGACTTATTGCTCTGCAAAGCATTTCTGGTTATAGCTTAAAGGGAAAAACACGTCTTCATTTCCCAATATTATCCAAACAAAATGACTTCCTATTATTAAAATATATAAACAAACTTTTTTTTTTTTTTTTTAAACAGAGCATCTGTGATTTCTACAACATCTGCCAACGCTCTGTAGATGTTTGGCAGTTTGGACAATAATGGTCTGCTCAGATTTCTTAAAATAGGAATTCTCACTTTCCCTCCTAAAAGTTCCCAGACTCTTTCAAATGCCTTCATGTCTTAAGTCCGTGAGCTCCCTCATAAACTGCCTTTTCCCCCTGGTCCATCTGTGTATCTTCTCACTAATTATTTCACATAGAGGCTTCTCATACATTTATATCTCAACATCTTGTGAAGAAGTAATCTTTGCGATATGAGATATTAACATTTTTAATTATTTTAAGGTATATATAAACCATTCCAGGATAATATAAAAACTAATAAAATTTTAGAATGTATTTTACTGTTGTCATATGCACGGATTCGCAAATCAAATTAGCAAGCCAAGTACTGATTTATTTTTTTTATTTTTTTATTGTTATGTTAATCATCATATATTATATCATTAGTTTTTGGTGCAGTGTTCCATGATTCACTGTTTGTTCATAACACCCAGTGCTCCATGCAGAACGTGCCCTCCTCAATACCCATCACCAGGCTAACCCATCCCCCTACCCCCCTCCCCTCTAGAACCCTCAGTTTGTTTTTCAGAGTCCATCATCTCTCATGGTTCGTCTCCCCCTCTGACATACTCCCCTTTTCTTCCTCTCCTGTTATCTTCTTCTTTTTCTTTTTTCTTAAAATATGTTGCGTTATTTGTTTCAGAAGTACAGATCTGTGATTCAACAGTCTTGCACAATTCACAGTGCTCACTGTAGCACATACCCTACCCAGTGTCTATCACCCAGCGACCCCATCCCTCCCACCCCCAACCACTCCAGTAACACTCAGTTTCTTTCCTGAGATTAAGATTTATAATGAAAAGCAGCAGTCTCCTGCCTCACCTCTCCCACCCTCCATTCCCACTTCTGGAGTTAATCATTTTCAGTTCATTTACCTTTTCCTTTATGTATTTATATGTAAATTACATGCTTAAAAAAATTTTTTTTAGATTTTATTTATTTATTCGAGAGAGAGAAAGAGAAGGTGAAATAGCATGAGCAGGGGGGTGGGAGGGGCAGAGGGAGAGGGAGAATCCAGACCCGGTGTGGGGCTCCATCTCAGGACCCTGGGATCATGACCTGAGCTGAAGGTAGACGCTTAAGTGACTCAGCCACCCAGGCGCCTCTAAATCACATGCTTAAATTGCTCTTTCTTGATTTGTTACCTTGAGACTTCATCTGTTGGCTCTCTTCCATGCAATGTGAGGATTTGGCTCCCTCACACATTCCGGTGCCTATTTTTGTCCTTCCCCGCAACAGGCTCTATAGTTACGTCACTTTCTTTTTCTAAATGCTCTTCTTTGCATAGCATTCTGTTCTTCTTTATTGTTATAAAATTTTCTCTTATCTCTCTCAAGGTATAAATTACCGTTTTCTGAAGTTTTCTTCTGCCGGTTCCCTCTCTCTCACGTTCCTCATTTGTTTTATCTCCTGTTGGAAGCCTTTCTTGAAAATTCTGGTAACTCTTGAATGTCCGTTACTGACACTAAAAAGCTGACCAGCAGCTCTGTGTAAAATCTGTGGGTCTTCTGTCTTGGGTTGGTGGGTTTCCCCGGAGAGGAATCATCCATTCTCCTATTGGGATGATAGAAAGCTGGCTGCTGAGGATTGTGGGAACCTCGTGTGGGAAGGGGGTTTGGGAATTACCATTCAAAATGGAGGCTGTCCCTCAATCTGCTTTAGAGGCACCTCACCACCCCATCTCTCTCTGTTGGGCCTGGTATTCCAGAGCTTAGAGTTTCTCTAGAATTTCCAAGAGCAAAACTCTTGTGCTCTGCTCAGGTATGGACAAGCTGCTAGAGTTAGGGCAGGGAATCTGAGAGTCTGCTCCTTAGAGATTTTTGATGACCCTCCTTGGTTTTGATCCCCTCCACACCGGACTTCAGATACGTGGTGGCCTCCATGCTCGGCCTTCCTGAGATCCTGCAATGGCAATCACTTGCTTCTGACTGGACTCTACCCCTGGACTCTCTCTAGCATACAATTTCTGCTTTTTCTGTGCTGCCAAGTCAGTTACCACTTGTCCATCTGTTTTTCATTTTGCAAAATAGTGTTGACATCACTTTCTCCTCTTACTCCTCCCCTGTTCTCTTTGAGTTTTCACCACTTTTATTCCTTTATTCTCACTTCAGAGGAGTTTCACAAAGAAGTCAAGATTAATGCAATTCAACTTGTCACATTTAACTGAAAGTCATGACTGAAAGCCTGTAGGTGTCCAATTTTTGCTCGGCATAGACCCACCTAACTACTTAAGTAGATATGGGGGGGTGTGTTTATAGAAACAAGAAAAAAATATATATTGTTATCTCAGGTGAGAGAAAGACTATACTTTCCAGCTTCCCTTGCACTTGCTGCACCATGTGACTAAGTTCAGGCCAATATAATGAAAGTGGAAGTGACGTGTGCACTTTGGAGCCTTGGCCTTCACAACTCAGTGCTTCTCTGCCCTCATTTTGTTCTCGCCGTGGGCTAGCATGGACGTGGCAGCAGCCAGCTTCCACTGTACAGACAAGGACAGCACCAGAGGGGATGGCAGAGCAATAAACGGAAGGACCTTTGCTTTTGAATAAACATGGCCACCATCCTGGACTGTTCACCTCCAGACTATTATGTGAGACAGAAATTAATTTCTTCCCGCCTCTGTACTTCGCGGTCTTTCTGCTACGGCCACTCAGCCCATGCTCTAATGCAACCTCGTTCGGTAGTTCCCAAAGCAAGTCTACGAATAAAGCTGCAGATCTACTGCCTATGGTGGTTTACAAAGAGAACAGAATCCCAGACCACAGTTTCCCAGATTCTGCTTCAGTCTGTCTGGCATAAGGTGCAGAAATCTGTTTCGTTGTTTTGTTTTGTTTTGCTTTTAACCACTTCAATTTTTCTGATACATTGCCAAGATTATGAACCACTGACCTTGCCCAGTTTACTATAAAACACTTTCCTCACCTTCCCATGGTTTTCCCATTTCTCATCCATTTCCTCTGAGTCTCCATATTCTCTTCCTGATTCCTTTGTTAGAAGTCAAATGTTAATGTTATCGTAGTGGACAATTATTTTTTTCTTCCCGGAATCCATTCACCCTGATTTCCTTTGGGGAACCACTTATCCTTTATTCTCTGTCCATGTGGTTCAGAAAGCCAGCGGGCCCCACAATCTCCCCATCTCTAGGGGAGGGGCACTCAACCACGGAGCCCAGGCGAGTCAGCGTATTTCCAACCTCTTGACCACAATGATGCGTTCAGGGATGGACACGTGATCCAAGTCAGTACAATGAGACCCAATTCTAGGGAAAAGTTTTTTTTTCCTTTGGGAGTGCTGACCTGGTAGGATGTGTGCCTGCAGCTGCTGGTGCCCATCTTACGACCATGAAGGGAGTCGGACAGTGGAGTGAACACAGTGGAGAGAAGAGAGATGGAGCAGGACTGAGTTCTGATGATTTCATTTGAGCATCTGGATCGATCCCTGAATCCCTAGGCTGTTTAGCTACACAACTCAAATTTCTTTTCTTAGGAGGGAGACAGTGCTGACTAATATGTATATATACGTATATAGTATATATGTATAGTTATATGCATATATTATATGTAGTATAAATGATATATATCATGCTTTATTGTATTATATATGTGTATGTATATAATACTCTTATATTTACATACACATACATACAGCATAATTATAAAATTAACTGTGAAGTTCAAAAGAAAACATACAGAACAGGGCCCCTGGGTGGCTCAGTTGGTTAAGCAACTGCCTTCGGCTCGGGTCATGATCCTGGAGTCCCGGGATCGAGTCCCGCATCGGGCTCCCTGCTCAGCGGGGAGTCTGCTTCTCCCTCTGACCCTCCCCCCTCTCATGTGCTCTCTCTCTCTCTCTCATTCTCGTTCTCTCAAATAAATAAATAGAATCTTTAAAAAAAAAAATACAGAACCTTTCTAAGGGGATGAAAAGGTAATGTTTTAGAAATAGTTTCAAAAGGGCGCCTGGGTGGCTCAACTGGTTAAGCGACTGCCTTCAGCTCAGGTCATGATCCTGGAGTCCCGGGATCGAGTCCCGCATTGGGCTCCCTGCTCAGCAGTGAGTCTGTTTCTCCCTCGGACCCTCCCCCCATGCTCTCTCTCTCTATCTCATTCTCTCTCTCAAATAAATAAATAAAATCTTTAAAAAAATAGTTTCAAAAAGAATAATCATTAGATCAACATATCTAAGATATTGCTTTTCTGTTTTAACTAGTATCTAAGGTAGTATTATCTCTGAATTTTCATTCTGAAGCTCATACAAACAGACCTTTGAGCAATTGTGCAAATGTCTGTGTTATGAAGTCAATAACTTTCTGATTATAGTTCTAGACTCCATTCTAGAGTTTGTTCACATAGGTCTGATCCAGTTTTGCAGTCATTACAGGGCAATTTAAAAGAAAATATGTAAAAAATAGATAGATCTCTTGGATATCAGCAATACAGATTTTCTGAGTTAAAGGCACCTGGTAGATTTAATGTGTTCATGACAAAGAACATGATTTGGAAGCAGAATCTGCTTGCTGACCTCAGGAAAATTAAAGTTGGCTGGATGGGTTGAGCTTGTCATCACTTTCCAATATTCTATATTCAAGGTACAGAGCCTATTTGCAGCAGCACTAGAGTGTGCCCCCCACCCCCAAAACCATTCTCACCCTCCTCTGGGGTCCGCAAACCGAATCAGGTCAGCCTCCTGTTTTTATATAGCCTGTGAACTAAGAGTGGTTTTAGCTTTAAGTGGTTAAAGAAAGATCAAAAGAAGACTATTTCATTAAAATTACATGACATTCAAAACTCCATGTCCATAAATAAGAGTTTTATTGGAGCACTGCCACATTCATTCATTTACAATTATCTACAGCTACTTTTGCACTATAATGGTGGAGTTGAGTAGTTATTGGGTAAGATATTTCTTGTCCTAGCCTTGACTGAAAAAGTTTGCTAACCCCTGTTAAAGAGAATGGAAAGTCAGTAGTCACTTTCCCAGCCCTATTTGTAGCTGGGTGTGACCCATGGGACCCATTTCTGACCAATGAGATATCGAGCAGAGTTTGCCAGAGGGATTCTGGGAAAGATAGCAAGGTTTCTAATAAAGTCAAAGAAGAGAGTGGACACCTTTCTCCTCTCTGCCTTAAACTACATGGGGTAGCTGGAGGTGTGGTGGTATTTTTTGCCTCCATGATAAAAGAAGCATGAAGTTGACATTTCTATCTGCTCTTTAACTGGCTACGTCAGTCGAAGATCTAATGCTTTCTTGAGTCTCTGGAGTTGGAATTGATTTGAAGCAATCTAGAGTTTTTCTAAACCTAGTCTCAAGAATAGTCACCGTGGAAAGAATAATTTAGACAGATGCTTCTCATGGGAAACTTTCTGTTTCTTTAGGAATTTGACTGTGGTCATGTAACCCTGGACCCTAATTGAGGGGAGTTCAACTTTAGCCTAAGCTAAGTCTGCCAAGGTACTTGGAGTGGGAAGGATATAAAAACAAGTTTTAAAACTGTGTTTAAAGGGGCGCCTGGGTGGCTCAGTCGGTTGAGCGTCTGCCTTCGGCTCGGGTCATGATCCTGGGATCGAGTCCCGCATCAGGCTCCCTGCTCAGTGGGGAGTCTGCTTTTCCCTCTGCCTCTGTCTCTCCCCCTCCCTGCTCATGCTCTCCCCCTCTCTCTCTCAAGTAAATAAATAAAATTTTTAAAAATCCTGTTACATTAAAAGAAAACTGTGTTTCAAGATTAAATGTGCTCATTTAACCGTGGCAAAGATGTAAAAGTATCAGTGATTGCTCGTTTCTTTTTGTTTGTTTGCTCTTAAGCAGGCTCCATGCCCAGTGTGGAGCCCAATGCGGGGCTCAAGTTCACGACCCTGAGGTCAAGACCTGAGCTGAGATCAAGAGTCGGATGCTTAACCGACTGAGCCACCCAGGCGCCCAAAGAGTGCTAGTTTCTACTACTCAAGGGATCTTCCATGTAGGAGAGATAATTTTATTATTGTAAGGGAATACTCAAAATTTTATGTTCTGATATTCAATTCTCATTTTTATTAAGTTTCATGTGATGAATAAGATTCTCAAATCTCTAACAGAACTATTCCATCTATGGTCCTTCCGGGAACAAGGCATAAAAAATAAATAAGATCTAAATATGTATGTATGTTTTTAACAAGTAAAAGGTAGGGGGAAAAAACAAATAAAAACTTAAAGTTTATGTAAAGACTAGGGCATTTCCTAACATTTCAGATTTCAAAGTTTATCTCCTGTTTCAGAAGTTCCAGTGTCTAAGCACCCCTTTGATAAAAATATTTTAGAAATCCATTACAGGAGAAAATAACTTCTCCTTGAAGAGAAAGAAACTGAAGCCCAGAAGAGACAGTCACACATACACACAACCCTCTCCACAGGACCCAGACTCTTAGGGTATAGTCACTGTCATTAGTTTGAGGCCACTCAGACAAGACAGTGCATGAAGGAGAATTCATGACAAAATCTCCCTCAAATGTATGGAGACCTCCCAGAGCCTTAAGACTATCATTCACATGGAACTCACAGAAACTGAGACACTTCAGAGTATCACAGGATTAGAAAGCCGAGTTGGATATTCATTTTCCAAAAATTCATTTAAAAGTTGCTCTCTGGAACATTAAAAAAAAAAAAAATGCTTCCCTGTCATCCCTCCCAAAGGTAGACAGAGCGCCTCGCCATGCCCTCCACACCAGGGCCATGTGGCATTCTGCTTTCCTGCCTGGGAGGGTCCCACTTGGCCTCGATGGAGGGGCTTCCCAGGATGGGAGCTTTCACTGCTAACGGCAGGGAAGTCCAGGGCCAACTGAGACCAGTTGGTCACCCTTATCCTGACTCCTCTGCCTGAGCTTTCCCTTGGTGCTCACCTAAGTCTTCCTTATCGTGCAAGCCTCAGTGGATTCTGTTCCCAACAGAGCTCTCCCCAGATTCCCAGCTGGAACGCATCTCTTCACAGGGCCAAAGCTCTGGGCTGATGCTGTTCCTGTGATACTCATTTCCCTCTCTCTACAATGAGATAGTTTTCTGATTATGGGCCGGTTGGGGGGGGGTGCAGCACACGGGGCCTGCACCTTGGTTCTTTTCACCAAGTCAGTGCTTGATCACGATCATCCAACTGAGGGGCGCCTGGGTGGCTTAGTTAAGCATCTGCCTTCGGCTCAGGTCATGATCCGGGGTCCTGGGATCGAGCACCACCTCGGGCTCCCTGCTCAGTGGGGAGGCTGCTTCTCCGTCTTTGCTCTTCCCCCTGCTGGTGCTCTCACTCTCTCTCGCTCTCAAACAAATAAATAAAAAAATCTTAAAAAAAAAAAAAAAAGATTGTCCAACTGACTGGGAAGATGTTCCGAATGACTAGGCCCTGAGCATCTTCCTCCTCACAGTCCCCAGACTTCTTGGATTTACTGGCAGAAACACACCTTGCAGCCCTGGCCTCCACCCCCTCCATGAGAATCTTTGAATCACCAAGAGATGCAGGAAATTCCAACTGAATCTAGTAACCACAAACAAAGCTGAAAGTAATTCTTCAGTGGATTCTTGCCAAAGAATCCTGGCAGAGACTATCCCTGATGGAACTCTGTGAATGAGCAGAAAACATATTACATGCCCCAGACAGAGGATCAGACCGAAGCCTCTGCATCCCTGTTTCACAGAAACGAGAGCCCAGAGCAAAGAGAAATCACAGGCAGGATGGAAGAGAGAGAAATTTCTCCTTTGAAATAATGGCCCTGGGGCAGTGTCTAAGCCTATCAAGATGTGGAAAAGGAAATAACCCTCACAATGAAGTTAGGCCATAAGGATGTGGTAAGAGCTTCCGAGCGATTCCAAAGTTCAATCCCCAGAGCTCCTTCTGAAAAGCGTTTTCTCTGGCCAGAGGTGGTCAGCAGGGCATGCTGCTTGGCATACACTCTGTCATCTTAAACATCGAAACTCAGCTTGGTAGTCAAATCATCCTAACGGTGTGTTTCACAGAACTCTCAACAGGAACAGTGGAAAGAGACAGATGTAAAGGTCACGATGCCTACACAGATTTGGACAAACACGATTCTACCAGTCTGTTTTCATTTGCCTATTTGATCTGTGGATCGTTGCTATAATATCATCTGTCAACTTGGCACAGGAACGGGGGCAGAAAGGGCTTTCTTTCCGTGAACTTTCAGCTAAGTCTTCGACGGTCTAGCTATCTATGTAGATGGAGTCACGACATTCATCAGGCATCAGCAAAGATCCGAATCATAGTGGCCTGGCTGGGCTAAGGAAAGTGTGGACTCCCAATTCAGGACTCATTCCCTCATTACCAAGAAGGGGCCCACAAGTGGACATAGCCTCCCTCCGGCAGAATACCATTTCCGAGAGAACTAAGTTAAGGCCTGGATAGGCTTGTGTCCTGGTTTGAAACAGTGTGTTGCTTCCGGTGGAAACATTGTGGACTGTCACTATGTCACATCTCCTGGGTTTCTTTGCAATAATAATGGCACTAAGTTCAATCGCCTGTATATTATTCAAAATATAAATCAAATTCATCTTTAAAAGTATAGCTAGTTCCCAAATGAATCACATTTGCTTTTCTTCCCTGTGATTTAAATTTTCCTTTAGGGTGCCTGAGTGGCTCAGTTGGTTAAGCGACTGCCTTCGGCTCAGGTCATGATCCCGGAGTCCCGGGATCGAGTCCCGCGTCAGGCTCCCTGCTCGGCGAGGAGCCTGCTTCTCCCTCTGACCCTCCCACATCTCATGTACTCTCTCTCTCTCATTCTCGCTCTCTCAAATAAATAAATAAATCTAAAAAAAATAATAATTAAAAAAAATAAATTTTCCTTTATTTGGGTACTGTTATTTCAATAACAGCAATGCAGATCTATCCACATACCAACGTCTCTATAGATGTACTATATAAACCCTCTGCAAATCCCACTAAAATTATTTAATACGACTTAACATTCTATATTTACAGGTTCAGTGTTATTTTAAAGTTAAGTGAATTGGAAATGACAAATAATATGATCCTGCTCTCATGGAGTCAAGCCATCGAAGAGCCATCACAGTATTCCTTTACTTCAGCATTACACGTAAGATGTCATGCCAGGTCAAACTAAAGATCACATTTCCTGTCCATCTAGAGTTTTTAAAGATTTTTTTTTTTTTTTGACAGAGAGAGACAGGAGAGGGGGAACACAAGCAGGGGGAGTGGGAGAGGGAGAAGCAGGCTTCCCGCTGAGCAGGGAGCCTGATGCGGGGCTCGATTCCAGGACCCTGGGATCATGACCTGAGCCAAAGGCAGAAGCTTAATGATTGAGCCACCCAGGCACCCCCCCATCTAGAGTTTTTAAAGATGTTGTCGATGAACTGGAGGAGGCAGGCAAGGAGAGGTCCAACCAAAGACGTCTCTTCTTAAATCCAGAACATGAGGCAACTGTGGTATGAAGAAAACTTTTAAGAGGTACTTGGAAACAGGCACATACATATACATGTGTGAGAAATAAAATGAAATATTTTAACAAGGATAGTTTTTAGATTTTTTTCTAATTTATTTTTGAGAGAGCAAGAGAACGCATGTGCATGTGTGTGCGGGCGCGAGCAGGGGGTGGGGAGGGTCAGAGGGAGAAGCTGGCTTCCCGCTGAGCTGGGAGCCCGATGTGGGTTTCAATCCCAGGACCCCAGGATCATGACCTGAGCTGAAGGCAGACGCTTAACTGACTGAGTGACCCAGGTGCCCGAAATAAAATGAATTTAAAAATACGGTTTGGAGAACCGACCTTACCCTAGCTAATGCTTCATGCAGTCACACCTACCAAAATAAACAAACTAATAAATAAAGACTTTTAGCTAAACAGAAGTTCTTAAGCTAACATTTTAAATGTTTAACTTTGACGACAAATATTAGCCCACTTACGAAACTTTCTTACTCCGTCCTTCTAACGGTGGCCACACACCTTGCCATCTCACAACTGGTTCTCAAGGTTGTTCTCAGTTCTCAGGAAGCCTCCTGTGCCTGTTGGGTCTATGGGGGTACATGTGGAGGGGGTAGGCGGGGAGCAGTGTTTGGAAATGTAGATGGCTTTAGAACAGAATCACCAGTAGATGGACCCATAAAGAAACTTTGCAGTCATGTCCCACCTTCTCATTCCATAGTCAAGGTCACCTACCCAAGTTAGTGACCGCGATGGTAGATACCCTAGGTCTCCTGAGCCCTACATCCAAAGCATGGGCTCTGGCCAGAGGACCTGGTATCACATCTGAGCTCCACCACCCCACCATGAGGGTTGCCTTGAGCAAAGTTCTTCACCCCTCTGAACCCCAATTCTTTATGGGATAAAAATATTACTGACCTCACAGGGCTATTTTAAGAGTTAAATGCCATAATGTATGTGAAGTCCCTAGTCCTATATCTGGCACATTGTAGGTGGTCAATAAATATTAATGGTTTTTATAGGATAATATTTACTTAGTATTAAGCAGTTTTATTTATTTATTTATATTTATTTATTTATTCTAACTACAGTATTAAGAAAATACTGGGAAAAATTAAAGCCAAGCAGTATTTTTACACAATAACTCAGCATGTTCTTTAGCCAAAAAAATATTTTAAATGAGTATTGACTAACATAATTAAATAAAATTTAAAAAATAAAATAAAAATTTGCCATGAAAAAAAAGAACTAACTTCATATTCAAAATAATAATATGTGAAGATATTTCTGTTCTCTCTGAAGACAGTAGGTTTCAAGAATGTTCTGAGTAGGGACGCCTGGGTGGCTCAGTCGTTAAGCATCTGCCTTCGGCTCAGGTCATGATCCTGGACTCCTGGGATCGAGTACCCATATAGGGCTCCTTGCTCAGTGAGGAGCCTGCTTCTCCCTCTCCCTCTACTGCTCCCCCTGCTTGTGCTCTCTCTCTCTCTCTCTCTGACAAATAAATAAATAAAATCTTTGGAAAAAAAAAAAAAGAATGTTCTGAGTATTTCCAAATTCACAGAGCTAATAAATGGCATGCTCAGGATTGAATAAATAAATAAATAAATGAGTATTGAAAACACCTATTTTGATAACGGACACCAGAAACACCAACAGGTCTCAAGAATCAAAGCATAAACTGTTGTCCAAAATGCCTGCATCCAAGGGAGGCGATTTCACTTTTGACACATAAAAAAAAAGAAATTTAGTTTTTAGCTTTTTCTGTTATTTTGCCAAGTGTATGATTGACTCGAGTGTGGAAAGCCGCTTTATTGAGGTATAATTCACGGTATCGTAAGATCCTCCCATTTGAAGAGAGGAATTTGGGAGTTTTTAGTATATTCGCAGTGTGTGTGACCAGCCATCACCACAACCCAATTTCAGAACACTGTATCAAAAACTAATGATGTACTGTATGGTGACTGACATAATAAAAAAAATTTTTTTTCATCACCTGAAAAGAAACCCCGGACCTATTAGCAGCGATTTACTTGCTTTGGAATCTATCCATTTTTCTACCAGTTTTTGAACATTTCCATATCTGACAAGTTTCACTCCTATTTGAACTGCGACCCCTCCCTGGCTTGTTTCCTCTTCCTGCCCTCTGCTCGTTTCATCTGGCACATCTGCACTTTTTGGTTAGCCCTGCGCCGGCTTTCTGTTTCGTCTTTTCTCCCGTCAAGAGCACTCTCCAGGCCTGGCTCTTCAGTAGAGCAGCTTCAGTGCTCACAATACCACCGCAATTCCCTTGCCTGAGTCCACCCCCAGGTCCAAGCAGCTCCAGCCTTGGCAAGGCGTGGGCAGGAAAACCATCCCACTCAGCTACAACACCACGCTCACATGGTTACAACTTGGGCATAAAACACATTTATTGGTCAAAACTTTATAAACCAAGAGCATTTAAAAAGCACACAGCAACACGTCCAATACAGAAAATACAAAAATTCGCCATCTCCTATAAAGATTTTAACAAGAAATAAATTGTTATTTCACAGTTTTGAGCCATATAAAGAAGGAAACCCCTGGTGATGGGTATTAAAGAGGGCACATTATGCATGGAGCACTGGGTGTTATGTGCAAATAATGAGTCATGGAACCCTACATCAAAAACTAATGATGTCATGTATGGTGATTAACATAACACAATAAAAAAAAAAAAGAAGGAAACCTCTTCAATAAATGTCGCCAGTTTTTTTTAGAGAATGAAACTGTTTCTTAGGAACACCATGCCTAAAGGTCACTGGGCTCCTGGAGAAACCTCTGTAGCAATTTATGTTTTCCATATACTAAGAAAGGGAGACAGTCATTTGAACACTCCGCATATCCAGAGGAAGACAAGGGAGGATGGCAGAGGAAAAAGAAGTCTGCAGATAAAGCTCCATCTCCCACTAAATGTCATTACCATGAGAGAACAAGGGCCAGGCAGAGACCATAGAGAGAGAGCCAGAGGGGACCTTATAGAGATCATTCACTCCTAAGAGGAAGGAAAGAGCCCAGGGCACCCAGCCAGTTAGTGGAGGACCAGAGGCTAAAGGATTATTTGAAACAGAAGCCCCTGGAAGGTAGAAAAGAATAGCACAGCTGTGTTTTCTGGTTGTCTCTGCATGACTGTACCCCACATGGGACAGTTGGAAACCAACCAGAAAGACCGAGGGCTCCAAGTGGGTCTGGAAACGGAGCAGGGGAGAATTACACAGCCCTTGGGAATACAAGAAGGTCAGATTTATCTTTATTCTCAAGAGAGCCTAAGATAATTCTTAACCAGAATCTAAGAGCTGTTAAAAAAAAAAAAAAAAAAAAAAGCAGCTGTAACAACCCAGCTGGATGAAGCAAGAGCCAGAACGGGCTTAGGGCTGTCAGTACGGTGACAGATTTGCTTCCACCTCTGAGTAACGGGACTGCCTGGACCTGTATTAATGGTCACAACGTGACTGAGAGGGGAGATCCTTCACTCACCCTGGGCATAAAGCACTTTGCCTTATCCTGCTGCTCAATAAGTAAGGCTCTAGTGGATTAGCTTGTTGTTGAAAAACTTGGACGTTCCCCAGTGCACATCACCGAAATAGCTCTTGCAGAAGGAAAAAATCAACAATGCGGTGTACCGGTCTCAAAAAAGAAAAATGTTCTAGGTCCCAAGAAGACAGAGCTCTCTTCAGAGTTGTTAAATCTCTTGCATTTCAGGAGTATTTTTAATCATGCTCTGTGTTTGGACACTTGAGTTTTATAGGAGGGTTCACAGGTTGATTAATCCACAATTATCGAAGAGCCGTAGCTCCTCCTGTTCCCTCAGGGCAGAGGAATACGAACGTGGAGTGGGTGCCAATCCACATTAAGCCGCTGGGGTTCAACTGCTTCATCTGCAGAAGGACTGACGCCAGACACAAAGCCCGTTCTAGCTCTAGAACTTGGCTTCTATTGACACAGTCCATCAAACTTCCAGGTTAGCGCCATAAAAGCGTTCACCCTCCCACCCCCCAGAGAGCGCTGAAGGCCCACGCTCCGTGGGGGGAGGGGGGGCAGGATCAAAGGCACACAAAAGGCACACAAGATGCAGATTCTACTACCTCAGAACCCATCATCCCACGAGCAAACAATGGATGGAGTTAGACCTTCGCCTTCCCACATAAGATATTAAGGCACGAGGCTGTGTTTGGGAAGGATTGAGTCAAATAACTGATATATAAGGTATTTGACAAATTCCTTGGTTTTAAATATAAAAAGCTGCTTCTGTACTTGCCATCCTAGAGAAACTGGCACAACTAGGTGGTTATATGGAAGTCGCCTTGTTTCTTTTTTCCTTTGAAAAGATATACAAAATCTATTTGAAAGCAACTCTCCCAGCCCCAGAGATAGGCATTCTATCACTTAGTTTAAAAAAGACAAATACAGTATGAGGACTGGCCATCTTGGCTATTGGGGGGAAAAAAAACCCACCACCACCACCAATCAAAAAATCCCATCCACATTGTCTCTTGTCCAAGGAAAAGAAGACAGAGTAAATGCACCCAAAATGCGTTTTCCTATTTGTCACAAACCTTGGTGATTTGCATTGTGGGTGCGGTGGTTTGGAAGAATTGCCAAGTTACAGAAGCGTGGACATTGCATCTCGATTCTACCTTCTGTGCTTCCCAGGACAGAAGCGTACCTTCTCCTGAAGGTAGGGATTGTACTTTTAATGCTATGCACACAATAAAGGCTTACTCATCGTCCCTGAAGTATATGTACTTTGATTGTCTCCCTAGTCCCAGTGAAGGGTTTTCATAAATCATGCAGCATCTCTTGCCCTGGTTCCCCTTGGGACACAGCAAAACTGTCTGGCCTTCCTAAGGACCAAAGCTGCAACCTTCAATGTGAGCATAATCGACTTAGCTGGATATGGATAATAATTTCAATCCTTCTAGCTGTGAGACAAAGGAAATGACTCAGCCTGTGCCCAGTATTCAAGAGAAACAGGAGACAGAAATGTCCAAATTAAATCGTAAGTGCACATTTTCTCAAGGCAATTAGCGCAGTTTCTCTTACTGTGTCCTGGGGTTATTTTTCTTGCTGTTATTGTTTTGCTTTGCTGTTTAAATTTTATGTGCAATTGCAGAGTAGATGAGAATCTTTAAAACAGAGGCGACTTCTGTCACACTATATTAGTGAATACAATACATGGCTCCCACTTGTGCTGTAGCAAAAATTCATCTGCAATCTGTAGGACTTTTATTAAGGGACTTCTGGCTGGATTAAGATCTCTGGAGACCCAGAGAAAGAAAAAGAGATAAAATCCCTAATTTGTACCTAAAAATAAGATTTTTACAGATGCCAAAATTAAAGTTGCTGATGTCTGGATTTCTGAAACGGCAAAATTTTGAGATAAATTCATCAGAGCAAAACTTTTCTCATTTTTCAGCACCTCTGTTTTACTACATGTGGACTTTAACTGCTTCCTAGATGACCCAGCTGATGTTGGGGGGGTCAGCTTGGCCCCCACCACCAAGTACAAGATTAAAAATCATACCTTCATGAAATCACAAGAGACTATGTGCTGTGAGTGCTTAATAAGCTTCTCTAAAGGAATGAAATTCATGGGTTTTATAATAACTTAAAGGTCTTTATTGTTGTGGTTACGTGGCCTTCACAGCTCTCTTCTGAAGACTGACCCCTGACCAGTGGGGGGTGCGTCATTTTCCGTAAATGGTGCTCCCTGATGCCTGGCTGGGGTTGAGTAATACCAAAAAAGGATTTATAGTCAAATTTTCTGCATCTATGAAAAATAGGTTGTGCCCTATTCCCTGCTTCGATTACAAAATTGATCTAATTTCAAGGCCATGGGTCAGTGGACTCCTGGATTGCTCAACCAGCGTGAAGCCAAAGTGATGCTGGCCAAAACAACCTCAAATGGAAGCATGGAGGTTCACTTTTTCCTGTGTGAAATGCTCTCCTACTCAAGGCATTCCCCAGCACGGTTTTGTCTGGCTGATGCTGAACTCAGTCCAGGCTCTAGCCCAGGGCTTGGTCTTTTAAAAATCAGGGGCCTGAAGATATATTACTAGTAAGTGAGGACAACTCAGGGAAGGTGCCCCCAAATACCTAGAGTGGAGGAGAGAGAGAAGCAACAAGCAGCAATGGACATCATCTGGAGACTACACATTCTTCTTCCTTATGGTAATTGACAAGTAAGTCTTGTCGATTACTGTCCTGAGACAAACAGACCCAGCACATTCTCTCCTTCTGAAAGAGGGTCTTTTCTTAGAATAGGTTCATAAAAATTCTTCACCTTAAGGCAAAGGTGGTTTGTGGGTTCATCTATAAATACATTCACTAAACAAGTACTTATCTTGTGCCCGACCCAGGCACTGGGGAGAGGTCAATGCACAGGAGGAACAGGGTTCCCACTCTCGTGGACCAGACAGCTGTAACTGGGCACCTCACAACCAGAGAGTGCACTTCCTCTCATAGCTGGTCTTACTCAAAGAGGCCATTTGGGAAGAAAATTAAAACCATTTCTATTACCATGAAAACCTTTAGGAATTTTAATGTTCTAAAGCATGTCTCCCAAAAGACCTCCTTGTCTATATAGCAAATGAACATACTTCTGAGCAAATGACAAGCATGAATATTTCTAAGCATGAATAGAAATGAGGAGACATGCTCTCCTCCACATGGGCTTCCAGATGGTAGATTCATCCTATTTCAAAACCTGCATAAAAATTCTGCACTATTGTATAAAAATGCATTGGTTGATGTGACCTAAAGGATCAAATTATCTAACTCTGAAAAGTAACATTATTCACCAAAAAATGGTCTGTTCAAGCAGAAAAAAAGAAAGAAAGAAAGAAAGAAAGAAATGATCTCCTCTGGCTCGGTATGGAAAATTAGTTTACACACCGTCTCCTAACTATTCCAGCTGTGCTAAATAAGAACTGTCATATTTAGTGAAGACACCGCCTTAAATTCTTGTGATTTTGGTAAAAGGGTCTAATTATTTTTGGAAACTGTCATTTTTTTTTTTTTGAGCACACAAATAATCCTAAACCTTTTCTTACCCCAAGAAATGCTTGCACCTTCCCAAATGAGGAGGATTATTAGAAGGATTATAGTCATCTCCAACTTTCTTCTACAGTCACCCACTGTATTTTTATTTCCCACAGATACACATCAACATCTGTCACAAGTAATACTTTTCAGTTGCCACTTTGATTCCAGAGTCAAAGAAAAAAGTCCTTATTTAAAATATGTATCCTCCAATGGGATGTTCTCTCATCCTCTCAAATGCCTTCTCAGAGTATAGTTACTTAAAAATGAGAGTCTCGTGCTCAGGAATACCGTACTTCCTTTTGTGTGCCTCAAATAGTTTCCTTAGCTCTTCCATATAGGTCTGATGCAACTCCTCAATCTGCTCCGGGCTTGGGTGCAGAGTCTGATGAACAGGGATTGGGCGACCAACTGCAAAAACAGAGAACACAGCTGACATAAGAAAATGAAACCACTCCACCACAAACGGCTACCTCTCATGGACGGCTCCGGAAAGATCTACCAATCAGAATCTGTCAGTCCTGCCTGCTCCAATCCCTTGCTCATTTTACTGGCTGCCTCCAACAGTCACACCATCCCATTTGAGAACCAATAAAGAACTTTCCTTCTCCGCAGTCGCTGGAGTGGAAGGCCCCTGGTGGTTTTGACTTGAGTCAAGTGAACTACTGGGCTGACCACAGCTGTGAGGTTAAGAGGACATAGCTGTGTGCACACGTCACCAGCGTCACCAGCTCTGTCCCTCTCGTACAGCTGACAGCCCAGCCACAGTACCCTATTGAGACTGACTCCAAAGTCTCGAGTCGTGAGGCATCAGCCCTCTCCTCTGACTCTTTTTAATGTCCTTCTAAAAATTTAAGGAATGTATATCTTCCAGCTAAGAATCTGTATTAGAAAACACACACAATCACAAGAATCCCACTGTTAAGAGTGGAAAACAAAACCAAGCAGAAGTCTCAGTAGAAAATTTATTAAATAAACCACAGAACACTCATGCAACAGAATCCTAGGCAGCAATTTTTTTAAAAAATGAAATTATATGTATACACATACATACACACACACATCGAGGTCTAAAATGTATGAAGTGGGGGGGGGAGTTGCAAAATAATACAGTATGATCCCATTTGTGAAAAGATATTTATATTCCTAGGTGCATAATAAGCTTTAGTGCATTTAAAAAGTCTAGAGAGAGAGAGAGACTAATAACCATTACCTCCAGGAAGGAAGGAAGGTAGAGATGGGGGACTTTTCACTTTATCTGTATGGTAGGAGTTTTCTACAATGAGAATGCATTTGTGTTTTACCTGTAATTAAAAATGAGCTAATTATTATGTAACCTGGCAACGTTTATACATATTTAAAAAGGTGTTTAGAGTATGTCTCAGACTGTTTGCAACTACAAGATACACGTGGCTTTGGCACCTGCTTTCCTGGGTCCTCCCCGCTCACTGCGCCCCCTGCTGCTCACTGATGCCAAGAGTTGAAAACCTACAGGATGTTCGGTGACGTGCTGGGCAGCAAACAGCTTCTTATTACCCTCTATTAACTTGGGTATGAGGTCAAGTGGGGCCGTAGGTAATGGAATGGAACTCAAGAGTGGAGAGAGGAGGTTTCCTCTGGCATACTCTAGGTTGTTCCGGGCTACATCCAAGGTTCAAATCCACGTCAGTAACAGAAAGTGGTGAGTTAAGGGAAAACCAAGAAATGTTAACGCAGAAAGAAAGAAGGAAGTGATAAATGACATCAGTATGGGAGGTAAGGGGGCACGGAGAAGAGGGTGATACACCACACATACATATATAACAAAACGTATTACTAAGATTATCTATCTATTTAATGTTGCAGTAAGGAGACAAATAGAGACATACCTAGTAGATACATACCACCTTACTGCAGTATGAATATTCTCCAACTGCTAAGTTTTTACTCAGATACAGCCTCAAGAATCTCACATACAGTTCTCTTTTGATAGCCTGGATGTCAAATTTACAGAGAGTGGACATCAGTCCTTTGTAACTCAAGAGAAAGAACAGGAACTGTCTTGCTGTCATTTGTAGTTGGAAATACAGATGAGGAGAGGCTAATGGGGTGACAGTATAGAATAGGAGCTGGTGCTCGACAAAGGGCGCTAGACTAGACCAGTACACTGAGCTAGTAAGTTTTCTCCTCGCTGGCCTTACTTCTTACATCCACAGGATAAAAATGTAGAACTCAATGATCTTGAAGCCTCCTCCTAACTCTGACCTTTTTGTTTCAAGAAAAAAAACTGAGAAATCTACATGTGAATTGAGAATCTATTAGGCAATGTCAATAGACTAGCAAATTCACAGTTTTACAGAACTAGCTCCTGGTAAGTGAAATTGACCAAAAAGAAAGGTCAAGTGCAACTATTCAAGGTGGGTGGGTGGGGGACTTAGAAAGAGACTTAGTGGTCTGAGAAGCTGAAGTGTGTTGTTCCCAGCTTAATTAAGACTCGTGAATTTTGAATTATTAATTAAGTCTTACTTCCTATCAGCTATACTACAGCTAATTTCAATCCTGTTCTTATTCATGGGCTCACTCTATTTCAGATGGTTCTTCCAGAGAGCTCAAACATGCCCATGACTTCTCCCTTTAAAGTGGGAGATGGGCAGCTTCATCCTTGCCTTTCTCTTGTTTACCTGTAGAGAAACAGAGATGCTGGAAATTCCCAAACTATACAAAAAGAACGGGAATTTAGGATGTAAAGCCAGTTCTCCTGCCCCTCCTACTAACCCAAAATTGGATTAGAGAGTAAGAAATCATTCTCAATTACTTGTTAGGGATAAAGACAGAGGTCACAAAACAAAAACTTGCAAATCTGAGAAGGGTCCCCAGAGCCCTAGAAAACCAAAATTCATTCTCTCTCTCTCTCTCTCTCTCTCTCTCTCTCTCTCCAAAAAGGAGATTCTTTACTACTAAGGAGAAGAAAACAAAGCTAAGACTAGTTAGTTGCAAATTGCCCTGTAACTCTCTTTTTACAACACAAAGGAAAAAACCAGCTGCATCAGGCTGCTCTTGCAAATAGAACTCCTTGCCCTGGAAAAATCAATCATCATCTCCTTGTGGCAAAGTCAGGAATCATAGTGCTCCTGTTTGTTTCAGTGCTTTTTATAGCTGGCGTGCATGTTTGTTCCATTTTCCAATTCCATCCAGCAATTCAAGATTAGTTATGCACTTACAGGCTCACACGGCAGTCTCGCCCTATTTCTACGGTGCTGTGTTGTAGTTAACCAAGATGAAGAATGAGCAGCTTCATAGGACACTGCATACACGGCTGGAGAGGAATTTGGAAATGGGCATGATTTTCTTCTCGTTGAGGCAAAGAGTAAATCTCTGGCAGTAAGAGGTATTTCCTCTATTTTTCTTTAATTATGAAAATTCCACAGAGTTTATCGCTCTAACAGTCTCACACAGGAATTAGTCTTTCTCTGGATGCTACACGAGACAAAGGCCAGCCTGTTGGCAGAGGGGGTTGGGAAGAGTCAAAATGTGGGTGCCAATGAAACCTGAGTTTACTGAACCTGTGACTTATGGTGGAGGCTCAAATATGCCGGATGTGAGGAGAGAGAGAGAGAGAGAGAGAGAGAACGCATTTCCATATATTTGCTGAACATTTAACAGGTTGTATTGGGCACCATGTTAATCCCATTAACATTTTTATCTCCTTATATCGCTACTTTACATTTAAATTTAAATTAGGTTCCCTTCCTTTCTTTGTATTTCAGAGAATCCCTTAGCCTGCTTCCCACCCCCATCAGGATATAATAATGACTTGAAATACAATGGACCACTTTGTCCTCAAGTGGTTTCAAACCAGTTTTATTTTATTAAAATACATTCCTTTCCCTATCTTTATGTTAAAAAATTCAAAATTATAGAAAGAATAAGCACTTGCATACTCTTCCTCTAGACTCACCAGTTTTGAACATTTTGTGCATACCCCCGTGCGTATTTACATACGTGTTATTTTTATTTTTGTAGACCTGTTTGAAAATAAGTTGCAGACATCAATGGTTCAATTGCGTTACCATCCCTAAATATTTCGGCATGAAGTACCTAAGAACAAAACCCCTGTCCTTTTTAACAACACCATTATCATACCCAAGGAACTTAACTCTGTACGATATTAATTTTGTACTGAATCCACATTCAAACTTGATGAGTTGTCTCCATGATATCCCTACAGTTGCTTCCCTGCCACCCCCCGCCCCCATGACAGCTGTTGTGTCTTTGAGTTCTCTCGTCCTTTTGGTCTTTTATGACATTAATATTTTTAAAGAATCCAGGCCAGTTGTTTAATACAAAGTCTCACAATCTGAATTTGTTTCCTCATGATTTGATTCAGATGAACACTTTGGCAAGAATACTTATACAGGGAGATGGAAACACATTTAATAGCTCTCAACAATCTGGCCAGGAAGTCTCCTGCACCAGCCCGTACTCTCCTAGCACCTGGGGCCTACGGAGCACTTTCCCACGTACCGTATCATTTGATCCCCAGCATAACCCTAAGACAAGACAGGACAATTATAATAGTCTCTTCTTCAGAGTCGTAAAATCTGAGGCTCAGGGATGAGAAATGAAACCACCTAAGTCACTAAGAATCAGACTCCAAGTCCACATTACTTCCTTCTGTAAATTTAGTTGATGCATGATACAAACAGCTTCTAGATGTCAATATTGGTTTGTGTGGCCGGTGCCTGAGCGTTAGACGCTACCATCATGTTGGGCCTACAATGGAAAGAACCAATTTCTTAATGGCAGTGATTATATTTTTCAGTTTTACCATAAATGTAAAAATGAAACAAACACTTCTATCACATCCATAATCAAAAGGCAGGCCAAGGAGTTACGAAGTCAGCTGAAGTTGTGAGGCTGGACAGAATGGGAAGGGAGCCCTTCCTCAGGCCACATGCAAACACAGCTGATAAGCCTCTCTGGAGAGGAGAATTCAAATAATCTAATTGGGAGGAGGGAGGGACAACTAATTAATACAGAAGGAATACTAGAGCTAGAAAACCACCAGTTTGCAGCCATGACTGCCTTAATCAATTCAGGCAAGAATTATCAATGGATATTAAAGCCATCAAGTCAAGTCTGATGAACAGAATAATTACACAGTGTCTAAGTAACACTAACCCAGGTTACTTGTTAATGAAAAGGAGAAAGTCTTTATAAATATAATACATATAATATATACTTATGTATATAAACATAAAAGATTTCTGTAGATTAATCTTTGTGATTTAACTTTATAGTAGAGAAATCTGGTAAACACCCCCACTCAAGTGATCAAAATGAGTACAGCCAACAATGGGGGAAACTGACATCAAGAGCCTCTTGATATGATGTACTGAGGAAGACACATCATTTCTGTGGAATTCTTGCCACAAATGTGTAACTGTAATATAATCATGATAAGACAGACCAACCCAAGTTGACCTACAAACCACTGCCTACAAACCACTGACCTATACTCCTCCAAACTGCCCATGTCATAAAGACAAAAGGACGTTGAAAAACAAATCCAGTTTGGAGCAGGTTGAAGAGATGTGAAAATTAAATGCAATGTATGATCCTGTTGAGGGAAAAAACACTCGACCCCTACCCCCAATACCCTCCAAAAGCACAGCTAACAAGGAAATTATTGTGGCAATTCGTGAAGTTTACACTGTACACTGGCTAACAGTACTTTATCAATGTTCAATTTCCTAAATTGCACTGACATTATCGAGGAGAATCATCTTGCTCTTAAGCAAGATACATAGGAGCAAAAGTCATGATGTCTGCACACACTCAAACAGTTTACTTATAACAATAGTAAAGAGTGTATTTATTACACCATTAAAGAGTGATAAAAACCGTAGCAAAATATTACCAACTGGTGAGTGTGGGAGAAAGGCACAGAGGAGTTCATTTTACTACTCATGAAACTTTTCTGAACCTTTGAAATTTTTCAACATAAACTTTTAAAAATTAAAATCCACACGTACCATGATACACGAAACCTCCCCCTTTCAATGGCAAGTTCCCTTGTCTCTCACTTTCTTCCCCAAACATTCAACTTCCCATCATAACCGTACTGACTCAACAACTTGAATTTAACATTAGCTTCCCTTAAAATTTTTAACGGGTACTTGTTAGATATTTGAAAACTTACAAATTATAATCAGAAAGGCATAACTAAATAATGAATTGTTTACAAATGTGTCTTGAGTCCCTATCCTGCCGGCACTGGAAATAGCGCAGAAAACAGTAAGACAAAAATCCCTGTTCTCACCGAGCTCTGTATCGTAGAAACAAACAAAGCAATTCCAAGGAACTGCAATTCTTTACACATTGTTCTTAGAGTCTAAACTTCTTTCAATTACCCATCCTGGGTATCATGATGGATGTGATATTTAAATCAGTTTCTCTCCATTATTTATGTAACGAAACACAATATATGTGAACATTTTATTATATTTTGATAAACTGACAATAACAAAATATATAAATTACATACTATTTGTGAAATGTGTAAAGAAAATATATGGTATCTTCTTTTTTTACTTTTTTATTAAATTTTTTACTTTAATTCCAGTATAGTTAACGTACAGTGTTATATTAGTTTCCGTTGCACAATATTCAACACTTCTATACATTACTCAGTGCTCATCACAAGCGTACTCTTAATCCCTATCACCTATTTCCTCCATTGCCCCCCCCACCGACCTGTCCTCTGTCCATTCTCTATAGCTAAGAGACTGTTTCTTGGTTTCTTCTTTTTCTTTGCTTGTTTGTTTTGCTTCTTAAACTCCACATATGGTGAGATCATATGGTATTTGTCTTCCTTTGGCTTATTTTGCTTAGCATTATACTCTAGCTCCATCCATGTTGTTGAAAATGGCAAGATTTCATTCTTTTTTACAGCTGAATAACATTCCACAGTATATATACACCACATCTTCTTTATCCATTCATCTATAGATGGATATGTGGGCTGCTTCCATAACTTGGCTATTGTAAATAATGCTGCAATAAACACAGGGGTGCTTGTATCCCTTTTAATTAGTGTTTTTGTATTTTTTGGGGTAAATACCCAGTAGTGCAATTACTGAGCCATAAGGTAGTTCCATTTTCAACTTTTTGAAGAACCTCCATACTGTTTTCCCCAGTGGCTGCATCAGTTTGCATTCCTACCAGCAGCACAAAGGATTCCCCTTTCTCTACATCCTCACCAACACTTGTTGTTTCTTGTGTTTTTTATTTTAGCCATTCTGAAGGGTGTGAGGTGATATCTCTTTGTAGTTTTGATTTGCATTTCCCTGATGATGAGTGATGTCGAGCACCATTTCATGTGTCTGTTGGCCAGTTGTATTTCCTCTTTGGAGAAACATTTTTTTCATGTCTTCTGCCCATTTTTTCATTGGATTGTTTTTTGGGAGTTAAGTTGTATAACTTCTTTATATATTTTGGATACTAACCCTTTATCAGAGATGTCATTTGGAAATATCTTCTTCCATTCAGTAGGCTTTTAGTTTTGTTGATTGTTTCCTTTGCTATGCAGATGCTAATATATGGTATCTTCTTTACAAATTATTTCCAGTCAGTGACCCTCAGCTAAGGGGAAAGATGGGTGGCTCAGTCAGTTAAGCATCTGACTTCAGCTCGGGTCATGATCTCAGGGTCCTGGGATCAAGCCCCAGGCTCCATGCTAGTGAGGAGTCTGCCTGTCCCTTTCCCTCTGCCCTTCCCCCCACTTGTGTATGCGCACTCTCTCTCAAATAAATAAATAAAATCTTTAAAAAAAATAGGAAAGACGGTTCTGATGGAGGATGCAGAGAAACCTGATGGTTTAGCAAGGTGTAGTATAAGAAGTATGCAGAGAGGGTTAAGTGTGACCTGATGATGGCATTTTGGATTTAATGAGATCACATTTTTAAGAGGATTCAATTAGTAGGATATTAACAGACAAAACCCTTACAGTGTTAGTAATGCTCACTGTATTTGAGAATCACTAACACTGAAATGAATGCTCTGAGGTCACTGAGGAAGTAAGGTCTCACAGGTGTGTGGGGAGGCTGTAGGATGGAGAACCTGAGCATCTCCAGACAGCTGTGGGTGCGAGGATTATAGATGAAATGATGATTTAACTAACTGAACTAATATTTACTGAGTTCTTATGAGGTAGAGTTAAGTTCACAAACTCTTATTTAAATGAAAGGGGAGCAGAAGGACCACAAAACAACTTGCTGGTCTCAACTCTACCTGATCTGCCTGGGCTGTGTCAGCAAGTCAGCAAAGAACTCTGAGTTTGAAGTGCATTGATTTAAAATAGAACTGAACAGGGGCGCCTGGGTGGCTCAGTCGTTAAGCATCTGCCTTCGGCTCAGGTCTTGATCCCAGGGTCCTGGGATCGAGCCTCACATCGGGCTCCCTGCTCCACGGGGAAGCCTGCTTCTCCCTCTCCCACTCCCCCTGCTTGTGTTCCCTCTCTCGCTAAGTCTTTCTCTGTCAAATAAATAAATAAAATCTTTAAAAAAAAAAATAGAACTCAACATAGTAACTTAGATCACTGTTACCATATCGCATTGCACTGGATTGATATGTAGCTTTGCTTCTGTTTATGGAATTGTCAATATTCTATCCTCACATGTGTTATTTCAAATACAAGTCTTCATTTTATTTATTTATTTATTTATTTTTAAAGGAGGCTCCACGCCCAATGTGTGGCTTGAATTCCTGACCCACAGATCGAGAGTCATGTGCTCTACCAACTAACCAGCCAGGCATCCCCCAAATAAAAGTCTTTAGATGCACATAGTCTGTGAAGGTCTGGTTCACCCAAATCAGGTTGCTCTTAATCTGTCTGACTCCCACTCTGCCACCATAAAATCAAACTCATGGTAGCTGAGACTTTATGTAAACGTTCATATTCTCAGCTTGGTTTTTTTTTTTATTGATAAACCACCATTTATTTATCAATTTCCTTAATAGAGATGTAGGCTATAATTTTTCACTATTACAAACATTATTATATTGAGAATTTGTGGGGGGGTTATTAATTTTATTTTATTATGTATGTGAGTCATCATACATTATATCACTAGTTTTTGATGTAGTGTTCCATGATTCATTGTTTGCGTATAATACCCAGTGCTCCATGCAATACATGCCCTCCTTAATACCCATCACCGGGCTAACCCATCCCCCCACCCCTCTCCCCTCTAAAACCCTCAGTTTGTTTCTCAGAGTCCATAGTCTCTCATGGATTATCTCCCCCTCCGATTTCCCCCCCTTCATTTTTCCCTTCCTACTATCTTCTTCTTCTTCTTCTTTTTTTTTTTTTTTGACATATAACGTATTATTTGTTTCAGAGGTACAGGTCTGTGATTCTCAGCTTGGTTTTTAAAAGGCTTCAAATAACAGCAGGATACTGAGGATGCTAGAGACTAGATATGCTATTTCTGATGTGATCATTTGGGAGGTAGGCTGAAGAGTGGACTGAAGCAATTTTCTCTTATTCTAAGTCTTGAAGAAAAACGCATTAGACAGGCATGAGTGAAGACCAGAGTTCTAGGTTTTCTAGTCGCAACAATGAATTCCGATTCGGTCATTTCCATTTGACCCCTGACCAATTAATTATTTGTCAGTAGGTTTATAATTAGGCTGTATCATAGGATGACCACTTTACTTAAAACTACAGTTTACCCCCATAGAGGCGATAACTATAACCATTTAAATCAACAAAATACACTTGGCTTTCAACATCAACAACTTACTTCATGTGTGTATGAGTTATATTTAATTAAACTTTTAGCTCCTAAAAATCATGTCTTTCAATTTTCCTCATATCCCCAAAAATGCCAACTACAGTACTTTGCACATAAGGGACCAAAAATTACTACTTAATATCACAGCAAAGAAAAATCACGGTCTAACCCATGTTGATTATCTGGTTAAAAAATATATATTATGCCAAAGAAATATAACCAGTTTATCTTGGAAAAACACAATTGCAAACTTATCTCCATGTTCCCATTACACTAACTAATCAACAGTCTGTTAACATTCCATTTGAATTAAATACCTCATTTAAAAATAGTGTCATGTGACTGCACGTGACATGCAAAGCTCTCAGAAACTGACAGTAAATAGTAAAATCCTATTCTAATGAAACAGATCTAAAAACATTCTGAATGTATTTTAATGGACTACCATGGTGAAACTATTACTTCCAGGTTTAGATGAAGTATACAGTTTTGTTAACTATGCTACTGGCATCTGGCTCTGCACTTTCTCCTGCTCAGCAATCCAGGTCCTTTTCAGTGTGAAGAGCTAATTACTCTGCTCCTCAGTCTTTCCATCAACAATCTGTCACCTTCCTCCCCCATCTCAATTCCCCACAATGTACCACTTTTTAAAACAAAATCAGTTCATATTAGAATACATATAAAAATAGCAAGAGGCCCCCCAAAATGTTTTTGCTACAGAAACTAGTGCCCAGGTGAATTGCACATGATGAAGATTTCTATTACACAGAAATCTGCATTGATTAATAGACTGATATAATGTGTTCATCAAAGAATTGCTACGTTACAATCTGCTGGTACAGAGAAATAAATTCATATAAAGTACTAGGAACTTTATGTCTAAATTGGATTCTCCCCGTTGTAGTTCAATAGTAGTATTCTTGAAAGTAATCAATTTCCAAGTGGAAAATACAGTCATTTCTTAGCTAAAAGGCATACCATAAATGAAGCTCAAATCACATCTATAGGATTCTTATTTTAGGAAGTTCTTAATCAAAGCCACTTCTCTTGCATTAGCCCTGCAATCAATAACAATAACGTTGCTCAAAGTAAGGTAATACTTTTACTTATTCTAACAAGCCTTTAGTCTTCGATAGACATACCAACAGTGTGGATAGGTTTCCTATAGGGCATCAGGCCAAAATTGTATTGAAAAATTCCTCTGGCATGGAACAGCGGCAAAGCAAACCCCATGATCTTCTGTAGCTTCTCTTGCACAATTCGAAGCCATGAGCCTTCAGGGTTGTTAACTTGTTTAAATAGCTCATTTTCTCCAAAAGAAAACACCGGGACCAAGGAGGCGCTACAAATAAAGCGGAACAATACAAATTTTTAAGGAAAACGATTTAAGTATTTTATTCTGTTCAGATGACTTTTGCAACATATCCCAACAATTTTTCTTTTTTTCTTTCAATCTCTTTATTCATTTATTTATTTTAATTATTATGTTCAAATAGCCAGCATATAGTACATCATTAGTTTTTGATGTAGTGTTCAATGATTGGGCACGCGTTGTGATGGGCACTGGGTGTTGTACGCTGATGAATCACTGAACCAAGAATTTTTCAATGTTCCCATGTCTCCCTATACTGCTAATTTCATGTTCCACACAATGAAACTGACTTATACTTGAAATCCTTTGGGGCAGGGTGCCTGGGTGTCTCAGTCGTTAAGCATCTGCCTTTGGCTCAGGTCATGATCCCAGGGTCCTAGGATCGAGCCCTGCATCGGGCTCCTTATTCCGTGGGAAGCCTGCTTCTCCCTCTCCCACTCCCCCTGCTTGTGTTCCCTCTCTTGCTGTGTCTCTCTTTGTCAAAAAATAAATAAAATCTTAAAAAAAAAAAAAAAAGAAATCCTTTGGGGCAGTACTTCAGCAGCTTAGCGATTCGTGGTATTTTATTCCATAGAAAAATCAAGGCTCTGGGAAGCTTCCTTTCCACCTAGAGTCCAGACCATGATTCGTTTGTTCATTTGACTGGAAATTTATACTCCGTATATAAAATTTTGTACTTTTTATTTGTTTGCTTTTTAAATTATTTATTTATTTATTTTTAAGATTTTATTTATTTATTTGACAGAGAGAGGAGACAGCGAGAGAGGGAACACAAGCAGGGGGAGTGGGAGAGGGAGAAGCAGGCTTCCCGCCGAGCAGGGAGCCCGATGCGGGGCTTGATCCCATCATGACCTGAGCCAAAGGCAGACGCTTAATGACTGAGTCACCCAGGTGCCCTGTTTGCTTTTTTAAAAAAAGATTTTATTTATTTACTTGAGAGAGAGAGAAAATGAGTAGGGGGGAAGAGTCAGAGAGAAAGGGAAAAGCAGACTCCCTGCTGAGCAGGGAGCCCAATGCAGGGCTCAATCCCAGGATCCTAGGATCATGACCTGAGCTGAAGGCAGATGCCCAACAGACTGAGCCACCCAGGTGCCCGTTTGCTTTGTTTTTAAAGGTGAGTTTAACTTCTGGATGCCATGGCGTTGAACTACCTTAGGGGGGAGGTTGTATGCCATTTCCCATGAACATCCAAATCTGCTTTTATTGGAAGGTCAGCTAAGAGGAAGTCTGTCTTTAAGGACTGGAAAAAATTACTTTATTTCTTTGTGTTCATTTAATAACACCTTAACTTCTCTGACCCAAGTACCTGAAATGAGAAGCTACTTACCCATGGGTCAAAGCAATTTTAACAAATCCTTTCCGTTGGCGGATGAACAGAGTAAATTTTCCAGGATGGGCATCCAGTGATTCCTCTGCACCCCCAAGAACAATGATTGAAATGTTTCCACCTTCCTCCTTGCTCAGCACATGGGACACACTTTTCTTAGAAACTGAGACTGACCCTTAGTGAATAAAACAAAAGGGCTAAGTATTTATCTTAAAAATTAAAATATTTTTGTCATAATATTCAATGGCATCAGTGAATATTTAACAAAATTCCCTAGAACATCTTGCTTAAAATTTTGTCACAGCCAGATCTTTGGTAATATATTTCATTCATAAAATATAACATTTTGTCAGGTGATTGGGTTAGGTCTTTAAAATGTCATTTGTTATTAGATCTACCACTTATTTGGGTAGGCTGTAGGCTGCTCAACTCTAGGGACTCTATTCATATTGCACTATAAGTGAAAGGTGCCCTCTGCAGTTGTTCAGTGCACAACCTGCATCACTGTATGTGGTGACCTTGATCACTACTCTGGTGAATCCTGGCTCAGAACCAAAAAGCATATCCTTTAGAAGAGGTTGCACTGGGTCTTCTGAACACACAAGGGCCTGTTTTCAGATATTTTATGTGGATTCTTGTTTCCCAAACCTAGATTTATAATGTAAATGATTTCAAAAATTCAGACATTTGACAAATAACCAGATCTTTACATGGTTCCAAAATGTCTAGTCTGACTTTGATAAGTTGTTTATTTAAGATAGTTATATAATTGTTTGGTCTTTGTACCAGGCTTTCCCACATAAAAATAACTTTAAAAATTCGTTTTCAGATTTTGAATGTACTATGTACTCTTGGAGGAAAAGGCCATGAACTCTTAAAGGGAAAAAAAATGAAAATACAAGCCACTCATGACCTACTGTATTAAAGAGATAATTGCTTTTTAAAGTCTTATTGTTTCCTTCCATTCATGGCTTTATCCATTTTTTTTAGTCATAAGAGAATGTGTCAGACAGGCTTTATTAAGACACAACACACCTCATTTCTCAAAGGACGATTATATGCTCATTTTAGTGTAAGTGCCTATTACTGGGGGAATATAAAATAATGCAGGATTCTGAGTGACCAACCACCTACTAAAGAGGCAGAGGGTGGTGGGTTAGAGGGTAGAGTACCTGAGTCTCAATGGGTTTGAATTTCTACTGGGTTCAAGGCATGGCCATTCCACTCTGCATGCCCTGAGTGGGAGCTGGAGGCATAACTTCCATTGGAAAGAGGGCCTTCTGAGTTTCTAGACACCAGCTCTCCTCTGGCCATTTCTCAATTCCCTCTCTGGGCTACCTTTATAGGCCATCCTTAACTGCTGCTATGTCTTAGGGCTCTAAGAACTACATATTTGTATTCCTCTAAAATTTCTATGTTGAAACCCTAATCCCCAGTAGGATGGTATTAAGAGGTAGGGCCTTTGGAAAGTAATTAGGTCATGAGAATGTTTTAGCCCCCAAGATGGGATCAGTGTCCTTATAAAAAGAGGAAGAGAGGCAGGGTGCTATCTCTCTGTCATGTGAGGACATAACAAGATGGCTGCCCGCAAGTCAGGAAAGGAGCTCTAACCAGACACCAGATCTGCCAGCACCTTGATCTTGGACATCCAGCCTCCAGAACAGTGAGAAATAACTATCTATTATTTAAGTCACCCAGTCAATAGCATTCTGTTATAGCAGGCTAAGACAGGCTCCTTCATAGTCTCTAATATCTTCTAATGTTATCTACATACATGGATTCAAATACCACTTATGTGGGCTGAGTTCTCCCAAATCTATCTCCTGGGACCTCTTCTTCCTGAGGCTCTACACCCACACTTCCCAATGGCCCAATGAACATGTCTACCTTGCCAACTCAAAGACACCTCAAACTCCATGTTTCCAGACCCAATGCACTGTATTCTTCTTGCAACACTACCCCTCAAGGTGAATGGGACCATCATCTGTCTTGTTGCGCAAGTCAGAGATGTAGGCTCCTCCCAAACATATTCCCCTCTTCTTAGCAACCATGTTGACTCCATTCATTCCTTCGTTCAAAACACTTATTGAGCACCTGCTCCAGGCGAGACACTGGGCTAGATGCTGATCATACGACATACACAGTTGCTACCTTCCTAAGGCTGCATCAATCACTACGTCTTGTCGAATCCATCAGCTGTTTTCCATATCGACCTCCTCTGGGCTCTATACGTGGCTGTTGTGATCTGATCTCTGCTACCTGTAGAGCCTTACTGGGCACATGGGAAGGAACGTGAGCCTCGAAACACAGAATGTGCCCTGGCTGACACCTGATGAGTAGAGAGTCACCAAAATGGACCAAGAGGGAAAGTTTGGAGGGGGGACTTACAGGGACTTATAGTGATGGAAATCCCATGGGTAAGAGCAAAAGAGGAAAACAGGCACTGGTCAGCAGAGGACCTCTGAAATTCTACTGCTTCTTTACTACATGGGTTTGGTACACATGTCTGTCTGTCTTTCACACCCAGAGAGGCAACCACCAAGAAAGGCAGAGAGTAAAAGGGCAGCCTTGGACCAGAGCCTGTCCTGGAAGCTGGTTCTAGAAAAAAATTGAGAACTCTCCAAATTTTGAGATAAGGACGCCCTGAAACTCTACCAGCTACAAATTTGGATATTTTTATTTAGCTTTTAGGATATCTCAGCTTATAGCAAAAAGGAAAAGATCTCATGATATCATAAGCCAGAGAGAACAGACAAGTTTCATCTCAAATGCCAGCTCAAGCAAATGGCAATGACTCTGAGGGCACTATATGGAGAAAGACTCTTAAGGTTGATTATATGTATCTGACGTGGCCACGGAGAGGGGTGTACCTACATCTCCTGTACCATAAATTTGCCACACTTACCACTACCCAACCTCACTTGTGGCTGGAATCAGCAAACAGTATACTGTAAATGTATTTCTGTGCTTTTCTGAAATTTAAAAAATTTCCCTTTAATTTTTTTCCTTTTATAAAACTAACCCAATCGATGTCGGCAAAACAAGGAAGGGTTTGTTTTTGTTGTTGTTGTTTTTGCCTATATAGTAGTTTCGAGGTTTGGTGCGCCCTCTAGAGGCCAGACGCAGTGACAGCCAGACTGGACCAAGAGCCCAGCGCCATATGGGTGAAGGTCCATACACAGAACCTGAAAACCCAGCCAGGGATCCTGGTCCTCTAGTGCTTAGTGATTTCCTATCAGGTATATAATGACAACAGAGACTTGAGAAATTAATAGGAAGTAATGAAAACCTGGAAGACCCTGGAAAATTCTATCTCTGAATATCTACTTATTCATCCTGAAATTGTAAAATTTTTTTGAAATTATAAGTTTTCAAAAAGAGACTATCTACTTTTCTTTATATCCAAGAAATGCAACACAACAATAGTTAATGTAGACGATAAACATAAAGCACTCTGTAAGGTAGTGTAGTTCATGCTGAGTCATTAAGTTGGTCAAGTTAGAAAACCAAATAAACTGAATCCCTCAAATTGACGTGAGAACTGTTAACACAAGCTTAGCCTCTGTGCACACTCATATAGTGTCTTTATAGCGTTTCAGCTAAATTTTATTCTTGGAATTGGTAGAATTATGGTTTCATTAATCAAAGAGTCTTCCACCAGCTCAGTTCATTCAATAGAATGAACTCATTTCTAAGCCAAGTTCTATTTAATCTGGGAAGAAAAAGATTAAGTATGCTTCATTTATATACGGCCATTACTTCAAGACATATTGGAGGACATTTTCCATCTCTAATGCTCATAAACGCAGGCCAAGTGCTTTTCCAAAGGTGCAATCTATCACTTGTTTGACCCAAGATTCTTTCTTCCACATCTGGATACACAAAACGCATTCATCAATTTATTCTCTCATTGAATTAACATCTATTGAATATTCCTATATCCCAGGCCCTACGCTAGAAAGGGGTGGGGAAAACAAAGAAAAAGACACGGTCTGTGTCTTCCTGGAACTTCTAGTCCAGGGCGGGAGGCAAGAATCATCCAAGCAGCATGGGAAGTATCAGACAGGGATACAGAAACAGGGTTTTGCTAAGAAACTGTAAACCAGTGTTTGGGAGGTGTGGTCCTGCCACCCTAGAACACTGGAGAAATAACGATTTGCCTTCACTTACCACTGCTCATCAGATATTCTCGAAAGAGAGGACAGCAGAACCAAAATGGGAGCACATGAAGATATGCAGTGAAGCCAGGAAACAGCTCCTCGAAGTCCGAATAATTTGTACAAAAATTTCCAAAGGCTCCAGCAACAAGCACTCCATGGGGGTGAAACCCAAATATATAGTTGTGACTTGGATCCAAATCCCAAGTTTTGATGAGCTACAGTGTATAGTGGGTTAAAAAAATAATAAAATGGTCCAGATTAGATTCCAATAAGAAACCAAGAAACTCATGATTAGTTTTTATGTCACAAGGAAATGGAGGGGCACCTGGGTGGGCTCAGCTGGTAAAGCATCTGCCTTTGGCTCAGGTCATGATCTCAGGGTCCTGGAATCGAGCCCCACATTGGGTTCCCTGCTTGGCAGGGAGCCTGTTTCTCCCTCTCCCCTCTGCCCACGCTCTCTCTCGCTATCTCTCTTTCTCAAATATTTTTTAAAAAAAAAGGAAATGGAAAACATGACTTGTTTAGTTCTCTGGATTGGAGCTTTTTCCAAATTTTTAAACTATTTCCTGAGCCCAGAACACCCCACACATAGCCTTCGAAATGGTGTCAATTTAGCTTAGATCCCATTTAGTAATTTGGGCTGATTTGCAGGCTTTCTCTCTCTGAAAAGAAAAAAGCTTGAACTATCTGTGATGAAAACAAATTTCGATTCTTCTCCCAGCTCAAGATCCTACAACATAAAACAATTCTACTCACGTGAATTGGAAAATAGTCCTTAAAATACTTCCAAACGGTCCAGCTTCTGACCCAGTTGGATCTCCTGCCTCCTTGCTCTGGGGTACTCCAGTCAAAGTAAAGCCATGTCATATAAGGGACATAGAGGAACCAAAAGTTGTATATGATCAGTATCACGATGATTCCAATGCACACCTGTGCTGTAAGAAAGGGAAAGACCTCAGGAATCAGGGTTAGTTAGCATCTGCTCACTGTATTACATAATCAGTGGTCCATGGCAGGGGGATTTAATTAATACAAAAAGTGCATTAAACTGAGCCTCAGTCCAATATAACAAGACAGCAATGATACAGTATTATTTAACATTTACTGAATATTGACTATATGCCAAGTATTGTATTATGTACTCTGCCAAAATATCTTCATGTAATCCTTATATAGCTACAGTATTAATGAAGCAGCCATGGTCCTTTTCGTAGAAGAGAAAATGGCATAGAGAGATTAAATGAACTGACCAAGCCCCACAGAAAGGAAGTGGTTGATCTAAATCCATAGTCCACTCTCAAAGTCCCTGGCCTACAGCGCCTCCCTGACGTGATACATGGAGGAATCACTGCTGAAAGAAGGGATGCAGAGGAGTTCCTACTACAGATATTTACCTTGGTGAGCAGTCATTATTTATGTGCCCACAAAGAGGGAACATTCTAGCAACAAACTCCGTTTTCAGGAACTCTATTGCCAGAAACAGAAATAGCGTAGGAATCTTAGTTCATCTTTCACTACTTGCAAAATTTCATTATGACAAAGCAAAATCCAAATTGTTTATGCACCGAATGACATAGCTTCAAAATACATGAAACAAGAACGGAGAAAACTTGACCTGAGTAGTAGTGACGAGAATGTTTGCCTTAAAGTAATACACAAAGCTAAGCTAGACATTTTCTTTTTATGTCTGTGCTATGATACTAAAAACTATTTAGAAGAAGAGAAATATGCGGTGCCTGGGTGGCTTAGTCGGTTAAGTGTCCGACTCTTGATTTCGGCTCAGGTTCTGATCTCAGGTTCCTGAGATTGAGGGACTCCACGCTTTGTGGGGAGCCTGCTTAAGATTCTCTCCCTCTCCCTCTGCCCCTCCCACCCCTAATCACATGCTCTCTCTCAAATAAATAAATAAATCTTTTAAAAAGAGAGGGAGGGGCGCCTGTGTGGCTCAGTCGTTAAGCGTCTGCTTTCGGCTCAGGTCATGATCTCAGGGTCCTGGGATTGAGTCTTGCATTGGGCTCCCTGCTCAGCGGGGAGCCTGCTTCTTCCTCTCCCACTCCCCCGGCTTGGTTCCTGCTCTCACTATCTCTCTCTCTGTCAAATAAATAAATAAAATCTTAAAAAGAAATAAAAAAATAAAAAGAGAGGGAGAGAAATATTAATGAGAAAGGAGGAGGGAAGCATAAAGTCATAAAGCTTGGCACACAGTAAGCGCTCAATAAATGCCACCCATGACTTTAAGGAGTGCCATTGGCTCTTCCTTTTCTGTTAGGTGCTGCAGTCTTGGTTTTAGAGCTGACTTTGGTCGCCCAAACTCCTGTCTACTCCTTATCAACTTCGTTACAAAGAGTTTTATTCCCGGGCGCCTGGGTGGCTCAGTCGTTAAGCGTCTGCCTTCGGCTCGGGTCATGATCCCAGGGTCCTGGGATCGAGCCCCACATTGGGCTCCCTGCTTGGTGGGAAGCCTGCTTCTTCCTCTCCCACTCCCCTTGCTTGTGCTCTCTCTCTCTGTGTCTCTCTCTGTCAAATGAATAAAATCTTTAAAAAAAAAAAACAAAAACCAAGAGTTTTATTCCCAAACCATCCATTATGGTATCTGATTAACAGCACCTTGACCTATCAGTTTTGTAGATACAATTTTTTTTTTTGCCAAAAACAGAACGTATGTTTGTATTTCTGGAGACATATAAATCAGTAAATATCCCAGTATAGATTTAACCTAAATACAGAATTGACCCCCATAAGAGGAATGACCTGCTCTCTCCAGGGTAGGTTAAAAAAGTTTGTTAAAGAAAAGTGCATGAAAGGTGAAGGAAGTATGTGCCCTCTACCCCTCCGTGGGGTGTTTTGTTGCTTTCTGGAAAAGCCAGCATGATTCCAGAAGCCCGGCCAAAAAGAGTGTCCTCTGCCCTCATTCCTACCAGGATCATTTCATTTTGCTTCACCTGCTTCCCTCTACCCAGGTCTGAGTGCTGACAATTTACCACTGTTGGTTAATTTTCTCTTTATTTTACTAAAATGTGTCCAAAATGTACAAGAAACTTTGGTAGGTCTCATTACTCTGTACTCTACTCTAAATCAGGTGAGCTGAGATGGAACAGAGACAGGAGAGGACAGTTGCTGAGTGGCGACCACCTCCCAGGCAATGTCATTTTCTCTCCTCAAGGTACACAGTACTGTCCCCATTTTGCAGATGTGGAAACTGAGGTGCAAGGATTCTGAGGGTCCAAAGGACTTTAACCTGGATCTGCCTAACTCTTAAACCCCAAAATTTTTTTTTTCTTACAAAACCAAACTAGTCTTAGCTAGTTTGCTGGTGCCCCCTGGCAACCAGCACCATAAACTTACAAATATTTATTACAAGCATGTAGGCAGGCTCATAAGCATAAGAAATCAGGCAAATGGGAGGTTCTATTTTCCTTACTATAAAGATGGAGAAACTGAGAAAAAAAGCATAGTAACTTAATTTGAACCACAGGAGTCAAGAGCAGATCCAGAAATAAAGTCCCCGGGCTACTAATTCAGTGTTCCACTCTAACCCAACCACACACACACTAATTGAATACATACTGCATCTATGTTTAACAGCCACTAAGTGTTCTGCATGGATAATGGTTAAAACATGGATCTGGAATTGGACTGCTTATGTTGGAATCTGCCACCAACTAGCTGCCTAACCTGGGGCGAGTTCTTTTACTTCTTGAACCTTAATGCCTTTCTTTACCTGTGAGATGAGCTAATGACAGCAGCCGCCTCCAAGGACCGTGGGGAAATAAATGTAGACATGCCATTGTGCCCGGCACACAGAAAGCACTTGACAAATGGAAGCCATCGTTACAGCAACTGTATTTACTATTAAATGTTTAGAAAATGCAGAAAGTAAAAGCAGATAAAATAGCACCAACATTCTTGTCACTCAACAAAAAGTACTGTTAAAATTTTCTTTGTGGTCTTCTTTTTTTTTTCCTGTGAACAGGTTATGTTTCCTTAACATGGTTGATCACATTTTTAAAAAAATTTCTGTATTGTATCTCTTATGATGATCTCACACTAGCTGTTTTATATTATAAATTTTGTATTAAAACCTCTTCAAAAATGGTATTTTTGATGACTGATTCACATTCCATTGAATGGCAATACTAATTCAACCATCCTTTTCTTTTTGAAAATGTGGGCTTCTAACAAATTTACTCTATAAACATAATCCTGCATAACATTTTCCCTACATTTTAATTTACTTCTAGAGGACAGTCAGTAAAACCCTGGATCACCAAGCAGAAACACCTTTGTCACTTGATACACTGATTCCTTACGATCCAAAGGAGTTGGTCTAATTTAAACTCCCACTCCACACATTGCATACATTCTTTAATATTTCATATCATAAACAGCACCAAAATAGCTTTTTAAATCCCGTGATCCTAAATTGGATTGAAAGAAGAAAACACTAAAAAAAACTAGGTGACCAGATCACCTCTCTTTTCTATTTTTATCTCATTAAGCAATCCAAGGTAACATGATTCTTCTGAATTGGAGGTCAAAGAGAAAAGATACAAAAGTCTACTCCAACATATTGCACAGTTCTCAAAACTGATGCTCATACTTTTTTAAAATTGTCTTGATCCACAAACCAAGTTGCACAGAAGGCCTGAATTTTAGTTGCTTTGACTGAGGTATATGCTGAATGAAAAATCACAAGCCAAAAAAACAAATTAAAATTAAAATTAAAAAAAGAAAAAGAAAACCACAAGCCAGCCTTTATCATTCATATTCTATTATAACTTCATGCCTACAGATTCTACTTCCTCTACATCATTAGGAAGCTGCCTCCCCCTCACTTTTTTTTTTTATTGAAGTGAAACTTACATAACACAAATGAACCATTTTAAAGAAATCAATCCAGTGGTGCTTAATACATTCACAGTGTTGTACAACTACCACATCTAGCTAGTTGCAAAATACTTAGATCACTCAAAAATGAAACCCTGTACCCATAAGGCAGTTACTCCCTATTCCCTTCTTCTCTGCCCCTGGCAACCACCACTCTGCATGATATCTATGGATTTACCTACTCTAGATAGTTCATATAAATGGAATAATCCAATATGTAAGCTTCTGTAGACTTTCACTTAACATCAGGTGTTTGAGGTTCATCCATCTTGAAGCATGTATCAGTACTTCATTCCTGTTCAGGGCTGAATAATATTCCCCTCTGGCTGTATCATGTCTGTTCAACATTCACCATTCAACATTTGGGTTGTTTCCACATTTTGGCTGCGAGGCCCCACGCACTTCAACAGTACTAAAAGTCAGAAACAAATAAAGCTCAGCCAAAATGTACAGCGTTGTCATTAAATTTAGCATCACCAATAAAGTGACAAAATGACATGATGCCTCTTGATATGATCTAATGGGAAATAAACCCCATCACTTTTGTGGTCTTTTTGCCAAAAATGCTCAACTCTAATCATGACAACATAATTAGGCAAGTCCAGACTCTGGGACATTCTATAAGATAAGTAACTGGGGCTGTTCAGAAAATATCAGAGTTATAAGAGATTAAAAAACAAATAAAAGGTGGGACACCTGGGTGGCTCAGTTGGTTAAGCGTCTGCCTTTGGCTCAGGTCATGATCCCAGGGTCCTGGGATCAAGTCCCAGGTCGGGCTCCCTGCTCAGCGGGGTGCCTGCTTCTCCCTCTGCCTCTGCCCTTGCTTGTACTCACTCTCTCCCTCTCTCTCTAAGTAAATAAAATCTTTAAAAAAAAAGGTGTAGAAGCTGGTCTAGCTTTAAAGGAAAATATGAAGACGATTAAGGAAATTTGAATATGAACCATATATTAAATAAGATTATTGTATCACTAAGAAATTTCTTGGGGATGATAATGGGATTGTGATTATGCAGAAAATCTTTGTTTTCAAGAGACACATTCTATAGTATTTAGCATGAAGTGCCATGATGTCTACAACTTAATTTCTTACTTTCAAATGGTTCAACAGCAACAATAATAACAAAGTGTGTGTGGAGGGAGAGAGGGAGGATGTGCGCACACATGCAGATGTGGAAAAACACTAAGAGCTGGTGAATCCAGGTTAAAAAAAAATGCTTACTGAACTATTCTTTCAGTACTTCTGTAGGTTTGAAATTTTCCAAAATTAAAAAATGGGAGGAAATGTATGAACCACACATATAATTGATCATAGCAGGTTAAGCACTGCTGCCTGGCTGGGAATGAGCTGGAACTTCATAGAGCCAGTCCTGCATTTGCAAAAAAATCTTGACTCCCAATCTCTCACATATAAAGGGAATGACTGATTCAATGACCCACTTCCAGCTTCAAAGCTGCCTGTAGGTTTCCCTAGCTTTATAGAAAAGAAGTGTTCTAGCAAAATCGGGGATGAAGATTACATTTTTTCCATGAATTGAAGACTTTTGGCAAGGAGTGGTGGCAAGGTCTACGATTTGGGGTGGGGAAGGGTCCTTCAGTGCTTTCAAGGACACATGCCATTCCCACAGCATTAAGTAATGATCTTCCTCTGCTGCTCTCACTCTTTCTGACTCCAGTGCTCTCACCTGGATGCTGAATATCAGTTCAAGGGCACTGAACAAGCAAGTACAAATGCAAAGGCATAGTACAGTGTCTAATCCAGGACAAATGCCCCATCAGTGTTAGCAGAATTGGAAAAGTCCATGAATCCTAATAACATGTTTTACCTATGCTCACTTCAAAGACCTGATGTACATAAACTGATAAATTCCTTTAAGTTCGAGGTTTATCAGTTTTTCAAAATTTAAGACAGTAATATTTATAACATGGAAAAATAATTGGTTAATGAACCTTAGATAACACACAGAAAGCCTTTGGAATAGTGACGGTATACGGGAAATTCTCCGTAAATGTTATTAGCCCCTACTGACTGCTTGAGACCTTTAAAGAACCAATGGCACACGGTTCAGTCCAAAATGTTATTTGATTTGTTGTCCAGTGCAAATATTACTTTAGTAAAAAACACCTGTTTAAAAACAGGTAAACAGGAGGAAAAATATGCCAAAATACTAATAATAATTACCTCTGGATAAGAATATGGAATTTCTCTAGGGTCTTTAAAAGTCCTTCCACCCTGCTCAGTTTTTCTAATAACTAGTCTGAATTATCTTATAATCAAAAGATTATTTTTAAAAAAGAAATAAAATGGCTCCACCAGAAAGAAATAACAAAACTGTAGAACAAATCTACTTATATAAGAATATTCTCATCTTGAACATGATTCTATTAAATTTCCATGAGCAAACAGCATCAGAATTTTGCAAAAACTACTTAAGTTTTATTCATTTGGATTAAATAGCAACCAATATTAAGAAATAATTGAAAATATTTAATTTGTATGTGTACCCTTCCCACTGTACCAAAGAAGTTTTCATTTCTCCCCTATGAGAATTGTTTCTATACTTATTTTAACCATGCAACAGAGTATGGAGGAAGAAAATGGAATTCGGGAGTTTAGCACATCACATTTTTCTTCTTTCCTGTTCCTGAGGCATTGTATTTCAAACACAATCAGAGCCATCTGTTGATTATAAGAATGTAAGCGTAACATTCTTCTGATTTTTAAAATTCCTGTTTTAAGGGAACTTACCTCCCAGAGTTTCTTAGGATGGTGCTAAAAGACAAATCTCAGACCCCTCTGCAGAATTTTGCAGCTCAGTATTCCTCATATGTGGGACTGTTCCACACCGCTTTTAAAAAGTTTTAGGGAGAGGGAACTGCATTTTTCTTGTCTAAGAGCAAAGTCATTATTGGACCTACTTCCGCCTAATGAATGCACATAAATTACCAGGATCCAGTTGAAACTAGTCCCATGTTCTTAATATTTCTAAATGTTTACAATCTGAAGGACAAAATAATCACAACTATTTGGTATAGCTACAAACTGAAAACCATAATTAAAGAGAGACATAACTAAATACAACATGTGGGTTCCTTTGCTATAAAGGACATTTGTGGGGCAGTTACCAAAATGTGAATAGGGTCTATGTATGGATTCTATGTATGCATTATATTGTTGAACTGTATCAGTTACTTTTCTCATTTGGATAATTGTACTGCGGTTATGTCAGAGAGTATCCTTGGTTTTAGGAAATATGCACTAAAGTACTTAAGGATAAAGAGAAACCATGTCTGTAACTTATCTTTAAAAACTTAAAAAAAATAGTAACTGTGTGCATGTGTGTGCGTGTGTATGTGTGTGGAGAGAGAGACAGGGACAGAGAAAGAAAGAAAGAAAACATGGTAAAATGTTAACATTTGGGGAATCTGATGAAGGAATATTGGAATTTTTGTAATTTTCTAGACTTTTTTTTTTAAGATTTTTATTTATTTATTTTTGTGAGAGTGAGGGAGCACGAGCAGCGTGGGGGCAGGGAGGCAGAGGGAGAAGCAGGCTCTGGGATCATGACCTGAGCTAAAGGCAGACACTTAACCAACAGAGCTACCAGGTACCCAGGTGCCCAGAATTTTTATTTTCTACAATGAGTATTTCTGAAATTATGTAATGGCCCTCCCTGAGACCTACAGAATCAAAGTCTCTGGAGAATTTGTATTAACAAAAATCCCCAAGTGATTCGTAAATAGGCTCTAAAGTTTAAAAACTTCCGATATAAAAAATACAAAAAAAACCCACACACAGTGGAAGACTCAGTATTTTTGAGATATCAATTTTCTCCAAATTCATCTATAGACTAAACTCAATAAAAAATCAATTCCAATGAAAATCCCAGCAGGCTTTTTTTGTGTATGTGGAAATTGACAAGCTGAACCTAAAGTGCAAAAGGAAACACAAAGAATCTATATGATAATCAAAACAACTTTGAAAAAAAAGCACCAAGGTCTGAGGGCTAATGAGATCTGATTCCAATCACAACAACATTGTACTGGCATCAAGATAGACGAACAGATGAATGGAACAGAACAGAGTCTAGAAGTAAACCCCCCCCCCCAAAACAAATACCTAACTTTTGACAAAGACACTACAGTAGAAAAGGGAGAGATTTTGTTTTTGTTCTGTTTTTTAAGACATGGGGCTGGAACAACTGGATTATACACATGCGGAAAAAATGAACTTAGACCTTGTAGCATATACAAAAATTAACCACAAATGGATCACAAACCTATATATAAAACATAAAACTATAAAACATGTAGAAGAAAATATAAAAAATCTTTCTTGCCTTGGATTAAGCAAAAAATTCCTACATAAAACACCAAAAACACAATCCACAAAGAAAATATGGGTAAAATGGACTCCATCAAAATTAAAAACTTCTGCTCTTTAAATGCCACTGTTCAGAGAATGAAAAGATAAACCCTAGAGTGGAAGAAAAATCTATACAAAGTACATAGCTGATGAAAGACTTGTATCCAGAAGAACACAATCAACTTTCTAAACCCAATAGAAAGAAAACAAGCAACCCAATTAAAAATGGGCAAAATATTTAAGCAGGTACTTCAAAAGGTAAGATATACAGATAGCAAATAAGCATATGAAAAGATGCTCAACATCATTAGTCATCATGGAAATGCAAGCTAAAACCACAATGAAACACTACTACGCACTTATTCAATTGCAATTTTTTTTTTTTTTAATGGCTATATCAAGTGATGGCAAGGATCTGGGGCACTGCTGGTGGGAACAGAAAATGGTACAACCACCTGGGAAGAAAGTTTGTCAGCTTCTTAAAAAGTTAAACCTGGGGTGGCTCAGTCGGTTAAGCGTCTGCCTTGGGCTCAGGTCATGATCTCAGGGTCCTGGGATGGAGCCCTGTCTCAGGCTCCCTGCTTCTCCCGCTCCTCCTGCCCCTCTGCCTCCTCCCCCCAACTCATGCTCTCTGCCTCTATCTCAAATAAATGAAATCTTAAAAAAAAAAAAAAGAAAGTTAAACCTGCAACTGCCACACCATGATCAGCCTTCTATTCCCAGGTTTGGAAATAAAGAATAAAGAAAGGACATGTTCATACAAAGACTTGTAGGCAGAAATTCACAGCAGCATCATTCATAATAGCTACAACCCAAACATTCGCCAACAGATGAACAAATTGCAATGTATCCATTCACTAGAATACCCCTTCAAAACAAAAAAGACAGTGAACTATTTATATACACAGGATCCAATCTGAAAATAATGATGTTGGGTGAAAGAAACCAGACAAAAAAGAGTACCTATGGTATGCCTCCATTTATTTAAAACACTACAAAATGCAACCTAATCTGTAGGACAGTACAGTGTTAGAGATGAAGGGCAGTGGGGAAGAAGGAATTACAAAAGGGATATGACAAAATTTTGGGATGATGGCTATGTTCACTATCTTAATTGTGATGATTTCTTGGAGATATATATATGTCAACTTATCAAACCATATACTTTGAGTATGTGTAGTTTACTGTATGTCAACCATGCTTCAAGAACACTGCTCAAGAAAATAAATAAACCCATACAGTAAAAGATCATGGTCCAATCCAATGCCATCCTAGGCAAAATACAGCCTCTTGAGCTCCAGTTTTCTCATCTAAAAAAGGAAATGTAGTCATCTCTGTCACAAGCAGTTATACGTAGAAGATGGTCAACAAATGTTGGCGCTCTCTTTGTCAGCTTCCTACTTTCCAGTTAGCAGTCTGGAGGCCCACAGGCTAGGATGTAATGTTTCAGTTTGTTGAATATTAAGATCAGATGGCAGGTGATCCAGCAATCCCACTTCTGGGAATTTATCCAAAGGAAATGAAATCAACATCTCAAAAAGAAATCTGCCCCCCTCCATGTTCACTTAAGCATTGCGTACAGTTGTCAAGACATGGAAACAACGCAAGTGTCCATGGATAAAGAAAAGGTGATTTTCTATAATAATATACATATATATTATTCAGCCATTAAAAAAAAGACAGAAATCCTGCCATTTGTGATACCACTGGATAGACCTTGAGGACATTATGCTAAGTGGAATAAGTGAGACAGAGAAAGATAAACACTGTATGATCTCACTTGTGTGTGAAATCTTAAAAAGAAAACAAAACTAATTCATAGGTGTGCCTGGGTGGCTCAGTCGGTTGAGCATCAGATTCTTGGTTTCAGCTCAGGTCATGATCTCAGGGTTGGGAGGTTGAGCCCTACATCAGGCTTCATGCCCAGTGTGGAGCCTGCTTAAGATTCTCTCTCTTCTTCTGCCCCTCCCCCCAAAAAAACACAAACACAAACACAAAACAAAAACAAAAAACTAATTCATAGATACAAAGAACAGATTAGCGGTTGCCAGAGCAGGGGATAGAGGGGTGGGCAAAATGAATGAAGCGGGTCAAAAGGTACAAACTTCCAGTTATAAGATAAGTAAGTCCTGGGGATGGAATGCACAGCATGGTGACTATAGTCAACAACACTATGTTGGTTTGTTTTTTTTTAAGATTTTATTTATTTATTTGAGAGAGAGAGAGAGAGTGCAAAAGCAGAGGGAGCAGCAGGCTCCCCGCTGAGCAAGGAGCCCAATGCAGGACTCCATCCCAGGACCCTGGGATCATGACCTGAGCCGAAGGCAGCTGCTTAACTGACTGAGCCACCACCTAGGCTTCCCAACAATACTATACTGTATTTGAAAGTTGCTAAGAGGGTGAGTCTTAAAAGTTCTCATCACAAAGAAAAATATTTGTAACTATATGTGGTGATAGACGTTAACTAAACTTATTGTAGCAATCATTTTGTCATAAACACACGTATCAAATCATTATGTCATCCACCTAAAACTAATACAATAAGACTGGATGACAGGTATTTAACATTTATCTCAAGGAAAGAGTGTTTGATTTCATGACTAAATGAAACATTTTGCGATTTTTAAAATTCAAGGGCTGATAGTTTAAACTCATTTCCTGGAAAGAAAAATGCATTCCAAGATTTTGATTTAGAGATCTTAAAATATACAGTAATAAAAACTCTCTTGACACCATTGAAAGTAGCTATTACATCAATTCCTTCCTTCAAGATTGATAATTGAATGGAAAGAAATAAGTAAGCACTTATCCTACCTTGCCAGGAAGAATTGAATTGTAGGGTAATCAAACAGCCCTAGATGATGGAAGATTATTCTTTGAAGAAATTCTAGCTAGTATGCGAAGAACGAATGACAGAAAAGAAAACTACCAGTTTGCAGTCCCAAACAGCAGTTGATTCAGGCAAGGATCATTAATGGAGACCACTAGGTGAAAGGGCAATGGCCAATGGAGAACTTTTGTTTGCACATGCCAATTACCAGCCCTCAGATTACTTCCTACCTGCACCCACCAATCACGCTTAGACACTACTAATGGGACAACTCGACACTTTGTTCTTCCTGACAATGCAATGTGAAGCACACAGCAGTGCCTGGGAAGAGGCCTTGCCACAAAGGTTTTCAACTGAATCTAACCAAGCCTTGGTGCACCCGGGTGGCTTAATCAGTTAAGTGTCTGCCTTCGGCTCAGGTCACGATCCCAGGACTGGGATTGAGCCCCGCATCGGGCTCCCTGCTCAGCCTGCTTCTCTCTCTCCCTCTGCTACTCCCCCTACTTGTGCTCTCTCTCTCTCAAATAAATAAAATATTAAATATAAATAAATAAATCTAATCAAGACTTAGATCTAACTTCCACTGTAGAAGAAATACAGGGGATTGAGGAACAGGTTAACATTACAAAGAAGCAATCAGGAAAACCCTGAAGGGGGAGAATCTTTGCAGGACAGATAACCTGATTTCTTTAGTGCTTCACTGACAAGAAAACAAACAGGGAACACTGTTCTAAATTAAAGGACAAGTAAAGACCAAATGCAACACAAGGGTCTTGTTTGGAACCTGGTTCAAATAAATCACCAAGAAAAGTGTATTTTTGACACAGTTTAGGAAATATCAACTTAGTTGAAATGATTTTAAGCAATGGTTGTTAATTATGCAACATGTGTACTATGAGTATGTAAAAAATACTTAATTTATGCATACCAAAGTATTTAGGATTAAAATATACTGTGACTTGCTTTTTATTTATTTTTTTGAGATTTTTTTTTTTTTTTCTATTTGACGGAGAGAGACACAGCGAGAGAAGGAACACAAGCAGGGGGATTGGGAGAGGGAGAAGCCCGCTTCACGCTGAGCAGGGAGCCTGATGTGGGACTGATCCCAGGACCCTGAGATCATGCCCTGAGCCGAAGACAGATGCTTAACGACTGAGCCACCCAGGCGCTCTACTGTGACTTGTTTTTAAAATGTTTGCAAAAATAATAGATAAAACTAATATGGCAAATTGTTAAAATAATTATAAACACAGGTAACGGGCATATGTGAGTTCATACGCTTCTACTTTTTGCATGTTGGAAAGTTTTCAAAATAAAATTACTGCTATATATAGTACAAAATAATATGCTCCCAGCAACACAAATGTCAAATGCATGCAATAAAAGCATTTAAAAAGGCCTGCAAGCCACTCTAGTCTGACTCAAATTAAGAATCATTAGTCAGACCTAAGTCACTAGTTCACTCACATTTGACACCTGTGACTCTCCCACCTACTTAGAGCCATATGACCTTGAGCAATAGACTTCACCTCCGAGCTCTCTCATTTGTAAAATGCGTACCGGGGTAGTGCCTATGTCACAGCGTTGCTGTGAGGATGATGCAGGTTAATACAACTAGAGACACATGGGGTGGAGAGCCCTCCTTCCGGGTGACAGAGTGCAGATAGTCATTCAACCAAGTATTTATTTTTGCCTTCCAGGGGTCAGGCATGGGCTGAGTGCTCCTTCACTGAGCTGGTGGACAAGGCTGGTAATACAGACCTCTCTTAAGTAACCGCGGACATGTGTAAATACAAGCAACGATGAGTGCCATGAAAGAAAAGGACCGTGGGCCACCAGAGATGTGCGACTGATCGGCAAGGAAGACAGTCTCCAAGTCAAGCCATTGGAGTGGGTGGCCCAGCAGTGAAAGCAGGGACCCTGGGCAGAATACTTGGGTTTGTGTCCAGCTCCTCCGACTGTGACCTTGAACAATTTACTTCACCTCTTAGTTTCCTCATCTGTCCAATGAGTACAGGGATGAACACTACTTGTCTCATAGGGTTGTTGTGAAGATCGCAGGGTTAATAGTGTATGTTGCTTAGAATAGGACTTGGCACACACTAAGCCCTCAGTAATTGTGTTTGTTACGATGTCAATGGTCCTTTGCTCCTTGGAGTGTAATGCTACCACACTTGTCTCACGGTTTGGCCTGTGAGGACTTAATGGGTTCACGGTTTGAAGTTCCTTTTTCAGTAAACTCTAGCTGTACACTAGAGTCACTTGGAGAGTTTGTGTATATACACACACACACATTTATATGGTTACATAGATACAAAATATGATGCACAGGCTCCATTCTGTAACGAATGAATTAGAGATTCTAGGGATAGAGCCTGGGCATCTGTATTTTTTTAGAAGTTCCCCTAGTGATTCTAATGTGCAACCAACCAGGGTTGAGAACCACTGACCTAAGCATTCAAAATGTGAAACCATTTCAAAAAAGTGTAGACCTCTACAGTGCAATGAGTTTATTTTTACTGTTACTGTGGCTTCCACAGTGTACAACCCATGATCTTAGTATAGCATACAAATGATGTTAGCCTTCAGAAGAGTGCAAGTTCTCGGTAATTCCTCCCTCTTTTCATACCATCATCCCCCATTTATTCCAAGAGCTGAACAAACATCCAGGAAAAAAAGCGCTCAGATTAAGCCACCCTGCTCCATCTAGTGACTGCCTCAAGGTGCCTTTCTCGATGGGATTAACTTGGGAACCCGCTAGAACACATCTGTGGGTCGAGTTATTTACGTAAGAAGCCACCCAACCCAAACTGATGTTTGCTGCAGCCTTCCTCGTACAAAGGTACCTTTCTGCACCTGGATGATCTTAAACACGGAAAAGCTAACACGGCTATTTGTCACAAGGGTGGGATGAGGAAGGAATCAGGCTGTAAATACTCGGGCATTGGTTTTCTGTGAATCGACAATTCAGGAAACGAGTTTACTAACATTTGCCCGGCCATATAGTGCAATGTTCCATGGCTTGATTGGATTGTGGTTACATTTTGGGTGTATTCATTTGCCAAAAGTCATCAAGTTGTATAATTATCATCTGTGCCTTTTACGGTAGGTAAGGTACGCATGAATTAAAAAAAAAAAAGGCACAGGGGAAACAGTTGCCAAAGAGTCGCTCGCTACGAGGTGCAAGTGCGGAGATAAACCAAGAGTCCCAAGTTAGGTCGAGTTCGAACTCCCTCTTTGACCTGCGTGTTCCGGCTTACACGGGAAGAAGGGCTGGAGGATCTAAGCACGTCCTTGGACAAGGACTGTCCGCGAGGGAGAGACGGAGGCCCCCTGCACCGCGGAGCCTGGCCTGGCTCTTGAGCGCCCGGAAGCGCGCGGGGCCCTTACCGAGCAGCAGGAAGGACAGGACCCACTGCAGCACCGCGGCCGTCTGCAGCCGCCGCGCCAGCGGGATGTTGAGCGGCGCAAACTCGACCTTCATGCTCCGGCCCGGGAGGGGACTGCGCCGACTGCGGGCGTCTCGAACCCGGTTGCTTGGGGGCGCCTGGGAGGAACGCGCTGCCGGACCCGGGCCCCGCGCGGGACAACCCCGGGGCAGCGAGGGGGAAGCGGCGGCCGCCGCGGAGCGGGCGGGGGCCGGACTTCGTCGGCGGGGGTGGGGCGGGAGGGCTGAAGCTAGGGGCTGCCAATCGCGCGCGCCCGGGCCCCGGTGCAGCTGGCGCGCCCGGGCGCATTGGCGGGAGCGCCGGGGCGCTGGCGAGGGCGCGCCACTGTGGGTACTAGGGACTGCGAGAGAGGTCAGCTGCTGGCCTGCCCGAGGTCGGCAGCGTGGGCTTCTGCAGCCTTGCTCCACCGGGATCTGACCGTTGTTCAGGGGATCGATCACCTTCAGTATCCGCCCTTAAGCCCACCCTTTCCTCCGAACACTCTGGCTGGGGAAGGGTTAGTTCAAGGAATCGCCCACCAGCTAGAAGGAGGCACGGGACGTAGCTTTGCACGCAGGGTACTCTTGTGTTTATTGGTCGGTGTCCCCAACACCACTCTTTAACTGCAGGGGGAGAGGGGAGGCAGGGATCTGGCCTCCTCTCTTGGGTACTCAGATCCCTACACTAGTCCTGGATACTTTTCATTTATTCATTCATTCAACAGATACTGACTGATATACCTACCACAGGCCAGGAACCATTATGGGCCCCGAGCATATACCTGGTAACCTAGTCATGCAGTACAAATTATGGGCGGAGACAAACATTAAGCAAAATAACCACGCAATTGGGTGTATAATTGCAAAGTGAAATCCTACTGTGAAAGAGTGAAGGAAGGTTCTAGGACTTAGGCTGGAGGTCAGGGAAGTCTCTGACGAAATATATAACAGCTATATATATATATATAGCAGTATATAACAGCTTATAACAGCTATAAAGGTGAATCTAGTTAACTGAGGGAGTCATCCAAAGAGGAGCACATGTGCAAAGGTCCTGTGGCTGAAATTCAAAGAAAATATATTGGGAGCTCAGGGAACAAGGAGGAGATTGGGGTGGAATGAGGCAAAAGTGGTGGCCAAAGGCCAGATCCTTGCAGGCTGTGTTTGGGGGTTCAACAATTTACCCTAACACCTGCCACTGAAGGGTTTCAGTTATGATGCATTAAATGGATAGATTCTGAATAGTTGCCTAGTACTTGTGAGCACCGCTACGTTTTTTAATACTGCCTACTGTATAGTTGAACAACTCCCAAGTGGCAGGTGGCTGTTAAGTCATTGCTAGAAGGGATCTGCAACAGGGCAAAACAACAAAGTTGACTAGCCACCCCCACCACCATGCCCCTTTCTCCAACAATTCTAATAGAAAGTTGGATACAAATGAATACTTAAGGCAAGGTAGTTTAGGGAAGTTGTGACTTTTTGTATGCAAAACTTGCTGGTTTGTGTTGTTTTTTGTTTGTTTTTCCTAGTTGAGGCTTCACTTTCTTCTTTTAGACTTCTTCCCTGAGCCTTCCCCCAGTGCTTGTGGGGATACTATGAATACACACTATTTCAGATGTCCTGCAGAGCCCTTTGCTCATCCTAGAGCAACCCTGTGAAATAAGCACTAGCTCATTTTGCAGTTAAATCCAGGCTCAAAGTCACACAGCTGGCAAAGTGGGAAAGATTCAAACAGTTTTGTCTAAAACCCAGAGAGGAGAGTCATCCCTTCATTAAATGAATCTCACATGGAACAAACAATTGAGTGCTCGCTTTGCATCAGCATTGGCCATGGAGTTGATAACACAAAAGTAAATTAAGACATGGTCTCTGAGCCTTTGAGCATTCATTCATTGATTATTTATGAAAAGGCTTCTTGTGCTAGGCACAAGCTGGGGAGCAGGTATGGGTAACAGTGAATAAGAAAGGTCTCTGTCCTCATGGGGCTCACAGCCTCCTGGAAGAAACAAAATAACCACATGGGTATAGAACCAAATGAATGATAGTGCCTGAAAGAAACACGCTCATTCCAGTGGTAGGGAGTAATGAGCATCTATTTAGAACAGATTGGAAATAAGAGTGGGAGTAGGCAGACCCTAAGGAAGCCATCCTAGGGTGAGAGTAGGAGATGGTGGTATGGTCTACTGTGGTAGTAAAGGAGGATAGAGATGGATTTGGGATATGCAAGGGAAATATAAATGGTAGGATTGGCTAATTGGATTCACAGTTTTTTGGTAAATAAGCAAGACATCCAGACTTCTCCTAATCATGTGACATTTACTGTACTGAATCATGCTCTTGTCACTTTTCCAGGCCCTCAGCTAGTAGAAAACAACTGTTAGACCCTAGCACAGCACAAGGAAGCAAAGCATGGCCCCTCCAGGGTGCAGCCAATCACCATCTTAAGCAACAATTAAATCACTCACTCATTTAATATTCAGCACGTCTCTGTGTATATATCGTGCCCCAGGTTATTGTAGCTAAATGATTACTGAAATTAAATGGTGAGAAAGCTTTAATTTATCAAGCTATTCAAAACCAACTCTTCTCATATTTCCAGAACTAAAACTAACATGAAAACATGAACCGTAAACATTATCTTTCCAAACTACACATTTAATGGAATGGGGAGCTGAGAGCGGAGAAGTTAAGTGATTTGCCCAAGATAACCCAGCCAGTTACTGGCGAGGAATAGACCTAGCTCTCTTCATAGCCTACTAAAATGGATGAGGAGAAGCAACATGGTATGGGATCATGGTTTCAAACTTTGACTCTAGCAGGGGAATTTTTTTCAATCTTCAAAAGATCTCTGATAAAAAGAAATCCAAGTGAACCTGCTCTTATTGGGAAAAAAAGGTGGGGAACACACTCAGCATTTCCCCCCTTCCCATAGCGACTATATTTGTAGCAAAATGAAATTGACATTAAACAGTTTCAGAAGCTGGGAGGGTTTGGCAAAACCCAGTTTGGAAGCTTATTTGGCTTTTTTGTGTGTGTGGGCATCCTAATGTTTGGAGAAGTACAAGGTCTGAATGGGGTTGCAGTTAAAAAAAACCCCACCATATATGTCAATATTACTGAGTGCTTTACCACCTAGCAAGTACTGTACTCATGCTTTATGGTGCTGTGTCTGATGTAAACCAACCCCCCTCAACTGCTCTCCAGTCTAGGTACTGTTATTCTTGACCAGCGAAGAAATCGAGACTACAGGTGAAACGAACTGTTCACCTCTTAAGTAGTAGAACTAAGTGTCTGTGTTTTGAAAATAGGTTTGTCTGTTTCCAGAGCCTGAGCACATAACTGCTGTTTCTTAAATGATAGCACAAGGAAGGAAGGGAATGTCATCAAAATGGGGAAGTCACAGAACAGTGAGCAGAAGAATGCAGAGGACCAAATGTGTCATAGTTTGGGCTGGGATTAGTTATTCATTCAATCCACAAGTATTTACCAACCACATACTGTGTGCTTGGGCATTGGGTATATGTGAGTGAATAAAACAAATAAATTTTCAAAAATTCAACCACAATATATTAAACACCTGTGCTGTGGCAAGTCCTGATGCAATCATAAGGATAAGAAATCATGGCTGTCCTGCTTGGAGATCTGAGGTTCCACCAACCTAGGGTGGTTCCTCTTTCTAGGTCTCAGCTCTAGTTAAGGAATAGGAAGATGACAGTTCAGATTGCCTCATAGGTTACAAACCCTACCTGTGGAAATGACTACTTTAAAATCGCTTCCTTGGGGCGCCTGGGTGGCTCAGTCGTTAAGCATCTGCTTTCGGCTCAGGTCATGATCCCAGGGGCCTGGGACCAAGCCCTGCATCAGGCTCCCTGCTCAGCAGGAAGCCTGCTTCTCCCTCTCCCCCTCTCTCTTGCTTGTGTTCCCTCTCTCGCTGTGTCTCTCTCTGTCAATAAATAAATAAAATCGCTTCTTTGTTTTAGTTTTTTTCCTGTGCATTTCACGTCAGGTAATTTCAACTAACAGGAAGAGAATGTTTTGCCATAACATGACATTTTACTGCAGCCTAAGCTAATATGTTCCCGTCTTTTTTTTTTTTTTTTTTTTTTTTAATGTTCCCGTCTTTAAGTTGAAAAGGAAATAGTATTCTTCCCGGATTGAGAGTTCTCAGAGGGGATAGTTTAGGACAAAGGTCACCGTGCCAGTTTTCATAAGGTGCATTCATCATAAAGGCAAATATTCTCCTTCTCTCTTGGACACACACCCCCACACATTCATGAAACTCAAACGTCATGGTCACCATAATTCACTGAGAGTGACCAGATCTGGTTAAAGTGGATAGAAGGCCATCATAATGGTAGTTTCAATGGAAAGTCCTTCAAGAAGTTCTGTTTTCAACACTCTTTTGAACTAAGTTCAAGAAATTTGCTCTGGCCCTTCTGTTTTCTTATTGTCCTTTCAATTAACTTATTTTATCAACCTGACAGGGCTCGAGTATGCTTGCTCTGGGCAGAGTTGCAGGAGTCTTGCCCGAGATAGCCGCCATGATTTCTCTTCTCATGAGGCTTTGTAGCCACCATGATTCCTCTTCTCATGACCCTCACCCACACTTTCATTTGTACTTGGTCTGGAAACCTACTTGAGGTTCCAGCAACCCAAGCAAGGGAGGAATGAGGAGAAAGAGACTGGAAAGGTCTACAGCTACCGACCTGGGGCCTGGGCCCGCTCTTGAAAGAGGCAGTCAACAGTATCCAACAGCAGTGTCCTTGGAGGTATGGCACAAGGCTCCACCACTTCCAGTTTCCAAGGAGGCCCAATCCAATGGGTTTGCTTGCACTCATGTTTGTAACTTTCTGGTTGTTTATGGCTACTTGGTATGTGACCTGTTGATTCTTCCGGTCTATTGTTATTACTTTTTTTTCTTTAAACACATGCCATTTCCCCAGTCCTGGCTGCTATCATTGCTCCCCTGGATTGTTGCAGCCTCCTAACTGGTCTCCCTGCCTTGAATTTTGCCCTCTGAACTAACACCCCTAATTCCTCTCCATAATGTACCCAAAGTGATCTTTCCAAATTACTTCATGATAATGTTATTTCTTTGCTTAAAGTCTTTGAACTTCTTCTCGTTGTTCTTAAGATAAAGTCCAAACTCTTTTTTTTTTTAAAGATTTTATTTATTTATTTGAGAGAGAGAATGAGAGATAGAGAGCACGAGAGGGAAGAGGGTCAGAGGGAGAAGCAGACTCCCCGCTGAGCAGGGAGTCCAATGCGGGACTCGATCCCAGGACTCCAGGATCATGACCTGAGCCGAAGGCAGTTGCTTAACAAACTGAGCCACCCAGGCGCCCAAGTCCAAACTCTTTAATGCAGTTTTGGGCCCCGCATTACAGAGCATCTGCTTACCTCTTGAGTCTCAGGTGTAACTCTCCATCTCTTACACTTTAAGCATTAAGCCATCTGAACTTCATTCAGTTGAGCAACCAAATTTCAGGAAGAAGAGGGAGACATCTGGGGCTTAAGAACAGCCATTTAAATGCTTCCAGGTTTCTCTCCACTAGCTTTTCTCTTGGTGTTAGTATCATTTTATCTCTTTGCAGATTAGTTTCTCTAAGTGGTGGAAACATGGCCACCAATGCCTCCAGACTTGTACCTTACTGCTTCCACCATTGAATAAAATGGAACTCAAGTTCCCTGTGGTCCCAGGTCCAAGATCCAGCTTGGATCAGGTGTTTACCCCTGATACACTGGCATGGGATAGAGGGTTCCATTGCTTTAGCATGGTGACTCAAAGGTTTACCTCATGCAGAGAGAAATAAGGCATGCTGGGCAGGTTGTCTCAAGTTAACTTAATCATAACCAGTTCGAAGAGAGAGATGAAGGAGGAGTTAGGTCAAGTGAAGTATTTCTGGCCTGGGTGACTTGGCAGATGGTGGTGACTTTGAAAAGGATAGGAAGCACACAAGGAAGAGTAAGTTTAGGGGTAAGAGGAAAGTTCAGTTTTTGAGTTCAACATGGCAGCCTGTTGGACATCCACGTGCAGATATTCAGAAGTTGGTAAGAAAGGTGCACAGAAGAGAGAGATGGGCTGGAGTTTAGAATGAGCACCATCTGCATTTAGGGAGTGGTAGAAGCTGAGACTGTTGGGGCAGAAGATCACCAGACATAATTCCAGAGGGTATCCTACACTGAAGGTAGGGCAAGGGTAGTGTAGGGGGCAGAGGAGGCTGTGCCAAAATCTAACATGAACTACTCTTAAAATTTAAATAACCATCCTATGGCATACCTATGGTGTGCGTATTACTATTACCTTCATTTTACAAGGAAGTGAGGTTTATCAGTAATCAGTGATTGGTCCAAAGTCTCAGTGAGCAGTAAATACAAGTTTTTTTTTTTTTTTTTAAGATTTTATTTATTTATTTGACAGAGAGAGACACAGCGCGAGAGGGAACACAAGCAGGGGGGAGTGGGAGAGGGAGAAGCAGGCTTCCCGCCGAGTAGGGAGCCCGATGCGGGGCTCGATCCCAGGACCCCGGGACCATGACCTGAGCTGAAGGCAGACGCTTGACGACTGAGCCACCCAGGCGCCCCTAAATACAAGGTTTTAATCTGTTACTAATTTACAGAACTCTTTCCACTGCAGTGTATTGTCTCTCACACAGCAATAGTAGAAGAAATCCAGGGAGCTATACGGAGGAGTCCGGAGTCAGGAAAACTAAGAAAAAAGAATTTCAAGAATGAGGGGATGGTTATAATATAAAGTGTCCATCGAGGTTATTTTTAAAATACAATTTAAAACAGCCATCGGGGGGCGCCTGGGCGGCTCAGTCGGTTAAGCGACTGCCTTCGGCTCAGGTCATGATCCTGGAGTCCCCGGATCGAGTCCCGCATCGGGCTCCCTGCTCAGCGGGGAGTCTGCTTCTCCCTCTGACCCTTCCCCCTCTCATGTGCTCTCTCTCTTTCTCATTCTCGCTCTCTCAAATAAATAAATAAATAAAATCTTAAAAAAAAAATAAAACAGCCATTGGTTTGACAATTGGGAAGTCAATACCAATCAACCTGACTCTTGGCAGGTCCAGCAGACCTTCTTGGTTCCAGGTAGATCCATCAGTAGAAACCCAGGAAGAAATAGGAACTTTGGCCATGTCCTAAAAGTTTCAGGGTAATCTACAAAGGGGTTAGAGTGTGCTGGAAATTTATAGGAAAGACACACAAGGTTTTAGCCAGAACAGAACCAGTTTTGGATATACTACAATTAAAACTAGGTCAGTTATGGTAAATTGTATCATCTATAACCTGAGCTTACAGCCCTGTCTCATCCTCCTGGAGGCATTAGCCCACATTTTACTAAGCTTAATACCAGAGCAAATTTATAGTCTCAGATCACTGGGTTGTTACCTTGAGTATCGATATCTAATATTCAAGGGGTGCTTTGCTGGTTTCAAATTGTTTCCAAATACTTTATCCTCACCCAGCCAAACCGCTGAGGTTCTGTTTCCATTCTATGGATGAAGAACCTGAGGATGCGGATGGACAATGTTTGTTTCTGGCGTACCACTTTCAACTACCTGCTGTTGGAGTGTGAAAGTTCATTAGACACAATACTGCATCTTTAGGATCTGTGTTGGAAGGATTTCCGACGTCATAACATCTCTTATCCAATTGCTGCCCAACCCAAAAGCATTACAGGAAGGTGGTACAGTCATTTCAGAAACTTTCACTATGCGCTACACATTTCAGAGGCAAAAACAATTGAGCTCCCACAGGTCTACACAGGATCTCATCTCACGCAGTCACGAAATAGCTGGATTGTCTACACCTGTCTGATTAGGTAGGGAATGGCACATGATTGTGTTTTATAACAACCTTATTTTTTTCCCCTAACACAGTATTCTTGCTAATTACAATTCTGTTAAATACAAACGGTACAATGAAGGAAATAATCTCGTCATCTAAAGATAACCACTGTTAAGAAAAATATTAAGGAATTAAGAAGAAAACTTTTAAAGAAAAAGAAGAAAACTGCAAAGGACAAAGATATCACTTGTTAACACTTTGGTGTAGGGGTGCCCGGGTGGCCGGTCGTTGAGGGTTGAGCGTCTGCCTTCGGCTCCGGTCATGATCCCAGAGTCTTGGGATCGGGCCCCGCATCAGGCTCCCTGCTCAGCTGGGAGCCTGCTTCTCCCTCTCCCTCTGACTCTCTCACTCTCTCTCTCAAATAAATGAATAAAATACCAACACTTTGGTGTATATCAGACCAGCTGTTTTGTTTTTATTCATACTCACATGCATTTAAAAAAACCAAACTGATCACCTTAAGTCTATTGTTTAGTCTATTGTTTAGTAACTTGCTTTCATCTAATGTAGACTTTTTCCCATGTTAAAAAATATAGTTCTCCAGTATCATTTTTTTTTTGAGTAAAGTGATAGAAATTTATTAAGTGAAGTTACAGAAAAAGCTCTCAAGAGTGAGAGGGGTCCCAACAGGGTTGCCAAGGAGGGTCTTTAGGGTTGGTCTTTTATAGAAGGCTAACCGGGAACTTAAATCCTTTTAACATCTCCATTGATAACACCTTCAATGGCTTACTTCCGTTCTAGGGGCTGGTTAGTCTTTGTTGGTCACAGGTGATTATCATAAAGACACTCACAGGGGCAGGGTAGTCCTCCACCCCTCCAATATCATTTTTTTTGGAAAATTTTATTTATTTATTTGAGAGAGAGAGACACAGCAAGAGAGGGAACACAAACAGGGGGAGTGGGAGAGGGAGAAGCAGGCTTCCCGCCGAGCAGGGAGCCTGATGCGGCATTTGATCCCAGGACCCTGAGATCATGACCTGAGCCTAAGGCAGACGCTTAACGACTGAGCCACCCAGGAGCCCCTCCAATATCATTTTTAATGCTTGCACACTATTCTATTGTATGGTGGTATCAGACTTTATTTAATCAAGCCCATATTGCTGGACATTTAGGTTGTTTCAAGACTTTTTATATTAGGAACAGAAGAATACTCACTTCCTTAAAATAATTCCAAGAGTGGAATTTCAGGATCAAAGAGAATGCATATTTAAAATTTTGATTCATACTGCCAAACTACTATTTATATTCCTGACAAGTTTGCCTAAGACTGGCCGCTTCCTACATTGTTGCCAACACAAGGTGGTGTCATTTATTTCTTTAACCTCTGCCAGAGTCTTTGGAGAAAATATCTTTGCTTTCATTATTGTTTTAATTTGGTTTCTGTCCCCCTCCCCACTTTTTTTTTGTTTGTTTGTTTGTATTAATGAATTGGTTGTTCATTTCCTTTGCCCATTTTTTCCTACTGAAGTATCTATTTTTTTTTTAAATATACCTTAAGGAAACAGCCCAAGTGTCTGTTGGCAGATGAATGGATAGAGAAGATGTGGTATATGTATGTGTGTGTATATATATATAATATATATACACTCTCTATATATTGTGTATATATATAACTATATGTATATGTGTGTATATATTATATATAATATATAATGTATATATTATATATATACACACGAATAATATTCCATTGTGTATGTATGTGTATATATTGACAATCGGGAAATCATATATATACACATACACAGTGTATATACATGTGGAATGTATATAACATATATACACATTCCATATAGATATTCCATATACATACATATACATATACACGATGGAATATTACTCAGCCATAAAGAATGAAATCTTGCCATTTGTAATGACGTGGATGGAGCTAGAGAGTATCATGCTAAGTGAAATAAGTCAGTCAGAGAAAGACAAATACCATATGATGTCACTCAAAGGTGGAATTTAAAAAACAAATGAGGGAAGGGGGAAAAAAAGAGGCAAACCAGGAAACAGACGCTTAAGTACAGAGAAAAAAACAGATGGTTACTGGAGGGGAGGTAGGTGGGGGGATGGGTTAAATAGGTGATGGGGATTACGGAGAGCCCTTGTGGGGAAGTGTTGAATCACTATATTGTACACCTGAAACTAATATTACACTGTTAACTACCTGGAATTGAAATACAAACAGAAAAAAAGAAAATACACCATGCATTTCTATCACTAAAAGAAAACTTCAGGGGCACCTGGCTGGTTCAGCTGGTGGAGCGTGCGACTCTTGATCTCAGGGTTGTGAGTTGAGCCCCATGTTGGGTGTAGAGATTACTTAAAAATAAAATCTTTAAGAAAAAAACTTCAAATATTTATTGAGTGTCTGCTCTGTGCCAGTCACTGTTTGAGGCTCCTGGCATATATCAGTGAACAAAACACAAACATCTCTGTCCTATATAAGTTATGTTTTAGCAGGGAGAGATGTTTATATCTAATAAGCATAATACATAGTATAGTTAGGGGTAGATCTTTCTGAGAAGACTTGAAAGAGCAGAGGAAGCTACCCCTGTGGGAGCCTGGGGTCAAGAACCTTCTGGCAGAGGGAACTGCTGGTTCAGAGGCTCTAAGGTGGGTCACTGACTGGCAAGTTCAAACACACATGGAGTCTGTTCTTGGATAGAAAGTTCCTTAAATTAACCCGTAAATTACAGTTGATTCCTAATAAAAGAGCAGAAAAAAAAGTTTTTCAGAACTTGACAGAATTCTAAAGTTTATCTAGAAAAATGAACATGAGAGATAGAAAATTGTTGTGAAAGAAAGCAATGGATATAGGAGTGTCGATAACACTAACTCCATCTTTGGCCCTTTGTTTTGTTCATGTCCGCACAATGACCTCCCTTGGAAGTTAACGTATGCCCTGACCCGAATGCGGGTGGGCTTGTTCGGACCTTCGGAAGGCGCCACTGGAAATAACTGGCTGAGATGACAGAGGCGGTCCCACTTGAGGTAACCAGTAGAGAGTCCCTGGCATACAGATGGTACCATTTTGGATAACTACCCTCTGACCCTGCCATCATGCCCCTTGCTCTATAAAAGCTGTGGCTGAAGGCGCAAGGTGGGGGAAGAGTGGGAGGAGAGGAGGGGAGGAGGACGGGGAGGGGAGGGGGAGGGGAGGGGAAGGGGAGGGGGAGGGGAGGGGAGGGGGAGGGGAGGGAGGAGGGGGAGGGGAGGGAGGAGGGGGAGGGGAGGGGGGAGGGGAGGGGGGAGGGGGAGGGAGGAAGGGGGAGGGAGGAGGGAGGAGGGAGGAAGGGGGAGGGAGGAGGGAGGAAGGGGGAGGGAGGAGGGAGGAAGGGGGAGGGAGGAGGGAGGAAGGGGGAGGGAGGAGGGAGGAAGGGGGAGGGAGGAGGGAGGAGGGAGGAAGGGAGAGGGAGGAGGGAGGAGGGAGGAGGGAGGAGGACCGCTCGGCGCTGGGACTGCTTGCTCCATTCCCTGCTTCCCAGCAAGGTAACCTGATTAAAATCCTGCGCGAATGGTATGGATAACTTTGTTTTTCCATCTCAAAGTGCCTTCTCAGTCTGGAGAATACTGACCCTCCTTCAACTTCTAATACTGATGATACATTAACTCTTCCAAATATTAAAATGCATTATAAAGCTATAATAACTAAAACTTTGGTACTGGTAATGAACTAGAAAATTCAGCAGTAGACCTAAATATGTATGGAAATATAATATATGCTGATGAGCAGGGGGTGTTATTTGCTGAATGAATATGATGAATAACTGAACTCTACATCTGAAACTAATGATGTACTATATGTTGGCTAATTGAATTAAAATTAAAAAAATAAATGTAATATGTTAAAGAAGTTATTTCAAATCTGTGGGGGGAAAAACAATCTTATTTAACAAATTCTGTTGGGCTAACTAGATTGCTGTTTGAAAACAAAATAAAGCTGGTTTACTTGCTCTAAAACCTAAATAAATTTCAGAAAGATACAAGATTTAAAAAAAAATTCCAAGCCCTTTAAGAAGCATACATGAATTTTATAAAACAGTCTTGAGGTGGTGAAAGACTGTATAAAATGTAACCTAAAGCCCAGAATCTATAAGGCAAGAGAATTATAAATGAGACTAAAACTTTTTTAAAAGTGCTTTATGAAAAAAACCAAATATCAACTATTTCTATTGTTTACTTAAAGGCCACCAAGCATTTGTCCCCCTCACCCCCAAAAAAGTGCCACAGTCATCTCTTGTTTCTTACCTTCATCTTTAATTTCTTAAAATATGCCCATGAAGGTATGCTAGGTAAAACAGAACATTACCAATATACTTTTTAAAGCTCTTATTTATTAGAGAAAGAACGCATTCAAGAGAGAGTGAGCATGAGCAGGGGGGGAAGGGCAGAGGGAGAAACAGCCTCCCTGATGAGCAGGAGGGGCTCAATCCCAGGATCCTGGCATCATGACCTGAGCCAAAGGCAGCTGCCTAACCGTCTGAGCCACTTACGCGCCCCCAGAACATTACCAATATTTTTGAAATGCTTTTGAAATGCTCCCAGGCTACATCTGTTCTATTCCACTCTGAACTAACTACTCCCATATTTTATCATCCATTTTCTTTAGTTTTACTGTCTATTTATATATGCCTAAACAATACACTCTCTAGGTTACCTGTTTTTCGTTTTTATATACATGATACCATACTGTGTAGATGCTTCTGTGATTCACTTTTTCTCTCAATATTCTATTTTTATGACTTATCCAAGTTTATGCATCAGCTGTAGTTCATTAACTTTCACAGCTGCATGGTGTTTCGTTGTATGGTTTTATCCTAATTATGCATTCAAGTATTGATGGACACTGGGTTGTTTCCAGATTGGGTTGTGTGGTGTTTTTTTTTCTTTTTTTTTAATGAACATTTTTATTTGCTCTTCTAGGGCACATGGGTAAGTTTCTCTGGGGAATATTGCCGGGAGTGTAACAGTAGTCAGGTATGCACGTGTTCTGCCTTTCTAAGTAAGGCCCTATTTTCCAAACGGGTTGTATCCATTTATACTCCTGATTCTTGCCAACATTTGGTTGGGTCAGACTTTCACATTTTTACCAATCTGGTAGGTATGAAAAGGTATTTCATTATGATTTTAACTTGCCTTTCCCTAACTTCGAATGCAAGGAGAACTTCAGCCCATCTTTAATTTCTAGGAAACGCTGCCATTTCCTTCTTGCTCTCCAGCTGGCCCTAATATTAAACAAAAGCAGTACCTACTTACATTTTGTGATATACTATCTCAACGTTTTCTGACTATCATTCCTATCAGTCAGGTGAGCACTTGTGATGAGTACTTGTGGTCTAGTTTTCTCTTTTCCATTCGAATCCTCTAAATGTTCAGTACTAGAGCAGGTACAAAGATGAAAAACGGGATGGATGCATTGCGGGATATGGGGAGAGGAGAACAGAATGTCCCTGCTAGTTTGAGACGAGCAGGAAACCGACTAGGATAGATGAGTGACAGCTGCCTGATTTTGAGGACCTAGGACATAACTATATTAATGATTTATGAGGATTTGTGATCCTTAGGATAATTCTCTAAGGTGTATATTACCTGTTTTATAGATAAGGAAAGTGAGGTTCAGAGGTGACAGAACACTTTGGAGTACCCAGAGGAGAGCAGGTCAGCATGCAGAAATTTAAGAAGTCCTTTATTCGGTAACTTAGATGTGAGTACCAATTTGGCAAAAGATTTTATTGCGCTTTGGAGAGGTTTGCCATTGATGGGGCCTCTGCCAATCTGTTATATTGGGCACTGGGAAGGGATTGCCTGCAGTCATGGAGGGAAGTTAATATAGTGCAAACCTACTTGAATGGTAGTCGAAAGGCCTAAGTTCCACCCAAATACTGCCCCCCACCTGAATGGCTTTGGAGGCCCTCACTCACTGTATACTACAAAAGGATAAGGGCAAGTCTCCCCCATGAAACTGCCTCAGCTCAGCCTTGAGAGTTGAGTGACTCAGCTTGTGCCTCAGTCTCACCATCTGTAAAATGGGAATAATGATCACCTGTGTTGGTGTATTTCCTGTAACAAATAATCACAAACTTGGTGGGTTAAAACAAGTTTATTCTCTCACAGTTGGGGAGGCCAGAAGTCCAAAATCCATTTCACTTGGCCAAAATCAGTGTCTCTAGACACTGTAGGTCTGCTCCAGAGGCCAGGGGGAGAACACTTCATTGCCTCTTCATTTTCAGGTGGCTGTTGGCATTCCTTGACTTGTGGCTACATCATTACAGTCTCTGCCCTTTTGGCTATACTGCCTGCCCCTCTTCTGTTTGTCAAATGTCCCTCTGCCTCCCTCTTCAAAGGATGCCTGTGTGATTGCATTTAGGGTCCATCTGATAATCCAGGATAACCACCCCCCCATCTCCAGATCCTTAAATTAACCTGCAGACTGTTTTCACGTGAGATAATATTTACAGGGGCCAGGGCTTAGGACCTGATATCTTCGGGGGCCCCATTCAGCCCATTACATTCAGGGTTGTCAGAAAGAGAAAATTTGCTAATGCTGGCAGAGGACTGAGCCCAGCCTCTGCCAGCAGGTAGCACTGTCTAAATATCAGTTTCTTTCTTCTAAAGTCTCTAAGGAAGCCTCCTTTCAAAAGCGGCGGCTGCAAGGCTCCAACCCAGGTATAAGACTTACAAGGGTACAAGGGAGACTATGTAAGCACGAAGAATGAAGCCCAAACTGCGGTCCCTTGGTTTCCCTGAGCTGCTCGCACAGCTCAGACTTGCACGTTTTTCTCCGGTGCGATGCCTCAGACCCCGCCTGCTCGCTCACCTTCTCCCCACCTCCTGGAGAGGATGCTCCATCTCCAGGCCCCACCCCACTACGTGCCGTCCCTTGTCCCCGCCCACTACTTGGGCGACCTCCGCCCTTAGTGGGTTAGAAGCGTGAGGGCCTTTGCAGACTGTCCTTTCTACTGCCTATCAAATCGTAGCACATTCTATCCAATTTTGGCTCCTTTCTAAGCCTGCACGTCATTCTTACAACGCAGATGGATTTACAGAGTTGAATTGTGACAATTTACTTGGCTTTAGATGAAAAACGAGGCAGAAACTATTGGAAGAAGACTGGCAATATTTAAGAGAGCCCATGCAAGAGCGGGCCGGGTCCTACACGCCTTGTGAGCTGAGCGCCGGCCGGCTCACGGCGCAGGCGCAGTGGGGTCTGACTCGCCATGCCGACTGTCAGCGTGAAGCGGGATCTGCTCTTCAAAGCCCTGGGTCGGACCTACAGTAAGTGCCGGCCCCATAGCCTGGCTTTGTGCCTCTCCTCAGAGGCCGGGACCCCTTCAAAAGGGCTCTGTGGTAATGTTCATGCTGCCCGGCAGGTTTTGGCCTCGGGTGCTCCGGGTATAGACCGGGATGGCTGGCTGTCTAAGCGGCGGGGCTGAAGTAGCCTCTCGCCACCAGTCGTGCCAGGGCTGTCTTTGCATCCGCGCCTGTCCAGCTCGCTGTGTCATTCATTCAGCAATCTCCCATGGAACGTCTTCTGCGTGCCTGGTGCCAGGGGATAGAGTAGGAATGAAGCCCTAGGTGGCATCCCGAGTGCAGCTAGTGGAGTGCAGCAAGAAGAGCTCTATAGAAACTCCACTTATGAGGGAGTGGAGGGAGAAGTTTGAGCGGGAAGGGCTGGTATTATGTTATTACCTGTTACGTGCCAGGCACTGTTCTAAGCACTTTGGGAATACAGCGGTGCACATGACACATAAGGTCCACGTTCACATTCTAATGAGGGAGGCAGACAATAAGTAACCAGCACATTAATAAAATGATTCTGGATTAAGTTAAAGGCTATCCGGGAAACGAAAATACTGTTCTAAGAACAACATTAGATGCAGTAGTAACATCTGAGCTCAGACCCGAATGACAACAAGGCGTCTTTACTGGGTGGGCTCAGTCTTCACTTCATCTCTTCTGTTCTGAAAACATCCCCATTTAGAAAAGAGGAAATATGAAGTACAATCATCTGGGACCATATGGATGTAACAGTTTGAAATGGTATCTGCCTCTCATAGTTAGCAGCTTATATAAAAGCTGTGAGAGCCGTTTTTGGTTTTTAGGGCTCAGGATGATAACAGAGCCCTAGTCTGTTTAAAAGGTACTGCTTCCTAGAATAAGATATTACCTGAAAATAGCTTTTAAAATGTTCCTGAGGGGCACCTAGGTGGCTCATTTGGTTAAGCGTCTGCCTTGGGCTCAGGTTATGATTCCAGGGTCCTGGAATCGAGGCCTGCATCCTGCTCCCTGCTCAGCGGAGAGTCTGCTTCTCCCTCTCCCTCTGCTGTTCCCCCTGCTTGTGCTTGCTTTCTCTCTCTCTCTGTCAAATAAAATCTTAAAAAAAAAAAAATTTACACCTTCAGAAACATTTTAGGTACTACATATTCTTTAAGTATTCTTTGTAGGGTTTTGCCTTTAAGACCCTGAAAATAGAGGTAATACTCTTGACCTCTGAATTCAGCTCTAATTCCCTACACTTTTTTCTTTATACTTTTTTTTCTTTATACTTTTTATAACATGCTTATTTTCTTTCTTTCTTTTTTTTGGCGTATTTATATTTCTTAACCCATTCTTCCAAACCATATTCTCACTAATGGTATATGATATGCCTGAATTGCAAAAGATGGTATGTGGCAAATATTTGTTCAAGACATCTGTGATTAGTTACCACCCAGGCATACATTTCTGGGAAAGTAAGAAATTCTCTAGGTTTGTATTAACTTTTTAAACATTTTTATTTTTTTTAAAGATTTATTTGAGAGAGCATGTGCACAAGTGTTGGGGGGGGCGCAGAGGGAGAGGGAAAAGAAGAGAAACTCAAGCAGACTCCCGAGTGTGGAGCCCATCGTAGGACTGGATCCCACCACCCTGAGATCATGACTTGAACTGAAATCCAGAGCCGGTCCTTTAACCGGCTGAGCCACCCAGGCGCCCCAGTCTTCCTTTCTATTTTCAGATAATATCTCATTCACGCTTTTGGATCTCCATTCCCTCTTCAGTCCCTCCAAGGTTTGCTTTTTGTCCTAAATTCCATTGTTTCTACCACTTACTGCCTTCCCCTTCATCTCTTTGCTTACCAGGGATATTTCTCAGGTACTTCTATTGTTTTAGTCATTTTGCTTCTCTGGGGCTGTTTTATCTCCGTCTACCTTGGCTGGCTGAAGAATACGCTTCCAGGATCACTCCTGTGGTTGCTTCAGACCTCCATTTACACAAGGATGTGAATACCAAGAGCAGGGATTACTGGGGACATCTTTTGTTCTTGGCGCTAGTTAACGGTACCTACGCTGGAGACCTGGGAGACCTAGACTCTTCCTGCTGCCACCATTCTCACCTCCCAGCCCGTCATTGAGCCTTACAGATTCTGCCTCTTTGACATTCCTCACATTCTTCCTTGTACCCAGTGCGGCTCCTTCAGTCAGGTCCTCACTATGCCTCACCTGTACTGTTGCAGAAGCCTCCCTGCTCCACTCCATCTACCACTCTGCCACTGTTCTTTAAAGTGCAGATCTAATCCTGCTTTTGCCCAGCAGAAAATCCTTCAGTGTAACCCCCACTGTCTGCAGGCAGGACAGAGCAAGTCCCTTGGCATGTGGGTTCTTTCTGCTTGCTGCATTGTATCTCTTCCTGACTTTATCCTTATGCTTCATCCGTATTGACCTTTCCAAATTTCCCATGCTGTTGTCCCATTCCCCAGTCTCTGCCTAAAGAACTTGGCCTTTGTGTGAAGCCTTAGCTGACTCTAAATGAAGCTAATTACTTTCTTTGTGCCACCTCTGTACCTTGCACTTAACATAACTATATTTACACATCTGATTTCTTTATTAGAGTAGGAATTATTTTTGTAGCCTTGGCACCGAGTATAGCACCTGGCATATAGTAGATAATTCTTAAGTGTTGAGTTGAAGTTCATTGTCAGGGTCAGAATCTTAAGACCAGCTTTTCACGAGAATATACTGGTAGTGATGGTTTGTGTTCAATTTTTTGATAATGACAATCCCCCCAAATGCTGTATGAGGTAGCAAAGTAGAATATAACTTAAAGGAAGAGAATTGTTAATTATTGGAGACCTACTGTGTTTTGGGGTGCTATGCCAAGTCCATTACCTGCATAATATCGTTGGAATCTTTCCCAGAGTTCCATGCTAAAAATGAATAGCTATAAAATGCTACTTTATGGATGAGGCCTAGGTATAAGGAAATTTACATAAGGTGCCAAGCTCTCAGAACTAGTAAATGGAATACTCAGAGTTCAAACTCTGTTTGGCCTGCCTCCAGAGCCCGCTATCAGGCCTCAGAATTTTAAATGATAGGACTTACATGACATTATCCCATTGTGCTGGATCTGTGTTTTGGAGCCTACTTTACATTTGATTCCTACCTAATAGGTTGTTTTTCTGAGTAAATGTGAGCTTCCCACTGCAGGTAACCTAATTCTGTAGTTGATATTAAATGAATCAGCCCTTAAATAGTTGTTTCTTTTGAGCGTTTTTTTTTTGGGGGGTCCCTTTTGTTGGTTTTAAAATGGTGCTATCTGATGCCTGTTATTAGCTTGGTATAGGGCAGTTAGTAAGAAAATGCAGTTTACATTCTGTCATTTAAGCTGAGCAGATTAAAATTAGCAATCTCCTTTTTTTTTTTCAGCTGATGAAGAATTTGATGAACTATGTTTTGAATTTGGTCTGGAACTTGATGAAACTGTATGTATTGAATATTTTTTAAATCATGTATAAGCGCATTTTTCAGAGGTTTACTGTATTTTGTTACCTTATAGTTAGACTAAGATGGAACATTTGTGGGCTCTGGTGATTTCTGTGTTCTTGGTGTTAAGGGGCTAAGCTCCAGTTCTAAGAGTATCTGTTGCTTTCTTTAAAATTTCAAAGGGCAGGGCGCCTGGGTGGCTCAGTTGCTAAGTGGCTCAGGTCATGATCCCATGATCCCACGAGCCCTGCATCGGGCTCCCTGCTCCGCAGGAAGCCTGCTTCTCCCTCTCCCTCTCCCCCTGCTTGTGTTCCCTCTCTCACTGTGTCTCTCTCTGTCAAATAAATAAATAAAATCTTTAAAAAAAGAAAAATCTCAAAGGGTTCATGTGTTAAGTTGTATGTAGTCACCTCAAGTTACCAGGCTAATGCTGTGGAGATGGATAGACCATCTTGAGTAACCCAGAATGAGTGTGTGCTCTCTGGCAGTGAGGTGCCTTTTTACAAATCAATTATGGAAAGGGGACTGGGGAGCAATGGAAATGTTAACTTTAGCCAGGGTTCATGTGGCCTGTGGCTTCTCCTCCTTCACTTCCTGTTTCCACTATTCCTATTTTGCCAGTGTTAATTCATTCCTAATCATTACTGTTTACATTGACCTTGTAAAATGATCTTTTAGTTTTTGCATTTGGTCTTAGCCAAAAGGCCGAGAAGTGATGATCTTCTAGTTTTTTTTTTTTTTTTTAAGATTTTATTTATCCATTTGACAGCAGGAGAGCACAAGCAGTGGGAGCAGCAGAGGGAGAGGGAGAAGCAGGCCCCCCACCAAGCAGGGAGCCCCATGCGGGGCTGATCCCAGAACCCTGGGACCATGACCTGAGCCGAAGGCAGTCGCTTAACCACATGAGCCACCCAGGCGCCCTGATGATCTTCTAGGTTTTGAAGAGTTGCTTATAAAAATTGTTACAGAGCATCTTCCTAGTCTTTTAATTGTATAATTTAAATACTTTTAAAAAGTTCATCTGCAAAATATATTACTAATGATCACTTAAGACCTTGTATTTATAACTAAAATGATGATTTCATATTTTTCTTGTAATTAGTGTTATTTTTTTTTAAGTCTTCTTCCTTGATCTATTCAGTATTAGAACACTAGGAGGTTTAGGCTGACAAAAATGTACATTGACTTGCCTTGTTTTTTCTGCCGTTTTACTGATGTTACAGGTAGTTTTTTTTGTTGTTGTTAATGAGCATCTTTATGCTTGAAATTGGCTAAGATTTCTCCAAGTTGCTATTAATAATTAGACTTCAGTAATGTTTGAGGCTGTATGATATCTAAGAGCCTTGGTTGGGCTGGGTATCAGAAAATCTGAGTAATAGTTCAAGCTCCCACATTCACTAGCTGTGTAACCATGGACAACTACATTGCTTCTCTGGGCCTCCTTCTCATCTATGAAATGGGGGCTGTGGATTAAATGATCCCTGTAGATCCCTTCCAGCTCTGAAATTTCTGTGGTCTTTTATTTCTATAAGGATTTTGTTAGCCCTTACAAACCCAGCCTTCAGGTACAGTCTTTTTATGAATTGAGATACTGAGAGATTTAAGCTGGTGTGTCTTTTTGCAAAGGGAGTAGGCATTTTTTTTCCTTTTTTAATTCAGATGTCTTAATTTCTCTACTTACCACATTTTCTCCCCTTCTTCATATGGGTCCCTCCTGAAACGCCGCATCCCCTATAATGGGGGAGATGAAAGCATGACATGAAAGGAGGCAGAAGGAGGAGGAAAAGTTAGAATTTAAATAGAGCTCAAAGAGGTTAATAGAATTGCTGCTTTTTTAAGTTGAGGTATAAGTGACCTACAGTATCTTATCTCAGGTGTATATCATAGTGATTCTTTCTTGCCAAATGGTTATCTTTAAGAAAATCTGATTGAAAGTGAGGGGGTGCATTTACCATGCTAATGGAACCAAAAGAAAGCTGGGGTGGCAATCCTTATATCAGACAAATTAGATTTTAAACCAAAGACTGTAATAAGAGATGAGGAAGGACACTATATCCTACTCAAAGGGGCTATCCAGCAAGAAGATCTAACAATTGTAAATATCTGTGCCCCTAACGTGGGAGCAGCCAATTATATAAGCCAGTTTAACAAAGTCAAAGAAACACATCAACGACAATACAATAATAGGCGGGGACTTTAACAACCCTCCCCCCCACCCCCCGAAATGGACAGATCATCTAAGCAAAAGATCAGCAAGGAAATAAAGACTTTAAATGATACACTGGACCAAATGGACTTCACAGATATATTCAGAATATTCCATCCCAAAGCAACAGAATACACATTCTTCTCTGGTGCTCATGGAACATTCTCCAGAATAGATCACATCCTGGGTCACAAATCAGGTTTCAACTGGTACCAAAAGATTGGGCTCATTCCCTGCATATTTTCGGACCACAATGCTTTGAAACTAGAACTCAATCACAAGAGGAAAGTCGGAAAGAACTCAAACACATGGAGGCTAAAGAGCATCCTACTAAAGAATGAATGGGTCAACCAGGAAGTTAAAGAAGAGTTAAAAAAACTCATGGAAACCGATGAAAATGAAAACACAACTGTTCAAAATCTTTGGGATGCAGCAAAGGCAGTCCTAAGAGAAAAGTATATAGCAATACAAATCTTTCTCAAGAAACAAGAAAGGTCTCAAATATACAGCCTCACCCTACACCTAAAGGAGCTGGAGAAAGAACAGCAAATAAAGCCTAACCCCAGCAGGAGAAGAGAAATAATAAAGATCAGAGCAGAAATGAATGATACAGAAACCCAAAGAACAGTAGAACAGATCAACGAAACTAGGAGCTGGTTCTTTGAAAGAATTAATAAGATTGATAAACCCCTGGCCAGACTTATCCAAAAGAAAAGAGAAATGACCCAAATAAATAAAATCATGAATGAAAGAGGAGAGATCACAACCCACACCAAAGAAATACAGTTATAAGAACATATTATGAGCAAGTATATGCCAGCAAATTAGATAATCTGGAAGAAATGGATGCATTCCTAGAAATGTATCAACTACCAAAACTGAATCAGGAAGAAATAGAAAACCTGAACAGACCTATAACCACTAAGGAAATTGAAGCAGTAATCAAAAATCTCCCAACAAACAAGAGCCCAGGGCCAGATGCTTCCCAGGGGAATTCTACCAAACATTTAAAGAAGAATTAATTCCTATTCTTCTAAAACTGTTCCAAAAAATAGAAATGAAAGGAAAACTTTCCAGACTCATTTTATGAGGCCAGCATTACCTTGATCCCAAACTCAGACAAAGACCCCATCAAAAAGGAGAATTACAGACCAATATCCCTGATGAACATGGATGCAAAAATTCTCACCAAAATACTAGCCAGTAGGATCCAACAGTACATTAAAAGGATTATTCACCACGACCAAGTGGGATTTATTCCTGGGCTGCAAGGTTGGTTCAACATCTGAAAATCAATGTGATACAATACATTAATAAAAGAAAGAACAAGAACCATATGATCCTCTCAGTAGATGCAGAAAAAGCATTTGACAAAGTACAGCATCCTTTCTTGATCAAAACTCTTCCGAGTATAGGGATAGAGGGTACGTATCTCAGTATCATAAAAGCCATCTATGAAAAACTCACAGTGAATATCATTCTCAGTGGGGAAAAACGGAGAGCTTTCCCCCTAAGGTCAGGAACACGGCAGGGATGTCCACTATCACCACTGCTATTCAACATAGTATTAGAAGTCCTAGCCACAGCAATCAGACAACAAAAAGAAATCAAAGGCATCCGAATCGGCAAAGAAGTCAAACTGTCACTCTTTGCAGATGATATGATACTTTATGTGGAAAACCCAAAAGACTCCACCCCAAAACTGCAAGAACTCATACAGGAATTCAGCAAAGTGGCAGGATATAAAATCAATGCACAGAAATCAGTGGCATTTCTATACACCAACAACAAGACAGAAGAAAGAAATTAAGGAGTCGCTCCGCTTACAATTGCACCCAAAACCATAGCATACCTAGGAGTAAATCTAACCAAAGAGGCAAAGAATCTGTACTCAGAAAACTATAAAGTACTCATGAAGGAGTACTTCCATTTCCAAAGAAATGGATAAACGTTCCATGCTCATGGATTGGAAGAACAAATACTGTGAAGATGTCAGTGCTACCTAGAGCAATCTACACATTTAATGCCATCCCTATCAAAATACCATCGACTTTTTTGAAAGAAATGGAACAAATAATCCTAAAATTTGTATGGAACCAGAAAAGACCCCGAATAGCCAGAGGAATGCTGAAAAAGAAAAGCAAAGCTGGTGGCATCACAATTCCGGACTTCAAGGTCTGTTACAAAGCTGTAATCATCAAGACAGTACGGTAAGATCGTAAGCCTTGTAGGTGGTGTAGGTGGCACAAAAACAGACACACAGATCAATGTAACAGAATAGAGAGCCCAGAAATGGACCCTCAACTCTATGACCAACTAATCTTTGACAAAGCAGGAAAGAATGTCCAGTGGAAAAAAGACAGTCTCTTAAACAAATGGTGTTGGGAAAATTGGACAGCCACATGCAGAAGAATGAAACTGGACCATTTCCTTACACCACACACAAAAATAGACTCAAACTGGTTGAAAGACCTAAATGTGAGACAGGAGTCCATCAAAATCCTAAAGGAGAACACAGGCAGCAACCTCTTTGACCTCAGCTGCAGCAACTTCTTCCCAGAAACATCGCCAAAGGCAAGGGAAGCAAGGGCAAAAATTAACTCTTGGGACTTCATCAAGTTAAAAAGCTTTTGCACAGCAAAAGAAACAGTCCACAAAACCAAAAGACAACCGACAGAATGGGAGAAGATATTTGCAAATGACATATCAGATAAAGGGCTAGTATCCAAAATCTATAAAGAACTTATCAAACTCAACACCCAAAGAACAAATAATCCAATCAAGAAATGGGCAGAAGACATGAACATTTTTCCAAAGAAGACATCCAAATGGCCAACAGACACATGAAAAAGTGCTCAACATTGCTCGGCATCAGGGAAATCCAAATCAAAACCTCAATGAGATACCACCTCACACCAGTCAGAATGGCTAAAATTAACAAGTCAGGAAACGACAGGTGTTGGCGGGGATGTGGAGAAAGGGGAACCCTCCTAGACTGTTGGTGGGAATGCAAGCTGGTGCAGCCACTCTGGAAAACAGTATGGAGGTTCCTCAAACAGTTGAAAATAGAGCTACCCTATGACCCAGCAATTGCACTACTGGGTATTCACCCCAAAGATGCAAATGTAGTGATCCGAAGGGGTCTGTGCACCCCAATGTTTATAGCAGCAATGTCCACAATAGCCAAACTGTGGAAAGAGCCAAGATGTCCATCAACAGGTGACTGGATAAAGATGTAGTATACACACACACACACACACACACACACACACACACACACACACAAAATGGAATATTATGCAGCCATTAAAAACCGAAATCTTGCCGTTTGCAGCAACGTAGTTGGAACTAGAGGGTATTATGCTAAGCGATATAAGTCAATCAGAGGAAGACAGGTATCATATAATCTCACTGATATGAGGAATTCTTAATCTCAGGAAACAAACAGGGTTGCTGGAGTGGTGGGGGTGGGAGGGATGGGGTGGCTGGGTGATAGACATTGGGGAGGGTATATGCTATCGTGAGCGCTGTGAATTGTGTAAGACTGTTGAATCACAGAACTGTACCTCTGAAACAAATAATACATCATATGTTAAAAAAAAATAGGAAGGGAAAAATGAAGGGGGGGAAATCGGATGGGGGAGACGAACCATGAGAGACTATGGACTCTGAGAAACAAACTGAAGGTTCTAGAGGGGAGGGGGGTGGGGGATGGGTTAGCCTGGTGGTGGGTATTAAGGAGGGCATGTATTGAATGGAGCACTGGGTGTTATACGCAAACGATGAATCATGGAACACTACATCAAAGGCTAATGATGTAATGTATGGTGATTAGCATAACATAATAAAATAAAATTTAAAAACCCCCAAAATAAAAATATAAAAAAAATCTGTTATTCCCTGCTATAATGTGGTAATTGAGATATTTTAAGCTTTTGGCTACAGAATTAAAATTATTCTAGTGTTTCTTCTCTCTTTTTGGTTGCCTTTATTCTTACTGCTCTATACCTTTACTGTCATTAGGTCGCTTCCCATTGTGCCTATAATCTCTCCTAACTTAAACCACAGTTCTGATCTCTTCAGTTTTTTTTTTCTTCTTTTTTTTTAGTGTTCCTCTCATTCTCATGTTGCTTCTAGGCTTGGGTGCCTACTGGATTTAACTTTTAGAGTCATAAGAAGTCATATTTATTTGGTAAATCATCTTTACTTTGCCTCTTTGACACTTTTCGCTGTTGCTCTACGTACTTGGTGGTGGTATTTTCTTTTAAATCTGGGATGGGTAAACTCTTTTTGTAAAAGAGGTCCAGATCGTAAGCCTTGTAGGTGGTGTAGTCTCTATCACAACTCAGCTGTTACAGTATGTAGGTCACAGTAGATAACATGTAGTAAGCCACAATAGATAACATGTAAACAAACGGGCCTGGTGATGTTCCATTAAAACTTAACAAAAATAGGTGGCAGGTACGATTTTGGCCAGTGGGCCATGGTTTGCTGACCCTTGCTTTAGAGGAGTTAGTGCTGTTCTGAAATGACTGAGTATGCTAGATGTCTGAACTCAGCAGAACATTGAGTATTTTTTGTTGCTGTGATTATAACATTTAATGTTTTTGTTGCAGATATAATAAACATGTTTTATTGCAGAAAAGAACATGTATAATGTAGTTACTCCTTTTTTTAAAAAAAGATCTATTTATTTTACTTGAGAGAGAAAGAGATCAATCCTGACCTTAACCGAAACCAAGACCCTGATGCTCAACCAACTGAGCCACCCAGGAGCCCCTGTAGCCCTGTCAACAACTTTTTCCAAATAATTTAGATTTATTTCCCTTTATTTTTTTGGACTTGTTTTAGACTTCTGAGAAAGAAATCATAAGTAAGGAACAAGGTAATGAAAAGGCAGAGGGAGCCTCTGATGTTGTTCTTTACAAAATTGACATCCCTGCCAATAGATATGATCTCCTGTGTTTGGAAGGATTGGTTCGAGGACTTCAAGTCTTCAAAGAAAGGTAAGAGAATATGTTTATTAAATACTTTGCTCAGTTAGATTTCTTTTGCCTGTTATTATCGGCAATCCTCTTTTAAGTCTTTAGAAAAGAACTTGGGCAGGTACACAGCTTTAGCTTTGCTTAGAGGGAGGGTTGGAGAGTAAGATTCATGCGTATTTTAGTCATTTAAAAATTTGCATATTGAATCCTAGCCTTCCATCTGGGGAACTATTTAAAACTGGAGTGGTTAAGGATTTTATGGCTTCTTAGAAAATTTTTCAGTGCGTTCATGTGAACGTCCTCAGTAATCCAATAGAAATAGATGACTAGTTGGATTTGTTAAAGGTTGGGAGGAAAGTAGAGGTGGCAAAACTTTGTATGCTGTTTGCTTAAGAACTCTAAGGAAGCTCCACTCCTGAGCTTCCTACCTGGAAAACTGAAAATCTTATGATGGCTCTCTGATCTTGGACAAGTTAATTGGCCTCTAGTTTCAATCTTCTAATTTTTTTGTTTTTGTTTTTGGGAGAGAGCATGCACCTGCTAGTGCTGGGTGGGGGTAGGGGAGGGCAGAGGGAGAGAGAGAATCTTAAGGAGACTCCATGACTCTGTGTGGAACCCAACACGGGGCTCAGTCTCACAACTCTGAGATCATGACCTGAGCCCAAATCAAGAGTCATGCTTAGCCGACTGAGGTACCCAGGCATCCCTCAGTCTCCTGATTTATAATGAATATTTTTAAGTCCCCTTCCAACTATTCATGAATATAGAAAGTAATGAATATATGAAGTGAAAAAGAGGTGAAACATAACACCTATCAAAAATAATTATTTTTGTTTTTGTTGACATGTCATCTGGTCAGTTGCAAAAGAATGAGAGCCTCTGGCCAATGGGCTAGACTCTGAACCTGTGAGGTTTCAGGTGACTGATGGGTATGGGTGAAAGGGTGATAATTAGGCATTTGATTTAGGTGGTTAAAATTTGGAAGGTGACTCAGTTGGTTCTGTTACAATCAGACCCTCATATTTTAGGGCCAGGGATGATCCCTTAGAGTGCATGTTCCAAAACCTGCTTCATTAGAGTTTTCTACTCATTTTTTATGATCAGACAGGATTAGGAAAGTGACTTAACCCTTTTGCTACTCAAAGTGTGGTCTGTGGATCAGCATCCTCTTTATCACCTGAGAGCTAGTTAGAAATGCAGAATCGCATCCTCTACTCACGACCTATTGAATGAGTCTGTGGTTTAACAAATTTCCCACTTGACTGTGAGCACATTAAGGTTTTTGAGAAGCACTGAATTGAAACAGTAGTTCCCAATCTCTCCTGATAAGAATTACCTGGACTATGCCTTCAAAATGTACTGTTTCCTTGGCCTTTCATTTGAATATCCTGATTCAGTAGGTCCAGATGGGACCAGGCAATCTGTATTTTTAATAAACCCTATTTTTCTTAGAAGCTCAGAATCTAATGGTTAGAATAAAGCCTTAAAGGTTATCGAATCTAAAAAAAAAAAGTTAACAAATCTAGCCCCTCAGCTGAATTAAATACCCCCTATATGGTTGCTTAGTGGTTTTCTAGCCTCTGCTGATCCTCAAGTGACCGGACACTTCTTACCATGAGGCATCCTATACCATTTTTGGACTACCTTCAATGTTAAAAAGTTTGCATTTTGTTTTAATATTCAGCCTAAATCTGATTTGCTGTAACTTCAGCCTATTTATTGTCTTAGCTCTATTCATTTTTTGTACTTTTACACAGAATGGAGCTTATCAAATGTTTTGGTTAAAAATCAAGTTTAATTTCCTTTTAGGATAAAGGCTCCAATGTATAAGCGGGTAATGCCTAATGGAGAAATCCAGAAATTGATCATCACTGAAGAGGTAGTAAGACTAAATTCTTATTTTCCTTTTTAGAAAGTTTCCTTTGTGTATATATTTGTAAGGTGGGTAGGGAACAGGTACAAAGCTGATCCTTCTGCCAAATATAATTTTCTTTGACCATTTGCCAAAAATGGACATATATTTAGCCTCTAGCTCTTAAAAACTGTCAATTTGTTCCCTTTCATTTATTGGTGAAAGCAAGGCATTTGTTTTCCTGGATAATTTTGGAAAATAACACCAGGTGTTTATTTAAAAAACTTTGAGATAGTATTAAGTTGTGGTCTATTAATAAAGTTTAAAGAAACTTTGGGGGAACATTATTTTGGTAAAAATATCAACTCTGAGCAAACTACTTACATGTTAATTTTTTCTGGTTAGTAAATTTTCAGAAATTTTACTGAAATGTACATTCCACGAGAAGGGTGACTTTGTCTCTTGTCACCACTATATCTGATTAAATGAAATATATATGCTTTTTTGCGAATTTGCGATAGTATCAAGAGTGCAGCTAACTTTCTTTCACAAGATGTTATGAGAAAAGCCCAGGTATGGACAATCTCTAACGATACATTGAACTTCAGACAGCTAAAATACGTCCTTATGCTGTGGCAGCAGTTCTCCGAAATATAAAGTTCACTAAAGATCGATATGACAGCTTCATTGAACTCCAGGAGAAATTACATCAGAACATTTGCAGGTTTGTGGTTGCATTTTTCCTCCTTGCCTTCCTCTGTCCCTTCCCCTCTTTTTTCCTTTTTACCCCTTTCTCTCTACCTATTTCCCTCCTTCCTTCCTTTCTTTCTCTGCGGATTTTTTCAAAGCATTTCTAAATCAATATGTGAGAGTAGCAAGAGTTTAATTTGCTTAACTAAATTTAAATAAGTTTACATTTTACCAGATAGCTATTTGTTACTAACAGTGCATGCATGGAGAAATAAGAGCTCTATTTGGAATACTGCATAGACAAATAGCTATTCCTAGAGATTTTCTTGGTTTTTATGTTTGTGCTTTTGTTGTTTGGTTCAAATTATTAGTAGTGGATTATACTACTAAATGTTAAATGATGGTAGTTTGAAGTATGACCTGTCATTTTAAAATGGAAAAATTTTTGGCTTGTTGTCACTTTTTGAGTGTAATTATAAATTTGCAGATGAAACTTGAGACTTTTGAATGACTGAATTTTCTTACTCCTATTCAACATTACTATCCATCATTTCCCATGGGCTCCTTTGATGCAGTGATCTTCAAACATATAATTCCTGAACTCCTAAAGGTCAAGGAAGGTAACAGTGGGAGTCTTTGAACTAACCTCATTATTTAAGAAATCCTGAAGGAAATTATAGATTTACTGATAAACATAAAGCTTTTAGCTAACATATCAAGTTTTTTTTGTGTTGGTCCTGAAATACATCAGCATATCTCATGCTGATCAAGAAGTATGATTAACATTTATTGATATCGAGTAAAAATAGAAAAAGTTTTTATTGTAGTAATTGCAGTTTGGTATATTGGAGATTGAAGAGGCTTCTATGTAAGTGATGGGCTAGGGACAGGGTTGGAGGGGACCCTGGACGTTTTCTTCTGGGGTGGAATGTCTTAAAAATAAAACACCAGTACGCCTCCATTTCCAGAAACATCTTTATGTGGTAAGAGAAACTTTCTCAGAATCTAAATAATATTTATTCCTGTTCTTTTATAAAAATAGTCTATTTGTTAGCTTGCTATTAGCAAAACAATAAGAATTTAAATATCTCAAATGAACAAAATAGATTTCTGACAAGCTAGTAAGTGGTTGAGGCCGATTATCTGTTCTGGACTTGGTTATTTTGAAGAATCTATTTTTATCTAAATTGGAAGGCATTTCCTCACTTAATTCAGCTTTAAGATCTGTTTATATGGTATTTGTGGAAATCATGAGCTTTTTGAAAGGGGAGAAATAAATGCTTTCCTAACACTGTGGTGTACCAGAATCCTTACCTGTCAGTAAATCCTAATTAACCTCTTGCATGAGCTTTGGAAACTTGTGTCTTTCAAGGAATATATTCATTTTGTTTACATTAGCAAATGTATTGGTATAAGTTGTTCACGATGTTCTCTTATCCTTTTAATACCTAGTATCAGTAGTGATACCACTTTTTTCACTTTTTTTCCCTTGATCAAGGGAGGGTGGCTGGAGTTTTATCAATATATTGATCTTTTCAAAGAACCAGCTTTTGGTTTTATTGACTTTTTCCCCCTTCATTGATTAAGCACTGTTCTGAGCACTGTTCTGTGTAGGGCTAGTTGCTAGTATTGAGGCAAGACCCTTCTGCCTACTTGATCCATTCCCACATGAAGTAGTGAGGTTTTCAGTCTGTGTGAACACTGTTCCTCTGTTGAGTCTTTCCCTGGCCACAGGTAATTTCCTCACATTCATGCACTGATCAGTACTCAGCCGAACACTTGAGGGGTACCCTCTGCAGATCTCCAGAATTCTCATAGCTCTCTCCACTTCAGTATCGTTTCCAGTGAACCCCAGCTGTCTTGGTCTCCCTAGACTCTCAGTTATTTCTCTCAACTCAGGGAGTCTGCCGATCTCCAACCTTGTCCCTCTTTCCTAACTTAAAATGTGGAAACCCCTCCAGGCAGTAAGCTGGAGCAGATGTGGGGCTCACTTCATTTATTTCCTGTCAGGGATTGCTACCTTTCATTGCCTGATGTCTAGTGCCACCCATGAAACTGTTTCTTGTATTTTGTCTCTTTGCGGTGGTTTCGGGCAAGAGTGTAAATTTAGTCTCTTACTCCATCTTGGCTAGAAGTGTCCAATTAATTTTTTACTTCAGTTATTTTACTTTGCATCTTAGAATCCATTTGGTTTCTTTTTACAAGTTTCTTTTTTTGCTGTTATTTCCTCATCTGTTCATTATGTGCATATTTTCCCCGTAAGTTTTGATTATTTTTTATGGTAGGAACTTTAAAATTTGTGTGATGATTTGAAAATCTGGGTCATCTTAGCATTGGATTTTATGGACTGGTTTTGTCTGGAGTAGAAATCACATTTCCCTGTTCTCATGTCCACTGCTTTTTTTTTTTTTTTTTAAGCTTATTTAAGCAATTTCTACACCCAGTATGGGGCTCGAACTTAGGGCTCCGAGACCAAAAGTTGCATACTCTCCTGACTGAACCAGCTGGGTGCCCCTCATGCCCACTGCTTTTTGATTGCACGTAGAATGTTACGTTATGGATAAGGCTCTTGATTTTCTGAAGACTGGTTTTGTCTTATAGGCAAAGACTCTTGAATACTTAGACTCAAACTTGAAACACTAGGCTAGGCAAGATCTCTGCAGTTGGCAACAGCAGTGTTCTCAGTTCTTTCAGCCTTCTGCTTTTTCACAGCAAGACTTTAAAATTTTTGCCAGTACGACAGCTAAAATCTTGATTTCTAATTTTTAGTTTGTGTATCTTCATATGTCTGGGATATTAATCCTTTTCTTTACGTAAATTACAAGCCTTTTCTCAGTTTGTCTTGACTTTTGGGGTCTTTGGATGTATGAAGTTTCAGATTTGGATAGTCCCATCTATCAGTCTTCCTAGGACTCTTATTTTGTGTCAAGGGGTATCCTCCAGTTTTACACATTGTTGTCCTATATTTTCTTTGAATAATTTTTGTGGTTTCTTCTGTGAGTATATGTACATTTGTGTCTTGTTTTTCAAAATGCATAGCTCTTTGATTCATCTGGAATTTATTTTTGTGATTGGATTAAAGTTGAAATTTAGTGACCTTTTGTGGGAGAACTGTTTTAGGATTAAGGGACCATTACTATCTTAAAACAAAACAAAACATGGACCTTCTTACTTGTGGATTTGTTGATTGTTAATTTATCTACACTTAACTGTATATTTCAACCTCTGATATTTCTGGAGCTATCTTCTGTAAGCACATAAATCACTGAGTAATGTAACACTTCTTTTGTGCTTGTTAACAGTTCTTTTGAGTTAATCCTATTTCTTAAAGTTCTTGTTACCAGTCTTGAAGGATGACTAAGAATTATTTCTTACAAATTTTGAAAACTGTTTCATAATTCATATAACATGGACTTCAGTAAAATCCTTGATTACTAATGCATTTAATCTGTTTGGTGTATATATGCACTTAAGCATAAATCCTCAAATATATTTGTACATACATCTAAAACTAATTCTAAAAAATCTTAAGAATGCCGTAAATTCTGACCAAGTTTCTTTTTGAATTGTCTTTTAGAAAGCTTAGAGCCAAATTTGTGACCCACTGTGCTAAGACTGTAGGCCTTTAGATTCTAATTTAGTATTAACATTGTTCCTGGCTCTGTATTATATCCCTACTTTTTCTTTCTCTCCTAATCTTAATTTGCTGTAAGTTCCTAAAATTACCTTAAATTCTTTGCACATAAACTGTAGAACAAATGAAATTAATAGCTTTTGAACTTCCCTTACACTTTAAATTTTAAGTGTAATCCACTGTTCTTAATTTTTTTCCATGATTAAAGTAATACTGCTTTGTGACAGAAAATTTAGGAAAATATACAAAAACCACAGCAATTTGGGAGTTTATTGTATTAAAACATCTGTTTACTTGAGGACCCTGAGAGGAAATGGGTTAAAAAAAAGCAGGGATAGTGTTCACTTGGGAAATGTCCTAGTTAACACAGTACTTGGGAAGGCATAGTGGCAAGGAATTTACTGTAGCTACTGAAATAATGTGTTTTGAGTAGCTTTAGAATTTCTCATTACTTTCAGTACTGTGAGAAGTTGTTCATTATACTCTTCTGAAGTTGCCTTATAGTAACAGGCTATTTTAGGGAATTGTCAAAAATCTTTTTTTTTTTAAACATAAGGTCTGTTGGTTCTAGAATTTCTGCTTTGGAATATTCAAAACTTTTTTTTTTTGGATCTCTTTTTTTCTCTCTCCCTCAACATTTAGGAAAAGAGCCTTGGTTGCTATTGGTACTCATGATTTGGACACTTTGTCAGGCCCTTTTACATATACAGCAAAGCGACCTTCAGATATCAAATTCAAGCCTCTAAATAAGACCAAGGAGTATACAGCCTGTGAACTGATGAATATATACAAGGTAGATTTTTTTTTTATATTATGCAAATAATTCTCCATAAATCAAGAAAATTTCTTCAAAGTCAAGTCTTGGAATTAGGGAGATGTAAATGAGTACTTTTTAAAAACTGTCTATGCTCCAATCAAGAGCTACTGATGCATTTGATGTAGAGTGGGGCCTGGGCATAGTTTTATTACTTCTTTAACCTTTTGGATGCTTTTAATGTACAGCTAGAATTGAGAACCACTGAAGTAGAACATACCACATTATAATATTCATATTTGGGTATAATTATAACTCATGCACATTATAAAGGATAAGATTTAGGTAGGGTTTTTTTTTGTGGGAAATAGTATTACAATTGACGTATCTCCTACTATTTAGCATTTTAGATTCCAGCAGTTAAAATTATTCTATAGTCACTTAATGGTGCTTAAAAAAAAGTATCATTCAGAAAAAATAAAGCTTTTATCCTTGGCCTGATTTGCCAGTGTTTTCTTCCTATTTATGTAAACAGTTTTGTGATGGTTTGTGTTTTGCTTGAGACCAGTTAGGCTTACCAGTGCAAATCTGTTTTCACTCTTGGAAAACGACTTGGCTGTGTTCTCATCTCTCCCCAGTAGGAGACGAGGTATATAAGGATATTAAGATATTTAGAAAATCTGACAAATCTAGGACTTTCTGTAATACGGGGCTGTTTTATTGTTTTTCTAACTTTTCCCCTTTTTTTATACTAGATAGGTGTATAAACTAATTAGCATTAGAAATACAAAATTAATTTTAATTTTTTTCAGACTGACAACCACCTTAAACATTATTTACATATCATTGAAAATAAACCCTTGTACCCAGTTATCTATGATAGCAATGGTGTCATCCTTTCAATGCCTCCGATTGTCAACGGTGAGTTATTTCTTAAGCATCAGATTTTTTTTTTCTCTTATCCGTCAACATTTCTGTAAGAATTGGACTCTAGACTTGGCGCAATCAAATAAAATAAATCTTAATCAGGAATCTCTGGTTTTTGTAGATTTTATTGTAATAGTTCTTTTCATTAACATTTTACTGGTGATTTTTATATAACTTTTAAATGTATAGATATTTATAAGTACATAGATATTTACTGGTGCCAGTCTCTGGATTCTGTTATTTTCCTCCGAAGAGCATTGATATTTTGGTTTTAGCCCGTGACTCAACTTGGTTAAGCTCAAATTCTGCCTTGCCTGCTATTTTATAGTTAAAGCTTTTAAACTGAATTTCATTTCTGAAGACTCTTTTGAAGAGGCAACTTGGATGTATTTACAAAATTTAGTGATGTCATACATAGCCATACATGTTGACCCTTCTGGATGTGAAGAGGGGGTTTAGTTGATTCATGATGGGAAGAGTCTCTTCCTCCTTGAGGTGTTGAACTCTAGCTGTTACAGTGGTTCAGAACCTGAGCTTCAGAGTAGCCAGATCCAGACCCAGATTGTAGCCTTGCTGCTTAATAGACTGTGATCAGGGTCAGTGAGCTGAAGCTCTGAATCTTCGATCTGCCTGCAGCTCTGACATAGGGTTGTGGTGGAGAGGAGAAGAGACAACCTCTGTTTAGTGCTGGGCACTGCAGCCCTGACACACTGAATGCAGTAAAGGCTTGTTAGTATTTTATCTCTATTCTCCTGCTTGTAGTGGGGGCTTAAAATAAATGTTGCATTATCACCTTACCTCTGAGATGTCTGTTTATATTGTACTCTAAGTGAAATGTAGTTTGTTTTAGAGAACTTTTTAATACACCTATGTTTCTGAAACTGATTGTTTTATTATTTTGTGTTTGTTGTAGGAAATCATTCCAAAATAACCGTAAATACTAAAAATGTATTTATTGAATGCACAGGAACTGACTTCACTAAGGTAAATAAAACTCTGTTTCCATTTTTGTATGGTCAGACAGGACATTTTAGTTCTGGGCCAAGACTAGATGGCTGAACTTTAAAGTACTTATTTTGTAGGTGGGAACATATTTCAGAAACTTAGAAAATTAGAAAGATACAGATATTCTGTACTTTAGTTATGGTGTGTTCATTTAATCAACAAATCTTTAATGAGCACCTCCTATCTTTCCAGTGCTGTCATTTAATGAGTTTCATGTTTCTTGACTTGAAGGAACTCATTCCAGTGGGAGAATTAGCCATATACCTGAATGGAATAAGTGTTGTATAAATTGTTTATCTTAGTTGGCTTAATTTAAATACTGAGTAATTTGGTACCTGTGTGTACTTGGTAGTAAGTGTTTAAAAATGAAGTGGCTTATGAAGAGGTATTATTTAGCAAATTGATAAAGGGTTTGTGCACACGATGATACCTAGAATATGTAGAATACTAGTTCACTCACTTTTAGTAACTGCGTATATTGGTTGGATTGCTATGAAACTTTTTTTTTTACAACATAAATTTCTTTATACATGTTAAGGCATATGGTAATGTGGCAATTAAGCAAATTAATAAGATAAGCTTGAATGGCAGGAGAAGGCTGGCCTATAGAAATAGGGCCATAAATGGCATTCAGTACATCTTACAGGATTGGACACCATTGTAAGGTATTTCATTTATAACTTTTATGGGCTATATTTGCCTTCAGAAATACTATAGTAATATAGCTTACAATATTTACAAATTTTTTAAAAATTCATGTTAACAGGCCTTAGATATCTTTGCTGAAGCTTATATTTAAACAGTGAAGTACATATAAAAGCAAAGCCTATATATATCCCAATAAAGTTACTGTATTTTTTCCTAAGAATATTTTTTCAATTAAAAACTTGAACAAATCTGTATGGTCCTTACAGTGTGCTAGGCATTGCTCATATATTAATACATTTTATCCTCATAATAGCCAAATGAGATATAGAAATATTTATAATCTCTACTTAACATATGAAGATGCTAAAGTACAAAGATGGTAAGTAACTTGCCCAAAGTCAGATTACTAGTAAGTGGTTGAGCCAGGAGTCCGGCAACTGGCTGCAGAGATCTAGGAGATTGATAAGGTTTACTCCCATAGTTAGCCATTTGTCTCTCTTAAAACTTGGTGAACCCAAGGGAGAGGGCCAGGGGAAGTAAATGATTTGTTTCAGTCATGGATTGTTAACTCTCAGAGAACCGAATAAATGCAGACCACCTGAAGATAAGGCTAGGCCTACTTTAGCCCACAAGTTTTTATTCCACACTCCCTTTTTTTAGAATGTATATATACAGTTTCATTTTTAGATGTTTGAAGACTAAATTAAGTTTTCACTTCCATCTGAGTGAAGAGAATATATTTTTAGACTATAGTATTTGTCTTTTTTCTTTTTTGCAGGCAAAAATAGTTCTTGATGTTATTGTCACCATGTTCAGTGAATATTGTGAGAATCAATTTATGTAAGTTTATTTGACAACTTTATTGAAGCCTGTTGTTCTGAAGGCAAAGCACTAGGGCCTTGAAAAATGTGGCTCCTGTGACTAGAGCATATCCTCTCTTTGGGGGGCTAAGACCTATGCATAACTGTTTAAAATAAAAAGTGAGGGGCGCCTGGGTGGCTTAGTCGTTAAGCATCTGCCTTCGGCTCAGGTCATGATCCCAGGGTCCGAGTCCCACATCGGGCTCCCTGCTCAGCGGGAAGCCTGCTTCTCCCTCTCCCACTCCCCCTGTTTGTGTTCCCTCTCTCGCTGTGTCTCTCTCTGTCAAATAAATAAATAAAATCTTTAAAAAAATAAAAATTAAAAAATTAAAATAAAAAGTGAGAATTACTTTTAAAAAGTTCCAGTAATGTTTGGGCTGTAGGGGCAAGTTATTGCTAGCTGGATTAGTTATTGCACCTGCGCAGACATTGTGGAGGCAATGAAATTTAAGCTGTGTTTAAAGATATTTGGAGTTGAGGATGTAAACATGGAAGGACAGACAAGGACCAGCTAAACAAAAGTAGGGAAGTATATATCCCTTATGTATCAATAGGATTACTGTATTTTTTCCAAAGCTTTTTTTTTTTTTAAAGATTTTTTTATTTATTTGAGAGAGAGAATGAGAGACAGAGAGTATGAGAGAGGGAGGAGGGTGAGAGGGAGAAGCAGACTCTGCTGAGCAGGGAGCCCAACGCGGGACTCGATCCTGGGACTCCAGGATCATGACCCGAGCCGAAGGCAGTCGCCCAACCAACTGAGCCACCCAGGTGCCCCCAAAGCTTATTTTTTAATTAAAAAGATTTAACTAAATGGTCCTTGCCATGTATCGGCATCATAGCTTATTCTAGAATGTTAATTATAATTCAAAATAGCCGTATCACTGCAGAACACAGGACTGAAATTGTATGGCAGGGTCTGTTTTTCAAATTGATTTGCCTAAATTTTTTAAATTGATTAGTGGTTGCATAGTCAAGCTTTCATGGTGTAACACAGCACCCTGGTAAAGCTTGTAATGTGTATATCCATGTTGGCAAGGAGTAATAGAGGCTGCATGCTTTGCAGCACTGAGAAGTAAACATCAGATGTGTGCTGCCTGAAGAGATGTGGGAGCCACAGGGGATGGAACAGTAGGGTGGTGTTGTGTTGAGGAGGATTAATCCAGACAGCAGTGTTGGAATGTGAGAAGATTGAATGTGTTGAGGTTACTGTTGTAGAACAAGTGAGAGACTTGTTAACCATACACATTTCTAGAATTTATGGCCCTTTTTGTTTTTAATATTTCTGGCTTTTTTTTTTTTTAAGGGTTGAAGCAGCTGAAGTAGTTTTCCCTAATGGAAAATCCTATACCTTTCCAGTAAGTATTTAAGAAATGGATTTGATGATAATACTAGTAATAATAATGGTTATAGAGTGCTCGTTGTATGTCTCTCCATCATCCACCCACATGCCAGGCATTACACTATGTGCATTACATGGATTTAATCCTCACAGTAACCCTATGAGGGTGGGTGCTGTTTGGCCCTTTCCCAGATGGAGAGACCTTGTGATGTTAAATAGCTTGCCTGTTACTATTAAGTGGTGGAGCTAGGTGATAGTCTGGCTTCAGCTCCCAACATGTTCCATTATACCACTGCATTAGATGGCCAGAATTCCTCTGATTTGTTCTTTTTATTTTATTTTATTTTTTATTTAAATTCAATTAACATATAGTGTATTATTAGTTTCAGAAGTAGAGTTCAGTGATTCATCAGTCTTACATAACACCCAGTGCTCATTCTATCACATGTCCTCCTTAATGTCCATCACTTAGTTACCCCATCCCTCCATACACCTCCCCTCCAGCAACCCTCAGTTTCCTGTGATTAAGAGTCCCTTATGGTTTGTCTCCCTCTCTGATTTTGTCTTGTTTTATTTTTCCCCTCCCTTCCCCTATGATCCTCTGTTTTGTTTCTTCAGTTCCACATGAGTGAGATCATATGATAATTCTCTTTCTCTGGTTGACTTATTTTGCTTAGCCTAATACCCTTTAGTTCTATCCACGTTGTTACAAATGGCAAGATTTCATTTTTTTGATGGCTGAGTAGTGTTCCATATATACTATATATGTATACTATATATGCTATATATAGATGGAGTGTGTATTACTATATACACACACACACACACACACACACACACACGCCACATCTTAATCCATTCATCTGTCGATGGACATCTGGACTCTTTCCATAGTTTGGCTATTGTGGACATTGCTGCTATAAACATTGGGGTGCAGGTTCTTATTTATTCTTATTAACTAGTTTACTGGGTGATTTATAGTCTCACCCATTTTAAGATTACTCAGCCCTCCAAACCTAATTAGTCTGTTCACACTTGAATTAACAGTCACTGAAGAGCCATCACTATAACTAATAATTCCAGATGTATTAATAGGACTAAGTAGTAAGCACAAGTATTGTCAAGACATAAAATCTTGGTAAAAAAAACAACAGCATTATTCTTAATTGGGTTTCTTTCTTCCCCTAAGATCATTTTATTAATATAAAGATGGCTGTTCCAACACATGACTGTATTAGTCATTTAGTTGTGGTTATGATTCAGTGAGGCCATTTTTTAAGCACTTCTTTAGATTTTTTACTATTCCTCTGTCACTTAAGTGAATCATAGCCTGGAATAGTTTCTACTATTTAGTTTTTAAAGTAGATAAAACCTGCCAAGATCAAAACCTTCCCCTTCCTGAAAACATGAGCATTTAGCATCATACTTTAGAATATTGATTATAATTCAAAATAAATGTATAGCTGTAGAAAACGTAATTGAAATTATGGGCAGTCTCAGTTTTAAAAAAATTTCTAGTGCCTGTTAGCTTTTGTTATGTAACAAACTGATATCACAAAACTTAGTGACTTAAAACAACAGTGATTTATCATGATTCTGTTGGTCAGCTGGGTAGTTCTGGTCTGGTCTGGCTTGGCCAGTCTGGTCTCTCCTGGGCTTGCTCCTCTGTAATCAGCCAGTTGGTAGACTAGCATCTAGATGACCTGGGATAGCCGCACTCACAAGTCTGCTTAGCCTTAGAGTCACTAGGTCAAGTGTCTGTCATCATCTAGCAGGCTAGCTTGGTCTTCGTTACATGGTGGTGGTTGCAGGATTCCCAACAGCACGAGAGCAAGTCCAGTGCTTAAGTATTTTTAAGCATGGTGTCCTGTTGGCCTCGGCCAGTCATTTTGCTAGATTCAAGGAAGGGTGAAATAGACTCCCATTTCCCAATGCGAGGGCCTGAAGTGCCCCATTGTGAGGCCATGGATGCAGCAGAGAAGGGAATAATGTAGCCATCTATATGATTTACCACAGTAGTAGTTGGGATTGGCCAGAGATTGCTTTTTGGTCTGTTTTAAAATGATGTCTGATTTGAGAAAATTTCTTTTTTCTTTTTAATATGAAGAATTGTCAAATATTAACAAAAGTGAAATATGTACTTTGGGGAGGAAAAAGATACCTTAAAATCTGGTTCACTTTTCTCATGTAGATAAATCCTTGAAATCACTTGCATTATAACGAACTTCCATAAATTTGAAATGGTGGAATTTCTGAAAAGGAGTACTGTATTAGTGTTGTCATTTGTTAATCTGTTTCCTGCTGAACGTAGATTAGAACAGCTCTCCTCAGGTTGTCCTCCCAGAGGAGAATGATCCTCTGAGGAACTGATTCTTCCTCACATGAAATAGCTTATTTTTCTAAGTACTTTGATAGTTCTTTCCTAGTTTTCTGTTATTTCATATAAAAGAATGGAATTTGGAATAAGAGGACCAGAGGAGAGAAGTGGAAGGTAGTCAGACCAATGGTTAATGGTGTGAGCTTCGGAATTAGGCTGCCTGAACTTGTTAATTCATTAATTTGTTCATTTGTTACTTTACACATTTACTCATTAACTACATACCAAGGGCTTAGGATCTGACAAGCATTGTTGTAAGTGCTGGGAATGTAGCAGCACCAGGGCCCAGCAGCTAACCATTGTTGTGATCCGGGAAGAGTTTTGTCTACAACTTAGCTGTTCTCACTTCACTGATAAGGAATCTAATAGTATCTGTTGTGAGGGTTAAGATTATCCTGAAAGTGTCTGTACTGTTTAGTTCATATTAACTACTCAGGAAAGGTTTGTTTCTGTTGCAATCATTAGCTTTCTAGTTTTGTGCTTCTTAAACCCTATGTTGCAGTCATATCACCTCAGGATCTTGATAACCTGCAGATCTGGATTCAGTAGGTCCCGTGTCACTGCTACCAGCTACAAAGGCCCTGGAGCCTGCATTTCTAAGAGGCACTTGGATGATGATGATACTTCTGCCTGAGAATTGCATTTTGAATGGCAAGGCTCTGGTCCATTGTACTTACTTGAGTCCAGCCAGATTTTTAGGTTTATAGCCTTTTTGCTAGTGGTAGTTATACTTTTGAGAGTAATTTAATGATAAATATTCATAGATTATGTCTGCAAAGGCTTTTTAGCAAAAGCCTGTGTTTTATACATGTTTGTTCCTACCTAACATGGAAAAGTTATATACTCTTTGAAGGGGAGTACCAATTTATGAGATGCTCCCAGTCCTACTGTCTTCTTGGAGCAGAATGATGATAGCTAGGACTGCCTGGGGGCCTGGTTGCATTCCCCCACCTGGATAAATGATAAGAAAGGAATTTCTTCGAAGCATCTGCGCTTAGTATAATGGTGATATTTGATAGTACATGGTGATATTTGAATTATTCTTTCTTGGTCATAAATACCTGCTGGCTTGCGAGGAGACTGAAAATCCTTAGGATTTATAAGCGTCTTAGAAATGATGTAATGCACCAGGATTTTTTACTGCAGAGAATGGTGATTGGTCATCCGAGAGAAAAGTGTTTGGCATTTTCTATTTCTGAGCAGTTCCAGTTGTCTAGCAAGTAGAGTGAACCTGTGTAGCAGATTTATTCCTCCGTAATGTTTTGAAACAGTACGTTTATTTTGAGGATCTCGCTCTAACCACAGTTTTTTTGGGAGGGCAGTACAACTACCCAACAAGACGAGGTAAAGTTAGAGTCTAACGCTGTAGCTGACAGGCACTCACTCCAGCTTCTCAAACTTTTTCTCTTTAAAGGAACTGGCTTACCGAAAGGAGATAGTGAGAGCTGATCTAATTAACAAAAAAGTTGGAATCAGGTAGGCTTTGAAAACATTTTTTTGCTATTGGAGAGAATTCAAGAATGAAGTGCCCAGGGGCGCCTGGGTGGCTCAGTCATTAGGCGTCTGCGTTCGGCTCAGGGCATGATCCCAGGGTCCTGGGATTGAGCCCCACATCGGGCTCCCTGCTCGGTGGGAAGCCTGCTTCTCCCTCTCCCACTCCCCCTGCTTGTATTCTCTCTCTCACTGTATCTCTCTCTGTCAAATAAATAAAATCTTTAAAAAAAAAAAAAAAAAGAATGAAGTACCCACAAGACTTTAATTTTTCCTGAAGGAATGCTTATGCTTAGAGAAGGTTTTGATATCTTTTCAGAGTAAGTAAGTGATCGTAAATCATCTGTTAGGATGTCTGGTGTCTCATGGAACTCAGAAAGGAAGGTGATATTTCAGATAGTAGAATATCTTAAAATATAAGCATGTTTTAAGTACTCCAGTGAAGTTTATGGATTGTACACTCCTGTTTCAGAGAAACTCCAGAAAATATTGCCAAGCTTCTAACCAGGATGTGTTTAAAGTCAGAAGTAATAGGTGATGGGAATCAGATTGAGATCGAAATCCCACCGACCAGAGCTGACATCATCCATGCATGTGATATTGTAGAAGATGCAGCTATTGCCTATGGATATAACAACATTCAGATGACTCTCCCGAAAACCTACACCATAGCTAATCAAGTAAGATTGCACCCTTAAATACTCCTTGTTGTTAGAAACTGATTATTGAATGCCAGGAAGGCATTCGAGAAAAACAGCACATAGGAATTAAGTAGTATTTGGACATGCTGTGCCATGAGAGGCGTTCGCTATGGAGAGGATACAAAACAGATGCCCAGTGGATTAGAGTAAGTTCAAAACCTGTGATGACTAGTACTTGAAGAAATACAGGTTTTGAGTTTGGAGTCCTTTTGAATCTTGAACTGGGAGATTCATTTTTTTCAACCTGGCCTGAAGGCAGAAGAAGTTCAGTGTGGGAGAGGTGAAGTGGGTTTGTTCATCTGTGTAGGAGTATTGGGGTAGTGAGGCAGTGGGGAAAGAGCAGGGAGTGAAGTGGTGGTACTGGCAGTATTAGGATGGAAGGGGGTTTGCCTTTTCATGACCTGTATAAAACTTTTGTTGTAGGAAATTTTACTGAGGTGGAATAAAGTTAAATATCTTTTTTTCAGTTTCCTCTTAATAAGCTCACAGAACTCCTAAGACATGACATGGCAGCCGCTGGATTCACTGAAGTGCTTACCTTTGTTCTGGTATGTCTCCTGTGCTTTCTGTGCAGCTGATTGTTGACACTGAATCTCTGAAGTTTTGTACTCTGATTCCTTACATAAATTTATAAAATCTAGGCTGCTAGAATTTCCAGGTTCTAGAAGAATAACTTTTTTTTACTTGAGATTGTATAATTTCTAGTAAAACAATGTTTCTTTTTTGTCACAAAATCATGAAGGACAAAAGTCTTAAATGACAGATAACAATGTATTTTGTACTTTTATGGAAGTATTGAGGGTTGAATTCACAACGAATTTCATAACCAAATTGATTAAGTTAGAATTTTTAGTCTTAATTTGGGTCTGTGCCCACTAGATGCCGCCCTAGTTAAGGATTTGTGGACTGTTCCACATTAAACTTCTTTGTCTTTGAACACGTTCACATTTGCTTTGAGTTGGAAAGCTGACATAAAAGGCCTGAATCAGGAAATGAATTTTATTACAAAATAGAAGGCAATGCCCTTCCCCCACCAGATTGAAAAGAATAAAACATCTATGCTGTTTATAATTTCCTCTTCTCTTGCTGAGCATTTGTGTGATGCTTATAGTGTGTAGTTCTGGAGTCTTCAAGTAGATATCAGCTTAATGATGGAGGGCAAAAACCAAAACCAAACAAAAACAAACGACTTCATTTTTTCCCTCCAACTCAACTCCAGACAGACTTCTCCATCTTATATTTACAGAGAGCACAGTAGTGGGGGTTACATTACTACCAGTTTGTGGGGAGAGGGTGATCGGAAAGGACATGCAGCCCCTCTCCCTTTATTGAGCATTTGTCATTCATAGGTTGCTAACCTGGGAAGGGACCTTACAGATTTTCTAGTTCAGCATTGTCACTGTTTTTGATTCAGGAGTCCTTTATTCCGCATTTACAGAACATCTCTTGTATGCCAGGCACTGTAAGAATGAAGAGGCCTGAGGTCAACAGGACAAGTACCTAACGAAGTCTATACAGACAGGAGAACCAGGACCAGAGTCCTAGCCTTTTGGCTTTTAGAGCAGTGCTTTTCCTGTTGTCTCAGCCTGTGTATGCTCGGTTTGTAGTACAGGTCATTCATATATGCATACACTTATACAGTTGTGAACATTTTTTTTTAAAGATTTTATTTATTTATTTGACAGAGAGAGACATAGCGAGAGAGGGAACACAAGCAGGGGGAGTGGGAGAGGGAGAAGCAGGCTTCCCCACGGAACAGGGAGCCCGATGTGAGGCTCGATCCCAGGACCCTGGGATCACGACCCGAGCAGAAGGCAGACGCTCAACGACTGAGCCACCCAGGCGCCCATGCAAAAAGTAGCATTGAGAAACGTATTTCATTTTTAAAAATTAAGTGGCATAGGATTGATCTGAAACAATTCAACCTGTACAGAACCATGTAGAGTAAACCGTTTCCCTGTTTCCCTTCAGATCTCAACCCTATTTTCCTCCCCAGAATTAACTGAGGTTCAGACTTTGGCCTGTGAATTTCCCTGCCGTTTTATAGAAGTAGTGAGTTTTGATTTTGTAACAGTGTGTAGCTCCATGTGTCTCAGGGGAGCACATACTCTGCCCAACCAGGGCTGCTCTGCAGGAAGAGTTTATCCTGTGTCCAGGCCTTTCTGCCCGTGATTCCCGCTCCGCACAGTGCTCTGAAGTAGGTGTTCCAGTCTTAAGCGGCAGTAACTTGTCCCATTCCATACAGCCGGTCGGCTTTGGGCCAGGGATTCCAGCCCAGGCCTGTGTGCACCCACGTCCTGTGACGGAACTGTCCACCAGGAGTGCCAGAAACAGTCTGTTCAGCTGTCCCAAGTCACTTCAACACATTATCACTGGGGGGAAAGGAGTGAGGTGCCAGAGTTTCAAATATGTAATGACAGTTTTCTAATAGGAAATTCAACGTCTAATAAGAATTTCAATGTGACATAATTAGCAAACCTAAGTATCTCTGTGCCTTATATCTAGTTTTGCATGAGAGAAACAGAACCTTTTCTAAAACCTAGCCCTTGATTTTCCAAATACAAGTAATTGTTATCTCATCATTATGATTTTTACTCTGTCTGCATACTAGTTGTATTAAGGTTAAAGTAGATAGTTTTAAAAGTGAGTTAATTTAAAATATTACAAGAATATTCATAAAAATCATGGGCTTCATTTACTTATTATATTTTTCTAACACTTTAAACACATTAACATTGAAAAAGATATTTAAAAAAATTTTAGCTACTGCCACTTCAGGTTGCCTTGATTTAAAACTGCTCCTGATTTCTGTCCCTTATCCTCCTTGTCATGATGAAGTACAAGGCCACTTAGATACCTCCGCTGCCATGTGTTTGTGGAACAACCTTTCTTCTACACATACACACACACAGTACTAGTTCTGTGTGAGAGTTGATTGCGTTATTTAAATTGCATTTCCTAATTAATCACATTATATCTTGTTATAAAAACTTCTTGTGCTAAGGAGAAACTCTGGTTATTTCCAGTGTGCCTGCCACCATTCTCTGCCTCTGTAGATCAGGGAGCTCTTTTGTGCTCTGCTTGAATGTGGCTTCGGTATCCTTCCCAGGAGAGCATGGCAAGAATCATTAGAGCTGGCATTGACATAAAACCTAAACCCGTGTGTGTGTGTGTGTGTGTGTGTGTGTGTTCCTCTAAGAAATACAGACTAGTCCTTGAAGGCCACTTTGTAAAATAGTGTAGTAAGCAATGTCACCTAATGTTGGAAAATCGCTCAGTAACCTGATGGTCCATCAGTTTTCACGTTAAGTTTTAAACTCCTTTGCAACAGTTAGCATTAATATATGTGATAAATTTTAGTACTTATTAATCATCATTGTTAATATTTTTTTGAGCACTTAGTTTGTGGCAGGTACTTTATTTGCATTATCTTGTTAACTCATTTATTAGATGTGGTGCATCTAATAGTTTTATAACTTCTGTCGGTCATCCTGGTTTTTGAGTATGACAGGTATCTTCCTCTCTTTGGAGGGTGAGTGCTTAGAAGTTTATTGCTCAGAGCTTTATCAAGCACCTATGCACAGAAGTTAAATGATCAAGTAGAAAGAACATTGGGCAGAATTCAGGCCACTTGAATTCTGCTCTTAGTCTTACCATTCTACCACAAGTCAGTATGGATTTAGCAGGGATTATAATGGTAATCAAAGCCATAGGAACACTTAAGGGGGAGAGCAAATTTGACAGGAGTCACTAGGAATATTTTTATGGAAGCGGTAGAACTGGCATTTAAGTAGAGCCTTGGGGGATGGGAGCAGGTAGGGCCGAGAAGGCATTTCGTAAAAGTAAGGAAGAGTGTAAGGTTCAGGGAATGAACTAACTGTAAGAGACTAGACTGGTAAGGTAATGGGAGGCTAGCTTAGGAAGGGCCCAAATATAGTTATACCACCATCAGCATGTGAAAAACTTACTTTGCCTCTGTATCATAGGTAGAATTCCTTGTAAGAGAATTGTTAATGTTAAATTGTATCTGCTGTGGCCCTGAGTTAGTTGATATATTTATTATTTTTAACTTCTTTATATAGAAAATCTACATTGCTATGAGACCATAAGTTGACTTACAACATTAAATACTTTGTATATTAAGTTTAGTCATTGTTTTTCTTTCTTTATTTTGCATGTACTTCTTAGTGCTCCCAAGAAGATATTGCTGATAAACTTGGTTTGGACATCTCTGCAACAGAGGCAGTCCATATAAGTAATCCTAAAACAGCTGAATTTCAGGTGAGAATTTTAAGTAGGTAAGGATTTAGATAAATACTGAGAGGCAGTACATAAGTTATAACTGAAGATGACAAAATCTTAGTGCTTTTTAAAAAATCTCTTCTTGGATAAGATTATAGTTGGTTCTGGGATGCCTGGGTGGCTCAGTCGGTTAAGCGTTTGCCTTCGGCTCAGATCATGATCCAGGGGTCCTGGGATCCGAATCCAGCATCAGGTTCCCTGATCAGCAGGGAGCCTGCTTCTCCCTCTGCCTGCTGCTCTCCCTGCTTGTACTCTCTCAAAAAACTTTAAAAAAACACCAAAAAAAACAAAAAAAAAACTTAAAAAAAAAGATTATAGTTGGTTCTTACATAACTTTGTTGATGAATTTTTTTTATTGGATATAAGATTCATTAGAGCGTGCTGGGGGAGGGGCAGAAATTTTATTAGAGAGCATGCGTGCACAAGCGAGAAAGAGCAAGAATTGGGGCAGGGGTACAGGGAGAGGGACAAGCAGAGTCCCTGCTGAGCAGGGAGCCTGACTAGGTCTCGATCCTAGGACCCCGGGATCATGACTTGAGCTGAAACCAAGCGTCGGATGTTTAACTGACTGCGCCACCCAGGCGCCCCTTCCTGACGAATTCTTAACACTTTTTAGTCTTTTCTTGATTGGCCTACAGTTGTGTTTTGCTTGCTTTGCTTTCCCAGTCTTGTCTGAACTTTCCGTTTCATTCACTTCAAATCAGTTGACTTTAATGCTATTTTCAGATTTCATCTTTTCTACCCATTTTATAATAAATGAGTCAGCAGCTGTTCCCAGTACCTCCATTAAGTCATTCACTCTGAAAGTAGTTGTTACATCAGTTCTTGACTATGCTGCCTTCATTTTTTTCATGGTAATCCTCTAGTTCAGTGGTAGTTTCACATAAAGTTCAGGAATATTTCAGTGAGAATACTATCTTAGTAAATGTTATCTTCGTTTATTAATGACTTCACACCATCTCCTGTCTTTCTTACTGGTCAGTTCTCATTCTGTTTTTCTTGCACATGCAATTCTTTATGATTTTCTTCAACCCTGGCTTAGAATCAACCCTGGAATCTTAGGATTGGGAGGAAATGCTTTCAAGAAAATTAATGCTATTATAATATGTGAACTCTGTGACTTGAGATTGTTTCTGTGAATCTTGATTTTCATTATCTGTTAAAAGTATGGGAGGGAGTCTTAAATTGTAAAAATTTTTGGAGTTCTAAAAATGTTAAAATTTGGATTTTTTTTAAAGTTAGATTTAATCTGTACCAGTCATGTGGTAGATTAGGGCTAGACTGCTATTTAAAGAACTAACTGGTAATAATATTCATCAAGTACATAAATTATTTCTCTGTATTCAGTGTCAGAACTTTGAAGAATTTTTTTTAAATTTTTTTTAAACTTTTTTTTATTTATTTATTCATGAGAGACAGAGAGAGAGAGAGAGGCAGAGGGAGAAGCAGGCTCCCAAGGAGCAGGGAGCCCGATGCGGGACTCAATCCCAGGACCCTGGGATCATGACCTGAGCCGAAGGCAGACGCTTAACCATCTGAGCCACCCACGTGCCCAGAACTTTGAAGAATTCTTATGCCAATTTGGAAGGATTGTGATAAGTTCCACTAGCTTTTCTACTGTTCTTAAAAGATGCCCATGGTGTTCTTTTCAATGAGAGACACAAATTCATTTGGGTAGAGGGATTTTTCAGTAAATCTTACTGGACTTTTATTTGAGTTTATTCTAAATTTTCCTTTTTCTCCCAGTTTCATTTATCAAGCTTGATCGATTTCTTAAGATGTGGTAATGTTCTGTAGGTTTTGCATCCTGTTTTCTCTATTTTATCTAAGTGAAAGGAAAATCAGAAACACATTAAATATCACTATATATAGCTGTGGTTTAGCATACTTTCAGAATCAATATTTCTGCATGAAATACATTAGATGAGTCCATCTTTTAGACGGGACAGATTCTATATTTTACTCCTGCTTTACCAGTAGAAATGTCCTACCAACACTAACGTGGCTAACAGGTTTCTGTTTATTTATGGTTAAATGTAAAGTTTTTTATGGGCTTGTAACTCAGTTTATTGTTTAAGTCCATTCTTTTTCTTGGATAATTCTTATTTTTGGGGTATATTCTAACTGTAGATGTGTTAGAGAATGGATAAAAGAAGAAAAATGTTAGTTAAAACGTGTAAATTTTATAATTATAAACAAAATAACAGAATATTACCACATTTCCCCAAATTAGCAATAGTATTCCTTAATATTTTTAAATGTCCAGTCATTGTTGAAATTTTCTCATTTGTCTTAATTTTTTTAATAGTTTGTATGAACTTCATGTCAAAGTCGATGTGCTTCTTAAGTCTCTTTTAATCTACAGATTGTCCCTCTGTCCATCTCTGTCTTTCTTCCTTCACCTTTTTTATTGAAGAAACTGGGTCCTTTGTCCTATAGAGTTCTCATAGGATTTTGTTAAATACATTCCAGTGGTCCCCTATATTTCTGGTAAATTGGTAGGTAGATCTAGAAGCTTCATTTGGAGTCAGGTTTAATTTTTTGTATTGCTGTGAGTTTTTAAGCAAATAAGGCTGATCTATAAAATGGAAAAAAAAAAACCCGCTGGGAAAAGCTATTTACAAAGGTAGCTTGTTTATATTCTGGTAAGTTAAGCTTTCTTTTGACATTGTACTTTTATTTCTATGAATGGTTTGGGCACTTTCTCTCCAGTTGTGAAAGTGAGCGATGTTTGCAAAAGCACGGAGTTGAAGGCTACTAGCAGCAGGTGGCAGAGTGAACGTGACTGGAAAGGTTTTCTTTTCCCCTCAACACACATTCCTGTTAATACCTGTAGGATCTTGGAGGGGCTGCCATTTTAGCCAGGATGGTCAGGGCAGGCCTCTGTGGGCCAGAGCAGAGAGCTGAAGAAAGTAAGACAGCCACATGTGAATCCAGAGGAAGAATGTATGCAGTAGAGGAAAGGAGGTGGCTCGGAGGCCTGAGCCGGAATGCTGCTGGGGGGTGTCCTGAAACCCAGTAAGCCCAGGGAGCAGCAGGCATGGAGGGTAGAGAGGAGGCCAGGGCCAGATTCAGACAGGACCCCATGCAAGGCATGGAGTTTATTCAAAATTTGGTGGAAACCTGTTAGATTTTTGAGCAGGGGAGTTTCATGATCTGATGTAGGCCTTAAATCATCACTCTGTGGAGAACAGGCCATAAGGCGGCAGGAGTGGAAGCAGAGAAACCAGCTTAAGTAGTCTGGGTCAAAGGTGGTGCTACTGGTATCTGCTGCGAGCTCAGGATCTTAATGATGATGCCCTACCACTGCTCATAAAACTCTTCTGGAAACATCCTGTGTTGAAACCTAACCTAGCTCATATAGCTTGGAATGAGAGATTTGAGACAGACATAGGGAAGTTGTTTGTTGTTTTTATTTTTATTATTTATTTATTTTCTTTTTTTTTTTTAAAGATTTTATTTATTTATTTGACAGACACACAGCAAGAGAGGGAACACAAACAGGGGGAGTGGGAGAGAAGCAGGCTCTCCGTTGAGCAAGGGAGCCCAATGCGGGGCTGGATCCCAGGACCTTGGGATCATGACCCGAGCCGAAGGCAGTCGCTTAATGACTGAGCCACCCAGGCACCCCTGTTGTTTGTTTTTAGAACTAGGATGTATGTTTGTATTTGGCCGCTAAGCTGAAAACTATAGTCACAGCTTGCCCATAGCAGCTTCATAATTTTTTTAGTGCATACATATTTGTGTTCTGTTTTCTCATTGTTGTGATATTTTAATTGCATTTACATTTTCCCTAGTCTTGGTTTTTAAGAATTTGATTAGTTCATACTTAATCTATTTAAATACTTGCATTTCTTGTAATCTCCTTCATTTACTTTATAAAATAAAACAGGATATTAAAATTTACATATTTGCAATCTTAGAAGCTAATTTTAATTTTAAAAATAATAAAATAACTAATCCTAGGTACAGGCATTGTATTTATATTTGTTTCTCAATTTTTTATCAGATTTTATGATTTTTCACTTTCTAAGTTTGGGAGCCAGAATATTTTCAGTTTTTTGTTTTGGAATTGATGATTAAAGATGATTTGGACATTTACACATTACATTTTCCAGAAGAGTATTACTACTGTGAAGCTGTTGAGTTCTTTTGGCCTTGTCTTATAACCAAGTCTGTTTGGGTTATTTGGTCAGTTCAATTTCACGTCTTCTCCTGTAGGTGGCACGCACTACCCTTCTTCCTGGCCTCCTAAAGACCATAGCTGCGAATCGGAAGATGCCCCTTCCTCTGAAACTGTTTGAAATCTCTGACATCGTAGTAAAAGATTCTAGCAGAGGTAAGAATGAGTCATCTTTGATTTGTACACTTATAGTATTTTATTATGAGAATCTCAGCTCTATATAAAAGTGGACAGTATGACCACCCTGTGAATCCAGCACCTACCTTCAGCAGTTTTCAGCACATGGAACTCCCCCATGTTAGTTTGATGTAATTCCGAGACATCCTACCATTTCACCAGCAAACACTTTAGTATGTATTTCTAAAAGATATATATGTATCTAAAAGATAAAAGATACCACTTTTGTTTTTTTTAAAAATAACCCAACACTATTTTATCATCAAACATCCAGCTAGTGTTTACATTTTCCTAATTGTTTTATAAATTTAGTTTTCATGATTGATTGATATGAATCCATCCAAGTAATATATTCAGATATTTGGTTGCTCTCTCTTATTTCTTTTAGTAGAAAGCAAATCTTAAAGAACTTAACATTTATGAATTTCCCTGTTAAAACCTCAGCTTGAAAAGTACTGTGGAACATTTTTTTTTTATCTTGTGATATATGTGCATGTCATTTTAAGGTGCTTTGATGTCTTGTCATTCTAGTTTAGCATTAGCTATTCATCACTCTTGTATTAGTCATTATAAATGTGTTTGACTAGTTTTTGCCTCGAGAATAGGCTGGACTTACTAGTATAGCAAGTTGCCCGGTCCACCATTTGGAACTCAGAGGTTATTTAATAAACACATATTTAGGTAGTACTTAAACCTGATTGCCAAGGATGTCTGTCTTATTAAAATGTCTGTCTTCAGACTTAGACAACAAGTCTGTTTGGAGCTGCATATGAGGTCACTTCTTGGTAGCAGGGCCATCAAATGACTGAATTACTGGTGGTATTTCTCTGGTTCCCTGAATTTGATAGTTCCAGTCCTAACGATGTTTATTTAGGAGTTTTACTCCAGACTGCAAAACTCAGAGTGTGTTCTTCTGAATCACCTGACAATAGCAAAGGCCTTTTCCTCAGTTACTCCTGAAGAGGATAATATGGCATTATTTTGACGATCCAGAGTAGTCAAGAACTATTGACTGTAAATCAACCTTAGGAAATAGATATTATAGAGGCATGTCCACTTGACTGTATGTGGACCTTCCGTAGCAAGCTTTGCAGCCAAAGCTGGATTCCATCTGCTCTTCACCGTGCAGCCTTTGTTCAATTAACAGCATCAGCTTGCATTTGTATGGTACTTTATACTGTTGAAAATTTTTAAAAAATATACCTTTTCTATTGTGATTGTTAATCTATGACTTTGAGGCAGATGGGACCAAAAATATTGTCCCCACTTAATATGTAGGAAAACTAAGAAAAGTAATAATTTGCCCAAGGCTGCATAAATTTTGGACTTAGAACTAGGGCCAGAATTTGGTCTCTGTGCATATATCCTTAGAGAAGAAAAGTTTATTTTAATATCAGTCTATTTAGAATTTTCTTTGGGTGGTCAGTCTGTGGTAAGAATCAGAAAACATTTTCAGTGCCAGCTATAAGTAGTTCTGAGGGTTCCTGTGCCTCAAATCCTCCATTGGTACAGATACCTACGAATTTGTTATGATTTTAACGTCAGATTTTTGCTGTTAACTTTGACTCCTTTCCTTTCATCTTAGCTCTTTGAATTGTAGGTTTTGATCCTTGGTGATCCAAACATATTTACAGATACAGGATTAGGTTAATTATACTGAGTTTCCTCAACAGTTTTATATATTTGGGTGTTCCTAAGTTGGAGGCATAAGTATTTACAATTTTTAGATCTTCTTGTTGGATAGACACCTATATTATGATATAGCGCCACTCTTCATCTCTTGTTTACACCTGGTTTAAAATCTAGTTTGGCGTAAGTAAGTATGGCTACTCCGGCTTGCTTTTGTGATGTCCATTAGCATGTTAAATCATTCTCCATCCTCTCACTTTGAATCTGCAGGTGTTTTTTTTTAGGTATAAAATGAGTCTAAGTTTCCTCAAAAGTTTTATAATACTATTTCAGCAGTAGGCCTTCTC